>NC_084526.1:12405307-12774057 GCF_024500275.1 Phycodurus eques | reverse complement strand
CCCCGTAACTGAGACTGCGGCTTTTAATACGGTGTGCCCTATGGTCGTGAAAATACGGTAAACATACGGTAAACAAAAAAGTTAACTCAAGACCATTTCTTGTGGCTAATTTACCTTAATTTATGTTACTTTATAAAGATTTCATTCATTACTGTTTAGTTATATTGTGGGGAAATATCTGAATTTTGGACACATTTGAATATTTTATACTTGTCAATTTGACATTCTTGCTTTGATTTAAAAAAAAAAAATACATCAGAAGTTGGCAGCACAGAATGGTTAGCACATCCGCCTCACAGTTCTGAGGACCGGGGTTCCCAACCCCGTCTGTGTCGAGTTTGCATGTTCTCCCCGTGCCTGTGTGGGTTTTCTCCAGGTACTCCAGTTTCCTCTCACATCCCAAAAACATGCATGGTAGGTTAATTGAGGACTCTAAATTGCCCGTAGGTGTGAATGTGAATGTGAGTGCGAATGGTTGTTTGTTTATATGTGCCCTGCGATTGGCTGGCGACCAGTTCAGGGTGAACCCCGCCTCTCGTCCGAAGATAGCTGGGATAGGCTACAGCGCGCCCGCGACCCTAGTGAGGATAAGCGGAACGGAAGATGAATGAATGAATGACATCAGAACTCTGTTACTCTGTGCTTGAATAATTATTTTGCACTTACTTGCAATACCTCAAGTAATTAGTTGGAGGACTACTTTTACTTGAGTCATATTTCTCTAAAGTAGCAGTACTTTTAGTTGAGTACAATATTTGACTAATATGCCCTCCTTTGATTAAATGCCATCATTGTCCTAATATAAGATAACAGTGCCAAAAGAACAATAGGCTTCGAGGTGGGCAACAAAAAGAATAAAAAGGGATTTTTTGGGGGGGGGGGCGGGGGGTATGTGTATGTTTTAGTAATTTTGTTGATCATCGGAGGACAGAGCACAGGGAATGTGAAAAAAAGCAAAAGATCCGAGGCACACAATGAAATTGGAATCTCAAGGAAGGACACAGCTAATTCTTTCTCTCTCTCGAGCCTTATTTCGTTTGGGCAGCATCCTAGTATTAAAATAGGAGGTGAATCTGCTATTCAGTTGCACAAAACCAAGCTTGCACAGTCTACATTCTGGCTCGCACATGCATGCAGACACGCATGCGGACGCACAAACACACTGCAGAAAGGCGGTCTTGAGGGCTCAGTTGAAAGGAAAAAAGAACACATAGGTAATTATTCTGATTAAAAAGCATGCAGCCCCGTACATTGTAATATGTGTGCTGTTTTCTCATTTTCTCATAATTCACATTTAATTTAGGCTTACTCTGTGTGCGTTTTGTATTTAACATATTGTTACGTGTTGGTTCTTGGATCGAAAAGGGCTGTCACATGAAAATAAACTCATTGACAGTTGTGAGCGTCAGCAGAAAGGTGATAAAAGAAAGAACTGCATGGCGTCATTGTTCATTCAACTGAAGTCCCCCAATTGATTAACTACACACTTAGCCTCCCGGAGCACTTAAAGGCCAATGGTAGCTTTGCCTGCATACTCCACTACATACAGATGTGCGTCCCAGTGCTCCACAAAACAAACAAATCTAAGTGTGTATTTGTGTGTGTATGCGTATTGCATAATGTTTCACAAGTTTCTCCATCCAACCATTTTCTATACTGACTTTGGTTGAGAGGCGAGGTACACCCTGCTTGGGTGGTGTCAATTGGCAGCCGCATTGGTTCCTCATTAAGACTGCTGGTGGGGGACGGTGGCGCCCCCTGTCGCTCCTCGGGCCTGCTTCCTCCTCTTCTCTCCGGTCCTTGCGTCCGGATGCGGTCGTCTCCCCCTCTTCTCTTTTGAGGGTGTGGGGGGTTCCCTGTCGACCGTGGGGCCTGCTTTGAGGTTTTGTCACTGCCAGGTCCACCTTGTACACTCTGGGGTGGGCAGGTAGTGGGCGCTTGCTGGGATGGGGGGGGGGGGGGGGGGTGGGGTACTGCGGGGATGGGTGTGACGGTTACAAGATACTTTTATTGTCAATTATTCAATATGCGTAACACATACAGAGGATTGAAATTACAGTACTCAAGGGCCCGCGTTGCTACAAAAGACAGTACAAATAAAATCAATATAAAAGCTAAATAAACTATAGTATCCATCCATCCATTTTCTGAGCCGCTTCTTCTCACTAAGGTCGCGGGCGTGCTGGAGCCTATCCCATCTGTCATCGGGCAGGAAGCGGGGTACACCCCGAACTGGTTGCCAGCCAATCGCAGGGCACAAACAAACAAACAACCATCCGCACTCACATTCACACCTACGGGCAATTTAAAGTTGTCAATTAACCCACCATGCATGTTTTTGGGATGTGGGAGGAAACTGGAGTACACAGGAGGAAACCGGAGTGCCCAGAGAAAACCCACGCAGGCACGGAGAGAACATGCAAACTCCACACAGGCGGGGCCCGGGGATTGAACCTGGGTCCTCAGAACTGTGAGGCTGACACTGTAACCAGTCGGCCTCCGTGCCGCCTAAACTATAGTATATACAATATGAAAAATTATTAATTGAATGTGCAAATATCAAAGGTCAGGTGACGTGTGCAACATAGTCAAGGTCAGAGAACTAAGGCAAATAAGACATTCATAAATTAGATGACAAAACCCCAATGCTGCTAAAGTGGCTGGTGCGACCCTGAGTCTGCTGTGCGTGACGGTCGAGACGCTTTGATCTTCCGCCTTGCCTGCCCCCCAGGTCTTTTAATGCACTACATACACTAATTTCTGGGGGGGAGGTTGGATTAGGGTCGAGGGGTTTGGCTGTGGGGCAGCAATGCCCGGCGACCCTTCCCTGGCCACTCCAGATTTGAATGCACTACACCACTCAGGAGCCACTTATTGGTAGGGGCAATGAGTACCAGTCGGGGACCTGGCAGTCATAGTAACAGGGGGTTAGGTGGGTTTCCAATAGGCTCATGGCAGTGCTCCTAGGGCCGGGCCCCTCTGGTTGGATGGCCGCTTGGGTAGGGGGCTCCCCTCTCATGCACCATGTCTGCTCTCCGCAGTGCCATCCTTATCGTTCCCATGTTGGGCGTCTCCATACACCCTCCTTTCCACCAATTGGGAGACACTGTCTAACATTCTGGCTGGGCGGGGACTGGCTACATCGGCGGCGGGCGCTGCGGTTTGGTGGGGGGCGTTTCGCTCTCCTGGGAAGGGGGGGGGGGGGTTAGTTGGTGGGTTTGGGCCCTTTAGGCCTCCTCCAGGTGGCGGGCTTTGGGGTGCCTCAGTGGGGCCGGTGGACCACCCTCAGTGTGGGTGGTGTCCCGTCCACTGGGTCGCTCTGGGTTGGGCTCCTCGGCCTGACCCCGCCTCTCGGGTCGGTGGGGTGGGGTCCTCAGACCCCGCGGTGCAGGCGCAGCAAGTGCAGCAAGTGGCGGTCACTTCTGAAGGTTATTGGGCATGCAAGACAATTCACTTGCATGTGTCCACTGATACTCACCTCTGGGACCTATTCGCTTAGTGTGGGGCCACTTACTCATTGTGATAAATAACTCATAACTATACAAACTTCCTGGGTATCCCCTCACTTGCACTCTTTTTCTATAGAAGTTTAGAATTTACATACCCACTCCCACCACACTATATCTGTATAGCCGGGTCCACTACCTCTGTCATGCTTGCGTCCCCTCCTGTCCTTGTCCTGTCCAGTCCTGTCCTTCCTTCACAGGATGTAGCACTACTGCCCCATACAACACTTGAATCTAATGTGTAATTGTAATAGGCATATAATTATTTACTTGCCTCATCTTTCTTACAGCTCATGGCCTGTCTTTTCAGAATCCGAATCATCTTTATTTGCCAAGTATGTCAAATAAAACACAAGGAATTTGTCTCCGGTAGTTGGAGCCGCTCTAGTACGACAACAGATAGTCAATTGACAGAACACTTTTGAGACACAAAGACATTGACAAAAAAAAAACAGTCACTGAGCAATAAAGGGTTGCTAGTTATCTGGTAATGCCGGTAAAAAAAATGTTTTGACAATTGTGCAAAAGATGCAGAATCCTCTAGCACAGTTCGAATGACTAATATTGCAATAGTCCAGTGCAATGACCATTGTGCAAAGGGCACTGAGACTTCAAGGAGTGTATGTTTGTTTTCCTCGATGATTCCATGTCGCGGTCTGCTCAGTGAATATGGAAGCCGGGAAGCATGACGGCGCCATCGGGTACAGCCAGGTCTCCGTAAAGCACATGGCGGCGGAAAGTCCGAAGTCTTTACTGGTCTTTATCAGGAGATGAAGCTCGTCCATTTTGTTGGGTAGGGAGCGTACATTCGCGAGGTGGATCGACGGGAACGCAATCTGTATCCTCTCTTGCGGAGTTTCACCTGGATGCCGGCTCGCTTCCCTCTGTGGCGTCGCCTCCGCCTCCATGCGCCGAAGACCGCGGACGCCGGTCCGGTGAGTAACTTGGGGTAAAAACTGAGCGGATTTGCAAAAGTTGGTGAAAGAAAGTCCAGAGTAGCCTCCTTGATGGTTAGCAAGTCTCCCCTTGTGTAACTGAGTTGTGTAATGTCTCCAAAGACGAACGAAAAACACAAAACCAAACAACAACAGAGAGCGCGTAACCGAGGCGACCACACTGGTAGGCGCCATCTTGGATTTTGGATTGGATTGTTGTCCTCTCTTCCTATATTATTTAGTTATCATTTCACTTTCTCTCACTTTTGTTTTTTCTGTCACTCCCCTTTAAAACTAAGTTCTGTCTGACTGAATTTTCAATAAAAATTCATAATAATACAAAGAACCACAGTGGCGGCTGAGGCACAGTAAAACTGTTCCGGCATAAAAGGGTACAGATCCTTCTTTCTGCTTGACCTAACAGCCAGAACAGGACAATAATAATTTATAAAAAAAAAAAAAAAAAAAGTAAAATAAAAAGAGGTGAGGTACACCCTGGACAGATTGCCAGCCAAGGACATGGCACATAAATATACAGTGTAACAACCATTCACACCTCTGGGCAATTTAGTCTTTTTTAAATTAACAAAACATGCATGTTTTTGAAATGTGGAAGGAAGACAGAATAACTAGAAGAAAATCTGGGTAAGCACAGGGAGAACACACAAACGTCACACAGAAAGGCCCAAGCCAAGATTCGAAACCAGAATCTCTTACTGTGACACACTAACCACAGAGCTCAACTTTTTATCCATTTCATGGTTCCTTCAGTAAATAACTGCACTTTAATTTACCTTTCGGACAACAATCCAGTAGCCAATGATACGATCTGTGGCCTCGGGGTCTTTCTGGGTCCACTGCAGGTTGTAAGAGTAGTTGTTCCCTTTTAGAATCCTCACCGGATTGGGCGTGTCAAAGTAGAATTCAGCATTGTAAGGTTGTGCTGGTGAGCATTGAAAGAAACAAAACAGTGTTGTTCTTAATTAAGACAATGGTTATGTTACAATCTGCTCTTGCTGTTGGTTAGCATTACTTCGTGGGAATAAGGCACATTTGAGAGGGTGAAAGTTTAAGATAGAAACCCTTAAAAATGTTGCCGCAAATCTGAATAAAGGAGTTTACATGCAGTTGAACCTCTCATGTCGAAATGTCTCGACGTCTTACAATTCAGAATTTGACCACAATTTGCATGAACAATACATTCTATGTATTGTCCACAGTTCAATTAGCATCAAAGGAATAACTCTGCATGTTTGGCTTGTTTTGCAACTTTCTTGCCAAAGGAAGAAATACCCTCACCAAGTAAACATCAAAACAAGTAGACCGTGAGAAGACTATAAACACCTGTCACCCAAGGTGTGGACTCGAGTCACATAACTTGGACTCGAGTCAGACTCGAATCATGAATTTGATTCCTGTAGACTTGACTCGACAATATGTTAAAAGACTGGACTTGGACTTAAACAGCAATTACTTGTGACTTCACTTGGACTTGAACCCATTCACTTGTAAAGACTTTCTACTTTGACCTGAGCACTGAGAAACCAACACTTTGTAGCTTTCTCTTTCTATAGCTATATGTGCAACTTACTGTTTTAGTACAGGAAATTATGATAAGTGACAACATAATGCTGAAGGTTTAAATTATTATTTACTTGGTTAAAGTGTCCCATGCCATGAATGGTAATGTGTTGTTTGTTCTTATTATATTTTAACTGTTAACGCCCTGTTGAGGAATTGACCCAGAGGTCATTCTTTCACACGTGAGTTGGCAAAATTACTCCTCTGAGATCTCTAGCTTTGTTAAAAGCAGCAAGCCATTGTTCGTTTTATCCAAGGACATTCCCAAGCGGGCTACCACAGCTGGCTGGGTAGCTGGTGGGAATGTCCTGATTATGGAAATTTACTGAATCTGATTTAAGGACCTACCTTATAATCTGTCCTTTTTTCGAGTTGCAGGTTCACAAAGAGAGAGTGTGGGGAGCAAGATGACAGCCGGCCAACTCCCACTCAGCTCCGCCCCTCTCTTCCCCCGAGTATCCAAGACATGCGGCCGCAAGTCGATCATCGGCCTAGGGTGTCCTGGTGCCAAGTGCACATATGGACACCCTTATGCTCGAACATGCTGTTCGTTATGGACAATCCGTGATGAGCACATAAGTCCAATAACAGACCTCCGCTCGGGTTCTAATCGGGGGGCCGTTCCTCCCAATCACGCCCTTCCAGGTCTCACTGTCATTTCCCACGTGAGCATTGAAGTCCCCCAGCAGAACTACGGAGTCCCCAGTGGGAATGCTCTCCAGCTTCCCCTCCAAGGACTCCAAAAAGGGTGGGTACTCTGAACTGCTGTTTGGTTCATAGGAAACAAACAACAGTCAGGACCCGTCCCCCCAGCCGAAGGCGGAGGGAGGCTACCCTCTCGTCCACCGGGGTGAACCCCAATGTACAGGCGCCGATATATATATACATATATAATATAATATATACATATATATATATATATATATATATATATATATATATATATACGTATATATGTATATATGTATATATGTATATAATATATACGTATATATTATATAAGATATATAATATATAGGTATATATATATGTATACATATGTACGTATGTATATATATATATATATATATATATATATATACACACACAATAAATATACCCACACCTGCTTGGTGCCTCTCACCGTGGGCAACTCCAGAGTGGAAGAGAGTCCAACCCTTCTCGAGAGGACTGGTACCAGAGCCCAAGCTGTGTGTGGAGGCGAGCCCGACTATATCTACTATCTACAGAACTTCTCAACCTCACACACCAGCTCTGGCTCCTTCCCTGCCAGAGAGATGACGTTCCGCGTCCCTAGAGCCAACTTCTGTAGCTGGGGATTGGATCACCATGGTCCCTACCTTCGGTCACCGCCTAGCTCACAATGCACCCGACCCTTATGGCCCCTCCTACAGGTGGTGAGCCCATATACCGGATTAAGAATGTTAAATGTTACCTAAAAAAGAATCCCTGTGCAGATAATAAAGGTGCTGACCGTTAGAGTGCATTTGTATTTGCATAATTTTCCATGAAAAGGAAACATTGATCGACCAACAGATTTTTTTTAGATTTTATGTTCTGTATAGGTCTTAAAAAAAAATAAAAAAAATTTATCAGTAAATAATACATAGCAAAATTTAGACATATTCAAGGAGGTGGATAATTTGTTGCTGATCTAATTCAGGAGTGTTTGTCACTGCATTGTCATTTTGTGTTTTACTCACCAGAGACATCAAATCTGCATGTGGATGTTCCTGCATTATTGCTGACTCTGCACTCATAAGAGCCGTTGTTTGCGGGCTCCAGTTTGAATTTCAGCTCTGGGGTCTCCTTCAGGTCCGGCATAGGCATACGGATAAAGTCTCCGTTGCGGTACCAGCGGATGTCCGTGATACGTGGCGGGTTGGAGCGCAGGACAGAACATCTGAGGCTCATCATGTGATAGTTCCTTGCACGTGTGTCGTGATGCACTGGGTCCAGAATGGGAGGATCTGTGAAGACAACAAGAATATAACTTTTAGTCTGTCTGTGTAATTTAGAATTGTAGACACCGACGTCTGACTTGGAACTTGGTTGCCACCTGTGTATAGTCTAATTTATGTGTGTATTTCTGTAAGTTATTAAAAAATGGTTTAATATGTGTACCAAAGAGAAGGTTGATGGATGTCGTGAGGGAAGACATGAGGGCAGTTGGTGTTCGAGGAGGATGCAGGAGATAGGCTTACATGGAAAAGGATGACGCGCTGTGGCGACCCCTAAAAGGACAAGCCGAAAGGAAAAGAAGAAGAAGAAAGGTGGCACAGCAGACGTGTGATTAGCACATCTGCCTCACAGTTCAGAGGTTTGTGGTACGAATCTTGGCTCCATAATCTAAGCCTTTGCTGTAAAACTGGAAGCATTTGCTGTAAAATAGATCCAGTATTATAATGTATTTTTATTATCAACTATAATGCGCCATGGAGCAAAAGCAAAAAAAAAAAAATACAGGCCTACTGTAATCCTTAATTTTTACTATAAACTGCGTTGCATCATGGGAAGGAGGACAGAAAAGAGAGGTACCGAAAGAAAATGTTTCCTGAGAGCCAGCAAGTTGGACAACTTCAATTCGATGTGTGCCACCTGAATATAACTTGCCAGTTTGGTGTCTGGAATTGAATTCACATTTTTGTCGATCTAATGTCGTGTGGAAATGACATTTTCTGTTACATCTCCAGCTCAGCATCTCGCCTGCCATCTGCCAGTGGATTTACAGCTTTCTGACTGGCAGGACACAGCAGGTGAGACTGGGGGAGACCACCTCATCCATACGCAGCATCAGCACTGGGGCACCCCAAGGTTGTATCCTCTCTCCACTGCTCTTCTCTCTCTCCACGATCAACTGCATCTCAACGCACCCGGCTGTCAAACTCCTGAAGTTTGCATATGACACCACTGTCATCGGCCTCATCAAAGACTGTGACGAGTCTGGATATCAACAGGAAGTGGAGCGGCTGGAGCTGTGGTGTGATCCCAGTGAAGACTTTGGACATTCAGCCACCCTATGCTTTACAAAGACTTGGCTTTGTGAGGCTGTCTTTGATGGCTCCGTAAAGCTTCCGGGGTTCGATCTTGAATGGCCAGACCGCATCATGGAGTTATCAGGGGAAACACAAGGCGGGGGGATATGCTTCTATATCCACGAAAAATAGTGAACTGACGTCACAGAGCTCAGCACACACTGCAGCCCGCATTTAGCATCACTGTTTTTTAACTGTAAGCCATTCTACTCGCCTCGTGAGTTCGCATCTTTCATTTTTGCCGGGGTTTACATTCCCCCTCAAGCTAACACGAATGCCGTACTGTTAACGCTCGCTGAAAAAGTAAAGGAAATTTTTAAAAAAAACACCCAGATTCACCCCTCATTATTCTTGGGGACTTTAACAAAGCTAAACTCAACCACGAACTCCCTAAATACAAGCAGCACATCGACTGTCCTACCAGGGAAAATAAAATTTTCGACCACTGCTATACTGTGCTAAATAACGCATACCGTGCCATACCTCGCATAGCTCTGGACTCGTCTGATCGCTGCTTAATTCACTTAATACCAATATACAGGCAATAACTTAAATGCACGAAGCCTACGGTGAAAACAGTGAAAAAGTGGACCAACGAAGCAAATATAGATCTTCAAAGCTGTCTAGACTGCACAGACTGGAGTGTCTTTGAAAATTCAGCCTGGATGAATATACGGACACTGTCACATCCTATATTAGTTTCTGTGAAGCGGTGTGTGTACCAACAAAGTTATTTTGCACGAACAATAACAACAAACCTTGGTTCAAACTGAAGCAACTTCACCAGGCTAAAGATGATGCATATCAAAGTGGGGATAGGGCCCTGTGTAATCGAGCTAGAAACCAGCTGACTAAATAAATTAACATTGCAAAGAGAAACTATGTAGTGAAGTTAGAAAACCAGTTTACAGCTAACGACTCTAAATCAGTCTGGCATGCATTACAATCGCTAACCAATTACAAGCGACCAACCCCCCAAGCTGAGAATAATAAAAGACTAGCCGATGACTTGAACACCTTCTACTGCAGATTTGAAAAGGACACTCTCACACCCCACAACCACCCAGCCGCACCACAGACCACCATCACACGTCTGACTTTGTATTGACCATCCACGAACAGGATGTGTGACGCATCATCAAATAACAAAAGATTAACAAAGCGGCAGGCCCAAACCCTGTGTCCCCATCCTGCCTCAAAGTCTGCATGGACCAGCTCACTCCAGTCGTCACACAGATCTTCAATAGATCTCTGGAACTGCGCAGAGTACAATCCTGTTTCAAATGCTCCTGCAATCTCGGGTCTGAATGACTACAGGCCTGTCGCCCTGACATCTGGTGGTCATGAAGTCTTTTGAACGCCTCATGCTGGTCCACCTCAAGAGTGTCAAAGGTCCCCTGCTGGACCCCCTGCAGTTTGCCTACCGAGCAAACAGGTCTGTGGATGATGCAGTCAACATGGGACTGCACTTCATCCTAGAACACCTTGACGGCGCGGGGACCTACGTGAGGATCCTATTCGTGGACTTTCGCTCTGTGTTCAACACCATCATCTCCGAACTCCTCTCCTCCAAGCTTCTCCAGCTCAGCGTCTCACCTGCCACAACCTGGAGCTGAAAACGCTCAAGACTGTAGATATGATCAATGACTTCAGGATGCATCCTTCGCCACAGCTGCCCCTCATGCTGTCCAAGTGCCCTGTGTCAACCGTCGAGACCTTCAAGTTCCTGGGAATTACAGTCATTCAAGACCTGAAGGGGAGATAAACATCAACTCCATCCTCAAAAAAGCCCAGCAGAGGATGTACTTCCTGCGGCTTCTGAGGAAGCACGGCCTGCCACAGGAGCTGGTGAGGCAGTTCTACACAGCAGTCATCGAATCAGTCCTGTGTTCTTCCATCACCAGTCTGGTTTGGTGCTGCTCCAAAAAGGACAAACTCCGACTGCAACGGACAATCAAAACTGCTGAAAAAGATTGTTGGTACCCTACCAACCCTTGAGGACTTGCACGCTGCCAGAACTAAGACAAGAGCATGCAAAATCCTCTTGGACCCTCCACATTCTGGTTACCACCTCTTCCAGCTACCTTCCCTCAGGTAGGCGGTACTGAACAATGCAAACTAAAACAAGCAGACATTCCAACAGCCTTCCCTATTGCCATTAACTTCTTAAACAGTTAACTTACAATTCCATTGCAACATGCTGCCAATTTTTTGTCTTGAGTTTGTTGTCACATTTCTGTTGGGCCAATTATACATTACTCGTGCACTCACTGTAGTAGTCTCGCCACGCTGCACTATTTGCATATCTGTTGTTGACCAATACTAACCCTTCCCTATTGCCATTCACTTCTTAAACAGTTAACTAACAATTCCATTGCAACATGCTGCCAATTTTTTGTCTTGAGTTTGTTGTCACATTTCTGTCAGGCCAATTATACATTACTCGTGCACTCACTGCAGTAGTCTCGCCACGCTGCACTATTTGCATATCTGTTGTTGACCAATACTGGCCACTATGTGCCTGAGTAGCATCTGCAACATTTGCACAATCGACATTGTCCCATATTATCGCACTACTAGTCACTTTAAACTACATACCTTTCTTGAAGTCTCTGCACCCTTTGCACAATGGTCATTGCACCGGACTATTGCTCTATTAGTCATTTCAAATTGCTCTAATTGCTAGAGGACTCACAATTGTCAAAAAAATAAAAATAAATAGAAATTGTACTGGCATAACCACATTACTGACAATATTTTATTGCTCAGTGACTTGTTTTTGTTTTGTTTTTATTGTTTTTTTAAAATGTCTTTATGTCTTAAAAGTTGTCGTACTAGAGCGGCTCCAACTACCGGAGACAAAATCCTAGTGTGTTTTTGACATACTTGGCAAATAAAGATGATTCTGATTCTGATATGTGCACTTGGCACATGGACACCCTAGGCTGCAGTTCGATGATCGACATTGTGGTCGTGTCATTGTTGGCTCCGATGGTGGGGGAAGATGCCGGTCCAACCTGGACCGGCACAAAGCGTATTGTGAGGGTCTGTTGGGAAGGTCTGGCAGAATCCCCTGTCAGAAGGAGTTCCAGAACTTCACCCACATCCCGGGGGAGGTGGGGGATATTGAGTTCAAGTGGACCATGATCCGCGCCTCCATTGCTGAGGTGGCCGGCCGGAGCTGTGGCCGTAAGGTGGTCGGTGCCTGTCGTGGCGGCAACCCGCGAACCCGTTGGTGGACACCGGCGGTGAGGGACGCTGTCAAGCTGAAAAAGGTGTCCAGAGGCAGCTGATGGGTACCGGCTGTCCAAGCGGAATGCAGCTTTGGTGGTCGCTGAGGCAAAAACTCAGGCGTGGAAAGAGTTCGGTGAGGCCATGGAGAAAGACTTCTAGACAGCTTCAAGGAAATTCTGTTCCACTATCTGGCGTCTCAGGAGGGGGAAGCAGTTCACCATCAACACTGTGTATAGTTGGGATGTGGTGCTGCTGACCTCGACTTGGGACATTGTGAGTCGGTGTGGAGAATACTTTGAAGACCTCCTCAATTCCACTAACATGCCTTCCCATGAGGAAGCAGAGGCTGGGATCTCTGAGGCGGGGCTCTCTTATCTCCGGGGTTGAGGTCACCGAGGTGGTGAAAAAGCTTCTCGCTGGCAGGGCGCTGGCGGTGGATGAGATTTGCTCAGAGTTCCTAAAGGCTCTGGATGGTGGTGCCCCTTTTTAAGAAGGGGGTGTTCCAACTACAGGGGCTTCACACTCCTCATCCTCCCTGGTAAGGTTTATTCAGGGGTGTTGCAGAGGAGGGCCCGTCGGGAAGTCGAATCACAGATTCAGGAGGAGCAGTGTGGTTTTCGTCCTGGCCGTGGAACAGTGGACCAGCTCTACACCCTCGGCAGGGTCCTTGAGAGTGCATGGGAGTTCGCCCGACCAGTCTAGTCTAAGTTTTGTGAACTTGGAGAAAGCGTTTGACCGTGTCCCTCGGGGAGTCCTGTGGGGAGTACTTCGGGAGTATGGGGTACCGAACCCCTTGATACGAGCTGTTCGGTCCCTGTACGACATGTGTCAGAGTCTGGTCCGCGTTGCCAGCAGTAAGCCGGATTTGTTTGTGGTGAGGCTGTCTTTTGTCACCGATTCTGTTCATAACGTTTATGGAGAGAATTTCTAGGCGCAGCCGAGGTGTAGAGGGGGTCCGGTTTGGTGGCCTCAGTATTGCATCTCTGCTTTTGCAGATGATGTGGATCTGTTGGCTTCATCAAGCCATGATCTCCAACTCTGGAGCGGTTCGTAGCCCAGTGTGAAGTGGTTTTGATGAAAATCAGCACCTCCAAATCTGAGACCGTGGTCCTCACTCGGAAAAGGGTGGTGTGCCCTCTCTAGGTCGAGGATGAGATCCTGCTCCAAATGGAGGAGTTCAAGTATCTTGGGGTCTTGTTCACGAGTGAGGGAAGAATGGAACGGGAGATCGACAGATGATCGGTGCAGCGTCTGCAGTGATGCAGACTTTGTATCGTCGGTTGTGGTGAAGAAGGAGCTAAGCTGAAAGGCCAAGCACTAAATTTACCGGTCAATCTACTTTCCTACCCTCACCTATGGTCACGAGCTGTGGGTCGTGACCATAGGTGAGGGTAAAATGGGATGGATGCATGGACAGCTGCGTCTTCAAACGCGGGTGGTTCCGGAACGAGAGGCACATTCGAGGTGCTATCTAAGTCATTTTTTGTTACGTTTTTGCTTCGTGTTTGTTGCGCTACAATAAACTAACTAACGTCTCTGCGTGTTACAATACTTTTACAATTATTAACCATGCCGGAAGGAAGTGCTTTGACCTAATTTGCCAAATGCAGACGTTGGTTGCGCATATACCAAATTCCCCACAGTATTTATACTTGGGATGGACGTATTGTATTGGGCTGATGCCGGCCTTATTTCAAGCTATCGAGTACTCGCAAAGGCTTTCTTTTTCCGTCCCGCATATCCTCACTCGGGTCAGGGGCATGCTGGAGCCTATCCCAGCTGTCTTCGGGCGAGAGGCGGGGTACATCCTGAACTGGTCGGCAGCCAATTGGATGGCATGTATAAACAAACAACCATTCTCACTCACATTCTTTAAGGCAAAAAAAAAAAAAATATGACATTGAGTAAGTCCTCCTCCTCAGTAGTTGGCGCAACACTGCAGGAGAATGACACATTGGCGAATCATCATGTATATCAGAAAGAAAGAAAGGTCTGTTCACGATGATCTGTCATTGTGTTTATTGGAATTTTATGTATCAAAAGTAATAGCAGTATCTGTACTTGGGATCGCTATTGGTGAGTATTTAAGACTGAATACTGAAAAAAAGTGGTATCAAACATCCTTAGTTTACGTACAAGCCCCCAAATTTGGATGTATCACTTTTGGCCGGCAAATGTAGTTTGTTTCAGTAGTTTTGAAAATACTGCTAGAAGTAACTGAATTGTCATAGTTTTCATTCAATTTCTTTTGTTTCTTTTTTTTTCATTTCTTTTGTTACTTTTCTAATTTGTCATGTGTTTTCCAGGCCCAATGACTGACACAAGTCAGAGCAGAGAATGAGTTGTTGTGTGAGAGAACTTGTTTTGCGGATGGGCTAGCTGTGCTTTTCTCATACTACAATTTTAATCTTAAGTATCAGCAAGGTGCAGCTTGCATGCTGGAATTCATCCAAAGTTAAGAACTATGATGACCATTAAAACTGAAATCATTACACTTCAGAAAGCTCCCCTGACTCACATAACATTAGCCTACCAAGAGAGATTCAGAATTTCAAGGAAATCCAAACCTATCTCTGCTGTTAACTTATGCTACCCAGCCTTAATTAACCTACCAGCAGCCTTGCGTGCTTTTGTGGTTAATGACTGACTAGCTGCTGTTGCCCCGAGGTCAGCGAAGACACAACACAGGCAAATTAGTCCGCCACAAATCACCAATCAGCTAGTTCACCCCCGGCTAATCATCTGCATAATAGAGACGCTGCTAATGGTGCTATTGCATTACTAACGGCAATGAGATTGTGTGTTCAGGGCCCTGGGGGTGAGGCAGCATGGCTACAGTACATTATGAGTCACGTTTATCAGATGCAGGTGTAATTATAGTCTAATCAATGTAATGTAGACAGACTGGAATGGAGAAAATCATTGGGCAGAACTATCTGAAAAAAGATGCAAAGACCAGTGAAACCAGAGAAATACAAGAGTACTCATTGGTATTAGACAGTTCATAATGAGGACCTGTTCTATACAGCATACATGTACATAATTTAGCAGAAACCATACTATGTGACAGCGCTGAGGGATAACTGAGTGGTGAAGGGTCATCCTGTAATCTTGTTGACTAGTGTACGGTTACATAACCTGCTGCTGTTGAGAGGCACATATAATATGCATACTGATGATGTCTGACTTTCGGCAACATGATTGTCAAGGGCATAGCAGGTAAACTGAAGAGGAGGGAGTGAAAAGGAGGAGTTTATTTACATGGAGACCCTTATGTGATACATTTTTACAGCGTACAACATTTAACACATGGGCCAATGAAGGTGTCTATGCCCTTTGGGTGGAATCAAAGCTGTTCTCCTTAAACAGGTTGCACAGGGTGTTTTGTTGAATGCAAAACGGTTTCCTTCCCGGGACAGCAACACTGACCAAGCCAAACATTTACAGTAAACAAAGTGTGTGTGGACGCAGTGAGGAAGGATGACAGATAGAGAGAAAGCAACAACGAGGAAGACAAACGATTGAATATGAGCGAAAGGATGCAGAGACGGAATGACCGGATAGACAGAGTGTGAGAGAGGGAGAGGGGTCCTCCCTCTGTTAGCTGATTGATGATGATGAGAATGGCAATGAGGAAGAACAGCAAAGTGGGATGGAAAGAAGCATACCATACAAAGAAAATAGAGTGGGGGGGGGGGCAAGTGTGCCACGACTGCATACTTAATTCTGTCTGCCATAAAAATAATGGCGTCTTTCCCTCACATCGATTGACAGTGCTAAATAGACAAACAAACAAAAAATCCAGCATAATGAGGCACAAATTAAGGACAGCGTGAAATGGATACAGATCTGCTTTCCAACATGTTTCTCGGTTGTTGTTATAGCGTTATCTACCCTTCTTGCTTGGTGTTTTCCATTACTATAACGTGACAATAACACTTTTTTTTTCTTAGCGCTTCACCATCCATTTCCCGACCTTCCCTTATGCCACTTTTCCATTTCAGACTCTCTCTTAAACCTGTTTTTCGTCTATGCGTTCTTGCTGTTGTATCCGTGTGTCTCATCTATGTTTCTTTCTTCAACCAGAGAGGGGTGGCCACCTGGTCCATTAATCAGCGTGGACAACAGGGCACACACAGTGTTGCCCTTCCGCACAGCTTGCATTAAGCAAGCCCTATAAATACTTGTGGAGGAAAGGCACAAAATGGAATCTGGTAATTCAAACTAATTCATTCTTCTCTGGGTATATCATAATAATATAATATTTGATGTTTCTTTTTCATGCAGGTTACATTTAACTATACACTACTTTAGTTACTGCACCTTGTGGAGCTAGCTGATTTAAATAATTACAGGACAATAAAACACTGAGATAAGAGGGGATGATAAAGGGAACCTAAAACCAAAGGTGCAGAAAGTCTGTGCTCTGATGGGTGTTAACACAGAAGGAGTGCCAAACAGATTTGGGAATAGATTTGGAGGTGGGCTTTTCTTTTTTTCAATTGAATACAGACAGTATGTCATTTTTCGAGGGTGGAGTTATATATGGATTAAAAAGATACACATACGCACATGTGGTCTTGCTAGCTTAGCGTTCACTCATTTTTTATCATAGGACCAAAGGTTGGCCAGGCTCAACAAGTTGAATAGGCCCAAGTTGGGATGAGTGCGTTCATTTCTAAGGTGAAAATATTCACATCAACACTCACATTGCACATTGAGCTGGACCTGTGCCTCTCGCCGTTTGATGTTGAGTCCATTATAAGGAGCAGTCTGGCAGCGGTAACCCCCCATCATGTCCCGGCTTACGTTCCTCAACCTCAAGCGGCCATCGGACGTCTCCACCACGGCCTTCCCAGACGGCATCAGCAGGTCCTTTTCTGTGCGCGACCAGAGGATTGGTGGACGTGGTTTGCCATCCATCACTAAGCAGACCAGCTCAGCTGTCCCGCCTTCTCGGGCACTAACCACCTGACCTTCTGGGGGGACCGTCAGTATTGGTGGAGATACTAGAAATGGGGAACGATACAAAAGATGGACGATACATTAATAGGCACAACATATCATGGTGACTTAGGATTTAATATGCAAGGTGGGTACAATGGTTAGGATATGTGAGAGGGTAAAAGGTGAACGTTGATATAAAAATCACAGATGGTGTCTGTTAAACTTGACAACAGAGGCAGATGGCGAATAAAGAGGTATGAAAGAAACCAAAGTTAACAAGGCAAATTTTATTGAACAATCACAACGTTTTAATGCAACAAGGGAACCGTGAAAAGCAATGGCCGCTCAGTGTGGCGTGCTAACATTGTGGCTAATTACACAAGGAGTAAAGTAAAGTAGATACTTGTTGGCATTAAGTACAGTAAAATTGGGACAGAAAAAGGGTCAATAGGAAAGCGCAAGTGTTGTTCATGGCATAGATATGGCGATAGATAGATAGCGTAATTCCTCAAATATTTCCTCAATTAATCACCAGGTGAGTTGTCCACTTGAAATAGATAAGTGCTTCTCCCCCAATAGACATCCCCTGTCATGTTTTCTCAACTAGTGACCTTCATTCCCATATTTTAGATGCCTGATCTTAACTGATCGCCAGGTGAGTTTCCCACAAAAAAATAAATGCCTCTCTCCCAATTGATGCTGTCTGGTGGCAACTGTAAATAATTCAATTGTTGGAATTTTTAATTTCTGATCTAATATCTATCTACTAAAAATGGCTATGATGTAACTATACAAGCAAACAAACGGATGTGAGCTATGGATAGCCACATAGATAGATAGATAGAGAGAGAGAGAGAGAGAGTGAGAGAGAGAGAGAGAGAGAGAGCGAGAGAGAGAGAGAGAGAGTGAGAGAGAGAGAGAGAGAGAGAGAGAGGCAGGTAGGCAGGCAGGCAGACAGACAGACAGACAGATAGACAGATAGATAGATAGATAGTGGGATAGATAGATAGATAGATCGATAGATAGATAGATAGATAGACAGACAGACAGACAGACAGACAGACAGACAGACAGTCAGACAGTCCAGGAAGCTAAGACCTGTCTGACTTTGTACAAATAAAAGCCTCACCCCTAATAAACACCTAGGTCCTATAGACCAGTGATTTCCAACCTTTATTGAGCCAAGGCAAATATATTTTACAATTGAAAAATCTTACGGTACACCAACAAACAAAAATGTCACAAAAAGTGGATACATTAATTACTGTATGTACTTCCTGACATCTAATAGAAGAGCATTTATTTGTTCTGTCTGTCACATTGCCTCACTGGCATAATTAGATGAATAAAGATAAATTATTTCTGGTAAATAAATAATTTTTTGAGCAATTAAGTAAAACTTTTAACTGAGAGATACTTTGTAAGTCATGTAAATATGTGAAACGGATATGTGAAATAAGACAAAGACGAAAAAGAAGATCTCACCACTGTTCTGGGAGATGTTGACATCTACTCGGAGCTCTGGCACGCTGCTGCCGGGGAAATTTGCCACGCAGCTGTAGGTTGCCAAGTCTCGGAATTTCATGTCCACGATCTCCAAGCTGCTCGTGCCCGGCGCCATATCGGGGTCACTGCGCAGCAAGATTATGCTGTCGGAGTTGAAAACCAGCGCGCCGTTCTTGTACCAGGTGTAGTTGACTTTGTCCTGAGGGTTGGCATCAACGTGACACGACAACTTGAGGTCTCGACCCATTTGGATGGTCTCGCTGTCCTTGTTGGAGTCCGGAGTAATTTGGAAGGTCAGGTTGCTCATTGCTGGGTCAACAAGAGAGAAGGGCTGGTTAACTGGAAGCAGGTTAAGTTTCAAAACATCCAACCATCCATCCATTTTCTGTACCACTTATCCTCACTAGGGTCACGGGCGTGTTGGAGCCTATCCCAGCTATCTTTAGGTGAGAGGCGGAGTACACCCTGAACTGGTCGCCAGCCAATTGCAGGGCACATACAAATAAACAACCTCTCACACTCACATTGACACCTACGGGCAATTTAGAGTCATTGTTTTTGGGATGTGGGAGGAAACCGGAGTACCCGGAGAAAACCCACACAGGCAAGAGGAGAACATACAAGCGAGGCCAGATTCAAACCAGGGTCCTCAGAACTGTGAGGCAAATGTGCTAACCAGTCCCCCACCCTGCCGCCCATTTCAAAACATGATGTGTAAAATATTTAAAATGTCACATTTACACAGAATAAAGAGAATTTGAACAGATAAAATTGCTGAGACTTTAGTGCAATGTAAAAGTATGTGTCGCATCACTTATCAAACAAGCTTAGAGTTTAAGTGTTTGCTTATTTATTTAAAAAATACTTAGGTGGGTTAACAATTTAAAAATCATTCTGCAATGGTAAAAATAAAAAAATAATAAATAAACTGAAGTAACTGGAGGCAATGACAAATAGGTATAATTTAATTGGAATATTATTGCAATTAGAAAAATATATTCAATAATGACAAAAGTCAAATAAAACAGAGAATAGAGTATAAAAAATGTAAGTCAACCACACTAAAAAGAATAATGAAAAAAGCAGTAAATATGTATTGTATTACTGTTTTAAAAAGTACATTAAAAAAACATAGCTTTGTGTGTCAGTGATTTAAAAATACATTTCGCAATATTTAAACAACATTAATACAATAAAGTAATGAGTTCCATTGATTCATCATGACTTAATTTTAAAAATAAATACCCAAGTATCAGTTACAATTTTAAGAATGGAAGTAATAGGGTTTAGAGGCAAAAGAAGAATGTGGGGCAAATGGTTCTAGGCATACGGATGATGCAAAATGACTCAAAGCGATAAAAAGAGAGGGAAAAGGTTTATTATAGAAAAAGAGACAGGGGAAGAAAGAAAATGTGTGACATAAAAGGAGCCATGTAGAGAACTGAAGAGGAAGCCATTACGAGAGAGGAACAAAATCAAGGACAAAGAGTAACTCTCACAGTGTCGCAATTAATTTTCACTTTCAAAAGCTTTTCCCAAAAGATTTCAGCGCTGAATACAAAACAGTTGTGTGTTTCCCTCCTTAAAGGGATGGAAAGGCAGTGAACAGTTTAGACGAGTTTAATTTCAAGATCTGCTCAGAAATGCCGGGTGGAGTCACGCATGAGGCACTGACCATATGTTTAACATGCACTGCAGTCAGGAGACAATGTTGCGAGTCTAATGTGCATGAATGCTCAATATGTGTGTGTAGAGGTTCACACTTTACTTACTACTGCTTGTGCATTCACACTCACGCACACTCACGCTGAATGTGTATGTGTCTCATTTGCTGCCTTGTCACCTGTGTTAGTGCGATGATGCGTTTAGGCCCATTAGGTTTACAGGAGAAACCCATCCAGCATACATTGTCTACGGTGTTAGCTAACAGGCGAGACTTTGCTAATTGCTTCCACTCCGTTCCAACTAATTGGAGTGAATAAAGATGATAAAAGGGACTAAAAATAGCTGCAGGGAAGAAGCAATGTAAGGCTTCTGTATCAGCGGTGTGTGTGGATTGAACAAAAGAGGAATATTTAACCCTGCAATTCTGACATGATTCTCATCAGTTCTCCATAATGACGGATAAACTGATTCCATGAAAGATACACATTAAAATGTGCATGCGTGTTGCACTGTAATTTGTTACAGTGATTCAAAAAGGGAGGTCTCATTTTTTAAATAATCTACCATAAAGAAATAAAAAATTATGGACATTAACTTGAACAGGAACAAAAATACAGTATGTTTAAACTAACATTCATCTGCTCCAGGATTCTCATTAATTTATTTTTTTTTTTTGCTTTTTTAACATAAGATAAATGCTTCACAATTCTCTTGATGGTACAGTCATTAGAATATAAGACAATTTCATCCCTGCTATTGCAGTAGTGTAACCTACTGTACTTTAACAGTTGAGAAGTGATCACAGTGTGGTACGAGAACCATAAGGGGTATGTGGGCTCCCTCTAGTGGTATGCAAAGCAATCACTGAATATTTTTGTTTTGTACATTTAAAACAAGTTCAGTTTAAGTACAGTTCAGTAGTATTTAACTTTTTAGTACAATACATTTGCATTAAATCTATCACTGTTTGGTTGTACAAATTTATTGCAGTACAATTGAGGCCGATGACTGTGGTGTTATCTGCAAACTTCAGGAATTTGACTGATAGGTGTGTTGAGGTGCAGTCATCGTGTAGAGAGACGAGGAGCGGAGAAAGGGCACATCCCTGCTGTTTCTTGACCTTCGGAAAGCTGTCTATCCACTGGCAGATGGCAGACGAAAGGTTCACAATGAGGAGTTTGGAGGAGAGTCTAGGAATTATGGTCTTGAACGCAGAGCTGAAGCTCACGAACAGGAGCCGTGCGTAGGTCCCTGCGCCGTCAAGGTGTTTCAGGATGAAGTGCATCCTCATGTTGACTGTGTCAACCACTAACCTGTTTGCCCGGTCAGCAAACTGCAGGTGGTCCAGCAAGGCTCCTGTGACGCTCTTTAGGTGGTCCAGCACGCGCCGTTCAAAGGACTTCATGACCACAGATGTCAGAGCGACAGGCCTATAGTCATTCAGTCCTGAAATTGCAGATTTCTTGGAGACTGGGATAGTGGTGGTTGGGGTTGAAGTAGGATGGGACTTCACACAGTTCCAAAGATCTATCAGAAATCTTAGTGAAAACTGATCAGCACAGACTTTCAGGCAGGAGGAGGACTTGAAGTCCAGGCCTAACGCCTTCTTGATGTTTTGTTGTCTGTCCACTTCCCGTCCTGTTCGTGAATGGTCAAGGCTGAAGGGAAAGTCAGAGGTGTGATGGAGGTCGTTGGTGGTTGGGCTGGGTGGGTGTGGGGTGTCAAATCTGCAGAAAAATGTATTTAGGTCATCAGTCAGTCCTTTATTGTCCTCCGCTTGGGGGATGGTCTCCTGTACTTTGTTATTGATTGTAATCCTTTCCACTGACGCAACGTTGTTCACAGCGAACTGTTTTTCTGAGTAGTATCTCTTGGTTATGTTAATTTATTTTGTGAGCTGGTTTCTCGCCTGACCGTACAGGTCCCTGTCCCCGCTCCTGTACTCATCCTCCTTGACCTGGCGGAGTTGGCGAAGTTTGGCAGTGAACTGTGGCTTGTGTGTCGGTACACACACAGCTTCACCAAAGTAGATATAAAATGTCACAGTGTGTGTATATAATTCCAAGCTTCCACTTGAAATTTCAAAAACACTCCAGTCTGTGCAGTTCAAACATTTTTGTATTTCCTGATTTGCTCCATTGGTCCACTTCTTTGTTGTTTTCACCACAGGCGTCACACATTTAAGCTTGTGATTGTGTGCTGGTATCAAGTGGATTAAAAAAGTGATCAGATGAATCCAAAGCTGCATCGGCAATAGTGATTTGAGTCTCTCAGCGTGATATAGCAGTGGTCTAAAGTGTTGTTTTCCCGGGTGAGACAGTTGTGCTGCTTATCTTTAGGAAGTTTGTGCTTAAGTTTTGCTATTTTAGTCTCCAATAATGGTAAGGGGCAAATCTGGGTACTTTTGTACTAATTCGGTTACCTGGTCAGCCAACAGTTGCAGCGTGCCGTTTGTGTTAGCATGAGGTAGAATGTAAAAACCGCTCAGAATGGAGGAAAACGCACGTGGTGAATTGTACGGCTTACAGTTCAAAAACAGACCAAGTCCAGGATGCAGTGCTGGTTGAGCTCCGTGACATCTGTACAGCAACCTTCGTACAGAAACATATTCTACTTTTTTTAGTTTTCCCCAAGAGCTCCATGACGCAATCCACTCAGTGGAATTGGAAGCCAGGCAGTTGAATAGCGCCGTCAGGGATGCGTTCATTGAGCCAAGTTTCAGTACAGCAGAGAACGCCAGAACGTGCAAAGTCTTTGTTGGTCCTTATGAGGAGAATAAGCTTGTACATCGGTAGAGAGTGTGCATTTGCAAGACTAATTGAAGTTAAAAAAAGCCGAACTTGTTAAAATTTAGTTTTCTTTATGGTAGGTGTCTTTGGACAAAAATTAAATACATGTATATCATGTATTTATGCTATAAATATCATAGGATACAGTACATATGAACATGAATGAAGCCTAAACACCATCTGTTGTCATCTTTGGTGGCTCTGTGGGGACATCTTGTGTTTCAAAAAAATGACAAAGTAGACGTTTAAAGTTCCTACGGGTGCTTTGAACATGCCCTTCCCCATTCACCCAAGTGAGGAGAAAGTGCTTTTCCGTGTTGACAAATGTGGAAGTAGGTTGTGCATACACCGGATTCAGCAGAGCACTTACTTCAAATGAGGTAAATATACAGTATATGAATGGAAACAAATGGACTCATAATACTTACTTCTGACAACGACGTTTATGTTCTTACGGGCGGGGTTGCCCACATTGTTGACAGCCGTGCAGTTGTAGAAGCCCGCGTCTGTTGGTGTGACGGCCCTCAGTGTGAGCTGGGAACCCCGAACCTTGGCGTTGAGGGGAAGGGGTCCCGGGTAACGTGACCAAATCACAGTAGGTGGCGGGAAACCTGCAGTTACATCGCATGTGATGACCACATCTTGCCCGGGATCCGCCACAACTGTGTCGTTGACGGACAGCCGAACCATCGGGGGAGCTGGGGAGAGACGCAATGATAGATATAATAAAGGTAATACTTGAATATATAAAAAGGTATTTCTCACAGGGATTGCATTGTGGTTGCAGCATTGGAATTGATTGATCTCAATATCACTGAAACCTTAGGTAAAATTTCTGCCGTTAGGCATTTTGTGCAACTCCAAGTCTATCTCTTAAAAACCTCAGATCAACAATCATTAAATGACTATGTTGTGTGTTTTGGCTTTTTCTTCTTTTAAAGGATTATTCCAAAGGAAGGAAAAGTGTTCAAATGTAGAAGATTACAATCACTCAACATAACCAGTTGCTCCTCTATTTGTGTCTGACAACAGCACATGCTTCATATCGCTTTCAGAATTGCTCACATTCCGTTTTATGTCACAATCACGGAGTCAGTGGCTCGGCCAAAGTTGGTGTCGACCACACACGAGGATTTGTGATCATAAATGTTTAACAGGTTTAACCAGGGCCAGCCCTCGCCAATGTGGCGACCTTGGCGAGATTATGTACGGTAAAAAGTCAAATACCAATAGTTTTTAACATTGCCTTCAATTTATAAGATAACATGCCACACAATTTAAAATATAAAACAGAACATTTTATTACGCTATCGTTACTGCCCCCAAAAAAAAAATATTGCGAGTAATGGCTGTTACAACAGCTAATGGGACAAACCACAAGTTGTAACAACTTGACCTGTCATTCTCCCATTGACCCTTTTTTTCTTCTTCCCTGTATTCTGGACAGTTATGGTCGTTTTGACGTTTGCAGAGTTCTCTGGGGTGACGTCAATAAATTTGCCCCTACCCCAACAGAGAGCGAGCAGTATACCAATCAGCCAGAGGAGGGAGTATTTGCTGTTATCATTTGTAATCATGTTATTGGGGCATTTCTTGACATTTGAATCTATGTTGTCTATGTTTTTCCATGTTAAAAGTTAGTTGTCAAGTTATTGCAAATAACTGCCGCTTCCCCACTTGGAAGAGATTGATTCAGCGATGGAAGATTTCATCTGGATTTTACTCGCTGAGACCAAGAAACATTTCATTTCCTCTAGCAATGAGGTGCTTGTAATTGCATTTGCATCTACATTTTTATTATATTTAGGATTTTGAGAAATATGTACTATGCATAGTACTTCGAGAATCCCTGAGTAGTTTGAAATTTCGGCCAGACGCATTTTTAGGTCTCAAAAAAGAGGACATGTCCGGCTAAAATAAGACGTCTGGTCACCGACATCAGCGTGTTAAGCTAATGCTTACTTTATTTCAAGCTAGTTAGCTGAAACACACAAAACGATATTTAAAAAATATGTTGACATAACATTACCTTTATATTTTGACTTCTTTTCCTCCTCTGCTTTTCTTCTTTTGCGTAAATGTGCACCCAAGGGCTTAGCTGTCCATTTCATGATGGAAAATTTGTAAATAAGATCACCTGTCCTGTTCTGACTGATCGCTCGTTCACTGACGAGCGATGCGCACCCACGTCATGTGACGTGATTTGCCAAGTCACTTGGTATTTTCAAGACAGAAACGTAAAGGGGGCATCAGTGGGCCTCACAAATTATTTTATGATTTTATTTTAATATTTTTCCCAAGGAGGAGGACGCTGGCAGTGCACCCCTCCAGCAGATGGCGGCCTCGGTGATCGCTTATGTCGCCTACGGTCAGGGCCGGCCCTGGGTTTAACGTTAGCAGTTGTCGTCCTCCACAGTTTTTGGAGCAGAATGCAGAGGGAAAATCAGTCTTGACTCATGCCACACCACAGAATAATCAGTCGGAGACATCCGACAATCTGGCCTTTACTAACTTTTATCAGAAGGCAGAAAAAAAATTATAATTCTGACCAATCACTGGTATGTGTTTATCCCACAGTTCGATTGTATATTCGAGGAGGTGCATAATGTAATATTTGAATTTCAGGTTTTTATCAGAGTGACAGAATTTTTTCTACTCAACCAATCATTTTCAACAGACTGCAATCAGCTAAATTTAAATTTTAAATGAAATTGGTGCATATTACACAAAAGCCCAAAAATAACTTTTACAGTTGCATGTTTTCACTAAAAGCAAAAACACATGGCTATACACACAGAGGCTCTGACTTACTGTAGTACATGACAAGTGCGCAAGTGAACACACACAAGCACAGACACTAATGGTGATATCACTTTAGCTATGTTTCTTAACGATAGTTCACAAACTGACAGACACGTAACACATTCACTGCCATTGACGGCTTTAGAAGTCAAATATGGTGGAACTGCAAATAAATACTGTAGCTTCCTCTGCATCACATCAAAAACACTGAATGTAAACCACTGTAGGTCAAAGAGAGTTTGGTTTTGATACTTGTTCGGAGTACAGTAGTTACACTGAAGTATAATACAGGAAGTCCTCGAGTTACGACGTACTAGACCTACGACGTTGCGACTTTACGACGCCCATGCCTCGTCCGCCAGCACCATAGTGTTTCTGCTTAGCTAGTGCATAGTGCTTGTCTGTGTTTGTGCGCCGGGGGTATCTTTGCCTTTTTTGCCCTCCTTTTTTCACACGCTCAGAAGTAATGGTAAGTGCAGCATCTTATTTTTTTATTTGAATGTATTTTAGTTTCTTTATACCAAGTGTTAACCTTTCCTGCTATGGTCACCTGACCGTGGTCGGGAGACGCAGGGGTTGACTCCCTTCTCTCGTTTGCACAGCTGAGCTGGGTGGCGGCAACAATAAAGGCACGAAGCACCGATTTGCTGCTATAATGGCTTTATTAACTCCTCTGCACATTCAACGTCAACGGGTCCTCCGCTAATCGCTACTCTTCCCCGGTCGCCGTCACTACACATGCCACTGTGCGCACTCCTTCCTCCTTCACAGTCCCGTCTCACTCACACATCGACGCACACGCCCACACACACTGAGCTTGCTGTCACAATCACGTGGGACAATACCCGTAACAGAAGTATTTCGACGTAAATTTCGACTTTAACGGTGAAATCCGACTTACGCGGAAATTCGGGTTACATCGCCAGAGTAGGAACGGAACTCGTTCGTAAATTGAGGACTTCCTGTATTTGGGGATCCTTGTACTCAAACTGTACTGTATTTTCCTTGCGACTGTTGCCATGACAGAGAATGATTTAGTTTAGTTTAGTTTATTGTAGTCAACACTTTTAATTAGTTTTTGTTTGTACTATGCTTGTTTTTCTTAAAGTTTGATTGAAATTATGTTTGTTGTGAAGTTTAAGTTAGTTTTTTGTTTATTAAATATGATTTAAAAGACATCATTGACACCTTTGTTGAACAACATTCATGGCACATAGAGTACAATAATAAAAAGTTGGAGAATGTGCAATGGGATATAATGTCATCATTTACGATCATGCATTTTATGCACAAAGGTTTTTTTGAACCAGTATCCAGTGTTGTTTGATGCATGGGAATGACAAGTCTTCCCTGCTTACAGTATGACGCAAAGAAGACTGGAGAGGAGGGGAAAACAATTATTTGCAGCTTGCAAGCTCCGACCTTAAAATGTCCCAGTCAAAAGTAAACAAAAAACATGGCTGACAGCCCACGATAAGCTAGAATTTGTTTTGTTTGTGATTCGATAATTTGACTTTCAGCAGCAGTCCGGACAACAAACAAAATCTCTTTGGCAGGTGAACATTTTACTGAATAACTAATTTACTATCTATACAAATGTATACACACTAATGTCCATAAAAAAACACTTAACTCAAAATCTCTGATATAATACTAATAGATTCTATTGTACTTTTTCTTTTCTAAGGTCAAAAATGTCTAAATTCCCTGTTTTTTAGAATTAGGCATATATTGTAGATGCAGTACCACCCCAGCATGCCTGGTGTACTCATCAACATTGTCTACACGTACATTCACGGCGTATTAGGATGATTTCTTTTAAAGGAGGACACATCTTTGTTGATAAAAGCTAAAACATACTCACGCATATGCACACCCACACACACAAACACACACACAGGGTTTTACAGCTTTCGACCAAATTTGAGCAGTAACAGCTCACCAGTACATCCAAAGGTCAGGAGAGTTTATTCAGCCCCTCATCGATTAGTGCAACTCCTCCACTATACCTCCCCTGTAATGCGTCGGTTGAACAAGTGTGCAATAAATACAACCCCAATTCCAATGAAGTTGGGACCTTGTGTTAAACATAAATAAAAACAGAATACAATAAATTTCAAATCATGTTCGACCTATATTTAATTGAATACACTACGAAGACAAGATATTTAATGTTCAAACTGATAAACTTTATTGTTTTTAGCAAATAATCATTAACTTAGAATTTTATGGCTGCAACACATTCCAAAAAAGCTGGGACAGGGCCATGTTTACCACAGTGTTACATCACCTTTTCATTTAACAAAATTCAATAAACGTTTGGGAACTGAGGAGACTATATAATGGGCTTCATAATGGGAGACAGGTCTGGACTGCAGGCAGGCCAGTCTAGTACCCGCACTTTTTTACTACGAAGCCACGCTGTTGTAACACGTGCAGAATGTGGTTTGGCATAGTCTTGCTGAAATAAGCAGGGGTGTCCATGAAAAAGACTTTGCTTGGATGGCAGCATATGTTTCTCCAAAACCTGTATGTACCTTTCAGCATTAATGGTGCCTTCACAGATGTGTAAGTTACCCATGCCAACGTCTGCCTCATAGTTCTGAGGACCGGGTTTCAATCCCCGGCACCGCCTGTGTGGAGTTTGCATGTTCTCCCCGTGCCTGCGTGGGTTTCTCCGGGCAGTCCGGTTTCCTCCCACATCCCAAAAACATGCATGGTAGGTTAAATGACAACTGTACATTGCCCGTAGGTGTGAACTCTAAATCAGTCTGGCATGCATTCCAATCGCTGACTAATTACAAGCGACGATCCCCCCAAGCAGAGAACAATAGCACACTAGCCAACAATACCTTCTAATGCAGATTTGAAAAGGACACTTTCACACCCACCCAGCCAGCCACATCACCGACCACAATCACACCTCTGACTTCTGCGTTAACCATCCACGAACAGGATGTGAGACGCATCTTCAAACAACAAAAGATTAACAAAGCGGCAGGCCCAGACCATGTGTCCCCATCCTGCCTCAAAGTCTGCGCGGACCAGCAAAAAAAATTTACCGGCATTACCAGATAACTAGCAACCCTTTACAGCTCAGTGACTGTTTTTTTTTTTGTCAATGTCTTTATGTCTCAAAAGTGTTCTCTGTCAATTGACTGTCTGTTGTCGTACTAGAGCGTCTCCAACTACCGGAGACAAATTCCTTGTGTGTTTTTGGACATACTTGGCAAATAAAGATGATTCTGATTCTGATTCTGATGTGCCCTGCAATTGGCTGGCAACCAGTTCAGGGTGTACCTCGCCTCCTGCCCGATGATAGCTGGGATAGCCTCCAGCACGCCCGCGACCCGAGGGAGGAGAAGCGGCTCAGAAAATGGATGGATGGATGGTTTTCTGTCGTGTTCCTGAGCCCATGTGGTGATATCCTTTACACATGTTGGTTTTTGATGCAGTGCCGCCTGAGGGATCGAAGGTCATGGGCATTCAATGTTGATTTTTGGCCTTGCCGCTTACATGCAGTTATTTCTCCAGTTTCTCTGAACCTTTTGATTACATTATGGACCGTAGATGATGAAATCCCTAAATTCCTTGCAATTGTTCGGTCTGGTCACCCCCAACCCACCCCTAACCCCCTTCAGTGCTCTGCCAGTCCTCCAGTTTTAATGCATCATACCCCTGGTTGGGTCACGTGCTGGCTGACTCGCCCCCCCCCCCCCCCCCCCCCCCCCCCCCCCCCCCCCCTTGCGGCCCCTTGCACCCTTCCTCGATGTGCCGGCTCAGCAACTCCATACACCAGTTGACTAATATGCATGTGTGATATGGTGTTCATTCACTAATACGTTTGATAGGCACACTATAGGCTTTAATGACTTCACAAACAACAACACAGGTTATTCTCAAATATCAACTCACAGGTTCCTCCAGGTGTTTAGACACTAAAAAAAGAATCCCACCACACCACTCATCAGTAGCACTGCCTTGCTCATTTTCCCACATCATGTCCTGCCCTTTTCTGTCCTCTCTTATCTTGTTCTCTTGGTTAGTTATTGCATCTCCACACTGGGTGTGTCCCCCCCATCTACAAATGACTGTTGTAATGTTACTCGTGTTCAAATATCTAGACTGCCTCACTATTGTTCTGCTGTGGTTCTCACCCCTTGTCCACTCTATCCCTCTGTCTGTCCCCTAAAACCCTTTTCTGTCCGGCTGCATTTTCAATAAACATCAGAATAGTAAAAAATGTTAAAATAAGGAGAGGGAATATTTCAAACTCCCCTGTTGCACAGCAAAACAGTTCCAGCACAAAGGCATACAGATCCACCATTCTGCAAGGCCCTACAGCTGAACAGGCAGGTTTAAAAAAAATAAATAAACAATTAACACCGACTGGCAATATATAGTAATTCTAAAGTACTAAAAATCATCTGGTAGGACATTGTTTGGCATTAATGCAATTCAGTGAAGGAATTGTTAAGCACTGGAACAAATGTTCTTCTCTCTTGTAGTACAATTTTATCCCTCAAGAGGCAGTAGGTAAAGGACCTCCATCTATACGTGAGGGTTGTGCCTGTGCTCATAAAATCTGGGATTATGCTAAGTATTAGGTAAATCTTTCCAGAGCTCTTCTTATACTATTAGGGGCGTTCACACATGTAGTTCACGTTCTTCAGTCTGAATCAGTTGATGGGTTTGTAAACAATGTCTGCGTCCCCCTTGTTCGGTTTGTGTTCACACGGTGAAAATATTAAATGGTGAAAATATTACGTTTACCAAAATGCATCACAATTTACCAAAGTGACATCACTCTCTTCTCTAATTGGTGAAAATAATGTCAACAGGAAGAAGGTTTGCTGTCTGGACCAGTGAGTGATAAGCAATTAAAGAACAAAAATGAAGCAAAACTGATGTTTGTTGCTAACCTTAATCATATTTATTTTATTTTCTAGACAATCTATCAGACTACAACACACTGGTAAATAGCCGAGTGCACTTTAAATCAGAATCAGAATCATCTTTATTTGCCAAGTATGTCCAAAAAACATGACTCAAAATCACATTATCCTCAATCGAAAGCATGCTGCTATCACCCAACTAAACCAAACAAGGCAGCAAATATTGAGCATGGGTACAGGTGCTAACTGTGAACCAAGGACGTGCCTGTTTAGTCAACAGTCTAATCTGTTTACATACCACCTGTAGTTTTGTCATTATATTGATTTTAGAGTGTGGTGGAAGCAGATAAGTAACACCTTGCTTTATTGTGTTAGTTACCAATGCTATCGCTAATGTTGTTTTGCTACTACGCATACGCTGCATAGAGTTTGATTCAAACGGACTAAAAGCTGTTTTGAAAAGATAAGGAAGTAAGTCGGACTCGTTTCCGGTGAGGCTGCCCTTTGTCACCGATTCTGTTCATAACTTTTATGAACAGAATTTCTAGGCGCAGCCGAGGTGTAGAGGGGGTCCGGTTTGGTGGCCTCAGTATTGTATCTCTGCTTTTTGCAGATGATGTGGTTCTGTTAGATTCATCAAGCCGTGACCTCCAACTCTCACTGGAGCAGTTCGCAGCCGAGTGTGAAGCGGCTGGGATGAGAATCGGATCGGTGCTGCATCTGCAGTGATGCGGACTTTGTATCGATCCGTTGTGGTAAAGAAGGAGCTAAGCCGAAAGGCGAAGCTCTCGATTTAACGGTCGATCTACGTTCCTACCCTCACCTATGGTCACGAGCTGTGGGTCGTGACCGAAAGAACAAGATCCCGGAGACAGGCGGCCGAAATGAGTTTCCTCCGCAGGGTGTCCGGGCTCTCCCTTAGAGATAAGGTGAGAAGCTCGGTCATCCGGGAGGATCTCAGAGTAAAGCCGCTGCTCCTTCACATCGAGAGGAGCCAGATGAGGTGGCTGGGGCATTTTAACATTCTTAAAAGCCTTTTGTTTGAGCTTATTGGAATATACAATACAGTGGGTACGGAAAGTATTCAGACCCCCTTAAATTGTTCACTTTTTTTATATTGCAGCCATTTGATAAAATTATTTAAGTTCATTTTTTCTACATTAATGTACACAAAACACCCCATATTGACAGAAAAAAATGAATTGTTGAAGTTTTTGCAGATTTATTAAAAAAGAAAAACGGAAATATCACACAGCCCTAAGTATTCAGACCCTTTGCTCTGTATTTAGTAGAAGCACCATTTTGAGCTAATACAGCCATGAGTCTTTCTGGGAATGATGCAACAGGTTTTTTCACACCTGGATTTGGGGATCATCTGCCATTCCTCCTTGCAGATCCTCTCTAGTTCTGTCAGGTTGGATGGTGAACATTGGTGGGCAGCCATTTTCAGGTATTTCCAGAGATGCTCAATTGGATTTAAGTCAGGGCTCTGGCTGGGCCATTCAAAAACAGTCACGGAGTTGTTCTGAAGCCACTCCTTCGGTAGTTTAGCTGTGTGCTTATGGTCATTGTCTTTTTTGAAGGTGACCCTTCGGCCCAGTCTGAGGTTCAGAGCATTCTGGAGAAGGTTTTCGTCCAGGATATCCCTGTACTTGGCTGCATTCATCTTTTCTTCGATTGCAACCAGTCTCCCTGTCCCTGCAGCTGAAAAAAAAAAAAACATACTCACAGTATGATGCTGCCACCACCATGTTTCACTGTTGGGACTGTATTGGACAGGTGATGAGCAGTGCCTGGTTTTCTCCACACATGCCCCTTAGAATAAAGGCCTTCAATTTCTATCTTGGTCTCATCAGACCAGAGAATCTTATTTCTCACCATCTTGGAGTCTCAGGTGTTTTTTTTTTTTTTTTAGCAAACTCCATGCGGACTTTCATGTGTCTTGCACTGAGGAGAGGCTTCCGTCGAGTTACTCTGCCATAAAGCCTCGACTGGTGGAGGGCTGCAGTGATGGTTGACTTTCTAGAACTTTCTTCCATCTCCCAACTGCATCTCTGGAGCTCAGGCACAGTGATCTTTGGGTTCTTCTTTACCTCTCACACACTCTTCTCCCCCAATTGCTCAGTTTGGCCGGACGGCCAGCTCTAGGAAGGGTTCTGATCGTCCCAAACGTCTTCGATTCCAGGATTATGGAGGCCACTGTGCTCTTAGGAATCTTAAGTGCAGCAGAAATGTTTTTGTAATCTTGGCCAGATCTGTGCCTTGCCACAATTCTGTCTCTGAGCTCTTCAGGCAGTTCCTTTGACCTCATGATTCTCATTTGCTCTGACATGCACTGTGACCTGTAAGGTCTTATATAGACAGGGGTGTGGCTTTCCTAACCAATCAGTATAATCAAACACAGCTGGACTCCAATGAAGGTGTAGAACCATCTTAAGGATGATCAGAAGAAATGGACAGCACCCAAGTTAAATATATGAGTGTCACAGCAAAGGGTCTGAATACTTATGGTTGTGTGATATTTCAGTTTTTCTTTTTTAATAAATCAGCAAAACTTTCAAAAATTACAGTTTTTTTCTGTCAATATTGGGTGCTGTGTGTACATTAATGAGGAAAAAATTAACTTAAATTATTTTAACAAATATAACAACTAGTGAAAAATTTAAGGCGGTCTGAAAACTTTCCGTACTCACCGTATATTAATATCACATTCACCTGAAAAACATCAGGGGAAGTAGCCTCACAATTTTTGGACAGATTGATTACAATTAAAAGAGGTAGAAGCCCTAAATGTTGATGTACAGACCCCCCCCCCCCCCCCAAATGGACCATTTATTTTATCTGAATCTGACTTTGTACAGTTTATGAAAATAAGCTATACGATATCCTAACCCCTCCGGCATTGGAATGAGATATGGCAAGTTTCTTAAACAACCACATATCCCATTGCAGACTGTATAAAGTGTGCCAATGGGCGTGTTAAATTAACTTTATAATGTCAGTTTGTGGATCATAAATACTGATAACATTAGTTCCCAATAAACACTCAACCCCATAAATGGTCACCGCATGCTTATTACCCAAACAAAACATTGTCATTTCAAACTAAAAGAGGTCAAAAACATACAGTGGGGAGGAAACCAAATATGAGAGTGAAGAGATAAGTGAATCAAGGAGGGGAAGTGCGGATTTGAGAATTATAGCCTCAATTTCCTGGGGATGTGTGGGTGATGGCGACAGCGGGATCAGCAGCCGCTCGTCCCCAAACTAATGGGATTTGTGTGCAGTACCGCACTTTACAAGCAGGTAACAAATGTCTCCATCCTCAACATGTTTTCTCGTATACTCAACTCTCCATTTTCCCTCTGTCAAAATGTCAACACTTTACATAGTTCTCTGTGTGACAGGCTCTTCAGCTTCATATTCTTGTACACTCGCCAGACACAACATTAGGTACACCTGCACAATATGATAAGTTCCAATACCCCAGCAACTGCATTTCAAAGATAACCACGCTCAGTGTTTATTGACACTGTCAGAGTGATATCCATTTAACAGGTAAGATAAAGCACTTACAATACCCATGAAGAAAATTGAATTGCTCATAATGTTGGCAGTAAAAACAACCCACGCAGGTTGATTTCAAAGAGAAAACTCCAACCACTGTTTAATTTTGTTTACTGTTGACACAAACATTGTTGAGGAAATTAAACAAATTATAGCCCCTAAATGACAATGTACCTAATAGTAATTGGAGGTTTTACATTAAAAATGCAGTAGGATATTGTGAAGTATGTCAGTGGCCTTTCCTCCATTTCCACTGCACCCCGTTACATTTTTTAAATAGTGTCTTAACCCTTCATCTTGCAGGGAACCATATTCTTAAATTAGTATTTAAGCTGGACCCAAAATGACCTCTGTGAAATCACATGGTGTTTCCTAGCCAATCAGCAAATACATGTAATGATAACGATAAAACATTCATGGGGCGCCAGTAGCTTGGTCCACAAGGACTTGGCTCTGTGACAGAAGGGTTGAAGTTCCAAATCCCACTGAGGGTTTAAAAACAAAGGAGTGTAATTGGGACAGGAGAGATGCTTGTCAGCTGTTTATATACCATTAAGCAAGGCACTTAACCCACAAACCTCAAGGGTACAATGCCGTTCTGTCACTTGCCAGTGTGTGAATTGGTTCTTTACATGATGTAATGAAACGGTATCAGAAGTGTGAGGCGCAGCAACTTGAGAAAATAACGAAACATCTTTTGAGACTCCACTTTACTATTTTGTTGAATTTAATAAGATAATAATAAATCAAGCCTCCATTAAATAGAGATGTCCATTTTTCCCATTAGAAATAACATTCACACAGTCATTAAAAAGTTAGTTGCTTAGCCCATTTTAACTGTGCTGCTAACCAAAACAGCAGCACCCACCAAAACACACAGAGGTTTGGGCTCCTGGGAGCCATGCCACTTTTTTGTTCCCAGTCTGCATATGTTCTCATCATTTTACAGTATTTCTCCATAATAGTCATTACTTGAGTTTTAAACTCAAATTATATGGACTTATGTTATAAAATACCTGTAATATTTTTTAACTGCCCCAAATAGACACCTCCCCCCACATCTGTCATTGAGTAAATAAACAGCACAAATCACTATTTGCAGAAAAACTGTCAATTAAGGTTCATAAACAAATATCGATAATCGAGCCAAATTTATCATTGGATATCTCACAACTATTATCTTTAGCGATTCTCCCGTGGTGCAGGATGTGCAAAGAGTGATCATTCTTGCTCGTAAAACGGTTAAGAAATGTTGAAACCTGTTTAATATTTAAGATAGCAAACCCTTATGTGTGTGGTCAACAGGGAATTCGCCTGAACCACGTACTGCGTGATTGAACTCATGATCCCCTTTGGCACAATGCTGCCTTTTACAGGTCAAACCTGGTACTGCGACAGACTCCTGGTTGAGGGGAAGAAACTCAGTGGCATTATCGTCATTTCGAGGAGACACAGCACACTACAAGAGCAGTACTAACGTTGTGTAAAACGTAAATAAAAACAATACAATGATTTGCAAATCATTTTCAACCTATAGTCATTTGAATACACTACAAAGACAAGATATTTCATTTTCATACTGATGAAAACTGTTGTTTTTGTGCAAATACGCTCTCATTTTGAATTAGATGACTGCAAAACATTCCAAAAAACTGGGACAGTTGCTACAAAAGACGGTGAAATGTGGGGAAGGAATGCTCAAAAAACACCTGTTTGCAACATTCCACAGGTGAACAGGTGAGATGGACTGATGCAAAGTGGAAAAGTGTGCAGTGATCTGACGAGTCCAAATATTAAATTCATTCATTCAACCATCTTCCGTTCCGCTTCTCCTCACTAGGGTCGCGGGTGTGCTGGAGCCTATCCCATGGGCATCGTGGTCAAAGAGGTAAAGGACCGTACCAGGATTGTAATCAGCGCAAAGTTCAAAATGCAGCATCTGTGATGGTATGGGGGTGTGAAAGTGCCCTTGGCATGCCCTTGTACATCTGTGAAAGCTCATTAATGCTGAAAGGTCCATGCAGCTTTTGGAGCAACATATGCTGTCATCCAAGCAATGTCTTTTTGAGCAAGACAATGGCAAGCCACATTCTGCATGCGTTACAATAGTGTGGCTTTGAAGTAAAACAGTGAGAGTACTAAGACTGGCCAACCAGCATTCCAGACCTGTCTTCTACTGAAAATATGTGACACATTATGGAGAGCAAAATACAACAACGGGGACCCTGGACTGTTGAGCAACTGAAATTGTACATCAAGCAAATATGGGAATGAATTCCACCTACAAAGCTTCAGCAATTACTCTCCTCAGTTCCCAAATGTTTATTGAGTCTTGTTAAAAGGAAAGGTTATGTAACACAGTGATAAACATGCCCCGTCCCAGATTTTTTGGAACATGTTGCTGGTATCAAATTCAAAATGAGTGAATATTTGCAAAAAAAAGTTTATCAATTTGAACATTAAATATCTTCTTGTCTTTGTAGCATATTCAATTGCATATAGTTAAAAAGGATTTTCTCTTTATTTACATTTTGCACAACATCCCAACTTTATTGGAATTGGGGTTTGCATTTAAATGTGTGCTCGTAAAGTGTTAAAGCGCAAGGAGGACTCAACTCCCATTTCCATTTGAAATATCAATGATGTTTGAGACAACGTAATATTTTGTTGTATCACTCAGTCTCTTCCCAATGTTGTTCTCAGAACTTCTCGCACTTTGTCAAATACAACATGCCCTCATCCACCATCGTTGCCCCTGTGTTCCTATCAGGGAGGAAGAGGATTTGGCAGCTGCTGTCAGTAAGTGGTAGGACTGAGATTATGATCCCAAAATCAATCAATCCCTTTGTCCCATCACAGTGAAGCAGAAGTGATGGTGTGACCCAGTTGGGGCAATCTAATCTAATCGGCGAGTGACGCCACAAGGACAGACACATGGATGCTCAGCTAGGAATAATAAAAACTAAATATTACATAGCAGGGATCTCGTTTGATGTGCGTCCCGCGTCTGAAACGCACAAAAATGGGCAGGGAAGTGTAAAGCACGGTGAATCTGCGTATGTGTTGCTGACGTGTTTCAACGAATCATCCATCCATCCATTTTCAATACCGCTTATCCTCACTAGGGTCGTGGACGCGCTGAAGCCTATCCCACCTGACTGTGGGCCACAGGCGGGGTACCCCCTGAACTGGTCACCAGCCAATCGCAGCACATATAAATAAACAACCATTCACACTCACGTTCACACCTACAGGCAATTTAGAGTCTTCAATTAACCTACCATTTCATACCAGTTTTTAGTATGTGAGAGAAAACCGGAGTACCCGGAGAAAACCCACACAGACATGGGGAGAACATACAAACTCCACACAGGCAAGGCCGGATTTGTTAAGTTTTAACAGTCGTCCACCGTGCCGCCCTTCAGCGAATCAGTATCCACTAAAAGTATCCTGTCTTAGTCCTGGCCAATAGCCAATCAGAGGAGGGCGGCTTGTCGTTCTATAAATACAACAGACCCCTTTCTCCAGACTTGATAAATTGTCATTGTTGTGCTAACAACAACGGCTCACTGCTCATGAAAACAGCAAGCCGCTGGCGTAAAGGCGTTGTCTACGAAGATGCACACAAGCGGGACACTTTAGGGAAAGTTAACTATTTATTCATGGCTTGGAAATTGGAAAAGTATGTATGTGTGTGTAAAAAAACAAACAAACACAAAAAAACGCTGACGTGACATGCGAGTGAGCGCGGTAGATAGAGGCGTAAGAGTGCTGTAAAAACAACTACTATACAGTTGCATGATTATCTCTCCCCGGTATTGAGGGGGAGTTAGTGCACTTGAGTTCTTCTTCCAATGGGGGAGGCGGTGCCGCTCGCTGTGTGTTGGGCGGACAGGCTCACCAGCTTTCACATGCGAGGAGCGGAGAAGCCATGAGCCTCGCAATCGATTGGTAAAGAGAAAGCCTGCCGTCGTTGGGTAAGTACAGTGGCGTGGTCCAAGGCAAACCCAGTCGAACCGGGCCTTTCACATCCACATGAACTAAAGTATTGTACTTCAGTTCAGTTTTGACAACAATGATCTGAAATCTTAAGTTACTGTACATAACCCTTTTTATATTCTCCCTCTGTACAGTAAATAATATTTACCACCCAAAATGTTCAATATTAATGTTATATAGTCCTTAAAGTCCATTTATTTATTGTTTTTCATTATCTGGTTATCTGTTCATAAAGTAGTAGTAGTTGTAATAATACGTAAATTGATAATCCATTCATAAACTGTTTATCTGTATGTGTGTGTGGGGGTGGGGGCGGGGGGGGGGGGGGGTAAATTCCCGTCCACCTCCGCAATAAGCGAAATTCTTGAAAGAGAATACCCTATTTAAATACGCCCCATGTATGTTTTTGGTTGCATTCACGGCACTTAAATTTTTTGCAAGGCCTATAAACACACCTAAAACAATACAAACACATTTAAACAAAATATTGAGAGAGAGCAATGGATCCATCCATCCATCCATTCATCCATTTTCTGAGCCGCTTCTCCTCACTAGGGTCGCGGGCGTGCTGGAGCCTATCCCAGCTGTCATCGGGCAGGAGGCGGGGTACACCCTGAACTGGTTGCCAGCCAATCGCAGGGCACATACAAACAAACAACCATTTGCACTCACAGTCATGCCTACGGGCAATTTAGAGTCTCCAATTCATGCATGTTTTGGGGATGTGGGAGGAAACCGGAGTGCCCGGAGAAAACCCACGCAGGCACGGGGAGAACATGCAAACTCCACACAGGCGGGGCCGGGGATTGAACCCCGGTCCTCAGAACTGTGAGGCTGACGCTCTAACCAGTCGGCCACCGTGCCGCAGCAAGACCAATGGATAAAACAAAAATATTGTACAAACAGTATGAACAATTTAATAACAACTGTAATCAAAATCTGCAATATAGTTTGTATTTCTCAGTGGGAAGTTCCCACTGGGAGCACTTATTACAAGTGCATGTACTGGATGTGAAACGCCATTATGAAACAAAACAGCTTTTGAACAAACATAACCTCTAAAACGGTACAGTTGTTAAATTCAAATATGTAAAATTGTTTGAGACTTCATTGTTGTTTCAAAATGCCAAACAGAAAAGGGGAAATTATTTTTTATTTTTCTGAAGTGCTTTATTTACACATGTAACTTCCTCTTATTATTTAGTTGCTCTTATTGTGAAATGCAGTCCTACTTTTATTTAGTAAATGGAAAACTACACTGTTGTGCTCATATGTTTGATTACCAGGGCATAATTTGTCATTTGTGTACAATTATTTATTCTGCTCTAATATTATGATATAAGTGGCATTAAAAACAAAACAAAACATTTATCGTGAAAGTTTTTGGGAAAATATATAATTCAAAGAAATTTGCTATTGTGGCAGGCCTAAACATATACTGAGAGAGAGAAAGAGCAATGGATAACACAAAAATATTGCGCAAACAGCAAAAAAGATAGAGAGTAGAGTAACAACTGCAGTAAAAATCTGCACTATAGCGGGACTGCAAAGCATGAGCCATGATGTAGCGGAGGATCACTGTATCTGTATTCCGTGATGATGAGGGCTGGGACTCATTGTTTCATGACAATTACATCCCAGGACTCACATGGTCTCAAGTGTAAAATGATCTATGCATAGGTGAAAACAACTTTCTTCGTTTTAGATGATCTTTGTTTCTCCGTCACAGTTTGTTAATCTATCTCATTGCCGTAGCCCTTTGTGTATTTTGGTTACTGTCTCTTGTTGTCATTCATTTTATTTTTTTTTACGATGAGGATGAGTATAGAAATGGGATTTTAGTTTGCCATTTCACATCAGTCTGATAAGGGACTGCTATGTAATGTTGCTAGATATGCTGGAATTCATTACCCTATATTACATTTGTCATTCTATAGCCCATTAATGTATCATGAGTGGTAACACTCCTTGTATCTTAAATACAAGATGTGTAAAAAAGTCTCAAGTAAAAAAAAAAAAAATACAATACAATATTAATTTAAAAATGCATCTAAAAAAAAAAGATCACAATTTTACACTCTGTGCACTTTAGTGCAATTTCAGTCTATCATAAATAATTAGTATTAGTTTTCTTTTCTTTTTACTGCATTTCATAGTCATTGAAAATGCACACACGCACGCCGTCACTCTCTGAAGCTGCGAGGTTCAGACAGATTGGTTGTTTTGGCAACTCAGTGAGCTTGTAAACCAGCAACACCCAGTGTGTGTGTTTGTTTGTGCGTGTGTGTGTGTGTGTATGTGTGTGACAAAAAGTGTATGTAGCCTAGGTCAGTGGTCCTCAACCACTGGACGTGCTGGAGCCTATCCGAGCTGTCTCTGGCCGAGAGGCAAGGTACACCCTAAACTGGTCGCCAGCCAATCGCAGGGCACATATAAACAAACAACCAGTCGCACGTACATTCTCACCTACGGGTAATTTAGAGTCTTAAATTAACCTACCATGCTTGTTTTTGGGATGTGGGAGGAAACCCTGTCGATGATTAGCTTTGGATCAGAACACTCCGCCTCCTTCGCTCCACACTGGGAAACTCACATGGTAATGAGCCTGCCCTGTCGACGATAAGCTTTGGGAATATCCATCAACAGCCACCGCATCACCGCCCCGGTGGTTCTCGGTGCACGAAATACAGTGGAACCTCGATAAAACGGACCACGATATAACGGATATCGGATTAAACTGACCGTTGGGACTGAACAATGTGTCAAAAATAGTTTCCATTTGTCACTTAAAATGCCATTGACAAAGTCTGTCATTTCCAGAATTGGCCGCTGTTGTTTACTGGCACTGTGGTGTAATGCAAGCAGAGAATGAGACTGCCATATTTCTGGGTCACAGATATACAATATGAGATCCAAAAGACGTGCCTCCCATGCCTACATGGTGGCCATGTGATGATGATTCTATCTATTGTCTATTGTGCATAGAGCGCAGCAGAGAGAAAGTGGCATGGCTCTGAAGAATACAAAACAATTATTTGTAGTATGGAACATGCTAATTTTGATACAGTAACAGTTTTTTTTTTGGCAAGCCGTTCGCCTTTGGCAATGGGTTTTGAACTAGCAAGCACACTAATTCCTTGCGGCTCATGAAAGCAACTCGCCTACTATGAGTACTGTACATCAACAATGTCACCATGACCAAGCACAACCGCGTAGTAAGTTTGGAAAGAATGTCAAACTTTCAAACATTTTCAAGCTTTTTTTCAATTTATTTACAGTAACTTTGTACTGGACTGGGTGTTTTAGGCCATGAAAAAAAACCTACTAAACAATAATTTTGTACTGTACAGTAATATGGGTGCATATGGCCTAAGTTACATTGAAAGTGCTTCAATGTAACGGATAATCCATTCCGTATATCGGACGATCAATTATGTATATCAGAAGACACATCCCCCCCCCCTGCCCCAACCCTCCACCCCCTATTAGTCTGTTCGATCAAGGTTCCATTGTACTTGTATGTATGTACTTCAATGAAACGGTCAGTGGCGAAAAAAAAAGTTGCGGACCACTGGCTTAGGTTATGTAATCATAATATTAACTAAAGATGAACTAATCCATGCCTGATCATTTCTGGCCTTTCTAGACAAAGACCTATGTATGTTAAGTAATGTCAGGTTAGCTAGCAACCATATATTAACCAGATTCTGATTCATTTGCGTCATTATATCTGTTTTTCTCCCTCTTTCTTTCTTCTATTTGTTTTTTTTTTAATGATGTGACCCCCATCTCTTTATAACTCTACATTTGAAAGGAAAGCCCAAATTATTATCTTCACATTAACAGCTCAATTCAAGAGACTCATGCAGAACCTCCAGCAGTTGCTACCATTAACATACTATGACTCTTACAAGGTCATTCTGCAGCTTGTTTTGTCTTATTGCTAATAAAGGCTGAGGATGACAACACTCAGGACTGAAATAAATGAAAAATATAGTGGAGCCTCTAAAGTTGAATACAATCTGTTCCGTAAGGCTGGTCGACTTCTGAATTATTCTCTATTCCAAAACAAAATGTCTTGCATGAAATAGTGACTTTATCTGTTTCAGACTCATAACAGGAAACATTTAACATTCCTTACTGTCACAAAAGTAGAAACAGAAGTTGACCTATTGTTAAAAACAAAAACACGTCGACGCAACGTCTTTTTAGAGCAATACTGTCACTTCGTGGTGATAGATGGATGGATAGATTGATAGAGCGAGAGAGACAGAGAGGGAGAGAGACAGACAGACAGACAGCTAAAGTCTCAAAAGACTTGTTGATGTGTCCTAATGGTTTGAACCCTAAGCTTTCGTTTTCCTCTTCAAGCATACAGTATTTGGGGCTTTGGATGCGCTACTGTATATTGTGGCAATAATGAAATTCTCTTGAAATGTTAGCATTGATAAACTCATATGGTTGATATCATAAACAGATGGCTATAAGAAGCAGAGAACAGCATAAGAAATGAAACAGCCAGCTTTGAGAATAAAAAAGAAAGACTGAGTGTAGGGCTTTCCCTTCAGTGTATCAGTTTGACCATAACGAGGCTGACACTGCTGTCAATGGCAATGTTGTTGCAAGTAAGAGACTTGCCAGGTAGCAGTGTGGAGACGGATCGAGCACTGTAGGCTAAATTGGAGATAACAGGCAACGTGACAACTGAATTACGGCTGATGGCCCTGTGATGCCTTTTCAATAAGACGGGTTGACAATTGGGCACACCGGGAGGCGGGCGAGAGGAGAGACAGAGCAAATTCAAGGGGAGTGAAAAGGCAGAGGAACAAACACCGAATGAGGAGGAGAGCAGTAGGAGGTTGAAAAATAAAGAGGACAGATGTGAGAATGGAGAGAGAGAAATTTGTGCAGCAACAATCGGTCGACACAGGGTATTTTTGCTTTTCGTGTCTTTACTTACACGTGCTGTTTGTGAGCCTGAAGGTGACCGACTTGTCTTCAATGTTACACACATTACGAACCGACACCTGGCAGGTATAATCGGCAAAATCCTTCGCTCTCAGGTTTTTCAGCTTCAGGACCTTGGTCTCACCCTAAAGTTGAAAAAAAATTGTTTTTAAATGAAACACTGTTGCTGCTGATGCTGGACAAAACCTGATGAAAAACAAATCTGTTGGCTTCATTTGATTTTTTTTCCCAAAAGTACATATATTGAAATCTTGTCTCAAAGATCTCTTGCATTTTTTATGAGCAGTAGTACAATAAACAAAGACACTAACAAGCACATGCCCCAATTATTTCCACAGACCAATTGCCACAGTGGTGGTAGATCTGTGTTCTATCCACTGCTCCCTACTGTTTCAGTACATGCTGTGTTTGTTCGAAACTGTATAAGCGTCAACTGTAGATGTTGGGCTAATCAATCCTGAGCCAGTATTGACGAGTACTATACTGCTGCCAGGACAATTTAACTCCAAGGAATTTGCTTGATGGTAGACTGATGCTCTGATAAACGGAGCAAAATTAAGCTATTGTGCTTGTCCTTTCAGAATGGGAGATAATGCTTGAAGACTTTTGTGATTTTACTGCAACTTACTGATCATTGACTGATATTTTGGCTTGCTTGAGCCAATTACAGAGGGAATAGTAGGTCACAGTTTTTAACAGAAAAATCCAGCACAGTCAGTTAGTGAAGCGATATGATGGTAGTCAGGTTTGTTAGTCCTTGGTGACTTGGTTGGGTAATTTGGTAGACGAGGAGGCTGTTTGTCAGTTTGGTAGATTATCTGTCATGTGTTTGTTTTGTTAGTGTGTAGGAAGACAGTTTTATCTAAGTAGGGAGATCATCTGCATCAGAGAGTAGGTATGTCAGATGGCTAATATGTATATTGGTAAGATGGTTCAACAATAGATGGGTAAGTCTGTCGATTGGAAGGTAGATACAGTAGGTTGCACGTATAGTCACAGCTAGATAGGTACAAAGGGGGCAATGTTGTAAAATAGGTATACACTAAAAAATGCTGGGTCAAACTTGTAACACAACTGTTGGTTTGGCATAGTTGGGTCAGAGGTTTGGTCAATTTGAACCAACACTGGATCAAAATTAGAGCAAATTATTCACCCATCTGCTGGATAAAATATGCCCTGCGCACAACAAAACAAAATGCACTGATTTCACAACCCAGCTATTGGTATAAAATGATGGGTACACCACCATTGGTTTGAGAAAATCCACCTTCTTGAAGTCACCATTGTTGTTTGATTTCACTTATTTCATTCAGCTGCGACTTGGAGCCACCTGCTGACTGCATTCTATTTAGTGAAGTGGAGCAGAAAGTGCAAGGGTCAAGCTACTCTCATATTTCACATTTGACCAATCCAATGGCAAGATCATATTTGACCCAACGGGAGGGTCACAGATGACCCAATGGCAAGGTCGTGTTCGACTCAACGGCAGGGTAGCGTTTGACCCAACGACAGTGTCATGTTCAACCCATTTTGGGGTAGACATGCAGGGTAAAACCCCCTAACCCAGACTGGCTGGTCTAAAATAACCACTTGTTGGGTCGGTCCAACTTTAGGAATGCATTGGGTTACCCAAATAACCCATTTTGGGTTATTTATGACCCAGTCGTTTTTAGAGTGTAGGTACGTTGGAAGGAACGATGGTCGGCTTGTCAGTCAGTAAGTCAGTAGGTAGGTTGGAAGGTAGGCAGTGAGCAAGGGAGGTAGGTTGGGTAAATGATTAGTTGGTAAGTAGTTAGGGGGGTTAGGAGGTAAGGAAAAAGGTAGGTCGACTGCTGGGATTGTCAGTAGGTAGGAAGTTGGAAGCTAGGTTGGATAGTAAGGTGATGGCTTGGGGCAAGCACTAATAACTATAGGAAATATATATGTTTGAAGGTAGGGAGGTAGTTAGTGTGAAAGTTAGGGAGCTAGCTAGTTTGGTTGGTCAGATGACCAGTAGTTTCAAAGACAAAGAGTTAGCTTGGTAGAATGCTATGATGGTCATGAGAGAGAAGGTTGGAAAGTTGGTAGGTAAATGAGTAAGTTTGAGATTGGAGGATAGGAGATAAGTTGGGAGGTAGGTTTGTTGGATGATCAGTAAGCATGTAGAACGGAAAGCAAATAGAGAGGTAGTTAGTTTGTTGATCGTCGGTTCATTGGTTTAGCTGTTTTTTTTTGGTTGATATTAGGAGGTAGAGTTGCTGAGCAAATATGGAGAGTGTTCGGTACCTGAGTATAAAGTGGCTCGTAGATGTCCACTCCATTATCTTTGCTTTGTTCGATGAGCACATTTGCGCGCTTCCAGATGAAGCGAGCAGGCGGGTTGGAGTTGACAGTGCAGCGAAGGAACACCGTCTTCTCTTGGTAATAACTACCACGCACATCACTGATGGTCTGGTGAACCGTCAGAACTGGTGTGTCCAGGTCTGAAAAATATGAAACCAAGTTAGACCTCGCCACTCATTGCCGAGGTAGAGGACACTATAATGACATAGTACAATTTCAATTCATATTCTGCCACTAAACTGTTAATATGATTCATGGTATAAACTGTAAATAAAGACAAACAGTTGCTGCCGACACAAACCAAAGATGTCAAACAGTTGCCTTGTGATCAGTTCATGAATGAGTCCAGAAGTCCAATGTTGTTGTTTTTTTGCCATATGCCTCAGTTGGTTTGACTTTCTTTGACAATTTTTTTGTGGTAATTTGTACCTTATCCACAATATGCCTTGCTTCCATGTTCACTTCTCAATACTAGTGTCATCTACCCCTCCCACAGTAGATGCAATTTCACTTGCTGTCACAAGCATGGAGGTTGCCCTCCCTCAGTATCTGCCATCTCTTAAAAGAAAATCACTGCCACTTCCACTCATCAGCATCCGTCCTTCCCTATCCTCTCCGCTCGCTCCATGCAGACGCCTTCACGGCAAGTTATGTGAATGCAATGCAGCCAAATTGAAATAAAATGCTCATCAAACAAGATGGAAACATATCGGGCATTCCTCACACTTTGCTGCATTCTATCTCATAGAAGTGGGCTGACTTGTCGCTGCTGTGTTACTTGACTCCATCATGTGAGCGTGGCAAAGTAACAAGGGAAGTACTGTACATGTACTAGACTAATTGCATTCTTAATCTGACATATTTGAGAGGAACAATGTGTAAATTAAGCATGCTAGATCTTGTGTGCTGTTGGAAAGGGGAACACTGTCACTAATGAGTTGTGTTACATATGCATCGATTCGGTGCTCCTAGTTAGAGTAGCTCACCAGAACAGAATGCATGTAAACGCAACAGCAATTAAAACAAGTGATAATTGTAGTAACCAAAAACAACGACTGCACTATGTAGGACGGAGGAAGATTAACTGGTCCCAATTCCCATGATTTATCTCCATTTTTCATAAAAAAAACAAAAAAACAAATATATATATATATATTTTGGGACAAAAGAGAAAAACACTTTGGAGATGCATGCTTTTCACTCAATATGAACAACTGTGATTTGTTTTTTAATCAGCAAAACCACAAAATATTCTATTTGTGTTTCTCCAATAAATAAAACAAATTTAAAAACATTTGGAGATGTATGCTTTCTTTGGCCATAAACAATAAAAACTGTAAAAACATGGCAGTGGAGATTGGTATTTGTTCAATCATCTGTCGACTCGATTTACTTTTGCAAAGCTATTCAACCCGGAATGCATGGGACTGCTTAGGTCAAAAGTCCGATCTGTCACAGATTTTCTTTAAAACATAAGTAATAAGACTGCTGCATGTTTTGGGGGCTTTGATGATATAGTTTAAAACTGAAAAAATAACTACATACAGCTTTTAAGCAAAATCCAATGTACCAACACCCAATATTAACACGTAATGCTGTTCAGACATTATTAGGATCACCCACCATAGCAGATATGCCTCCTGTTAAGTCATCCAAAAAGTTCAAATTCAAGTAAAACCTGAGCGTGCTGTACTGCGAGTGACCCGGCTAAGCTGCTTACTCTAATACATCTCTCATACTAAAGTTGCTCTTGATCTGTTTGGTTGAGATTTTCCTCAACACTCTCTGAAGTGTTCACCTGTTTTCCCTCCCTTTCATCTCACCACTGACGCCCTTGTTCCGATAACGACAACACACTGCTCGCGACAAAAGGCCCAACAGGAGGCGACACAGCGAGGCGTCACCGGGCGCTGTGAGAGGCGATGCCAGCAACAGCCTTCAAAAGATGGGTGATTATCAAAGCCTCGTCTTGGCACTACCAATGTATGACTGTGTGTGAAGGAGATCTGGCAAAAGAGTAGGAATAAACACATTCAATTTTGTTTACTTGATTTTGGGGATTGTGTTCAGGCACACAAGATTTTGTCCTTGCCTAGTAGATTATTTGCAGTGCACTGGTAGACCTGAATATCTAATATAAGTTGGCGTGTCTGTGTGACAGAAAAGAAAGGAGTGCTGCCATTCTGTCTGTGGAAGATTGACATGTACACAAAGAAGTAGAGACAGTGAATTCTCTAGGAAATTACTTGATAGTCACGAAGGATCATGTTACTTGATCAAGTGAGGTATGAGTGGTAAATAAATGCATGTCTTGCCATGGAAATATTATGTTTTGACTTAAGACTGCGGCACGGTGGGGGACTGGCTAGAGCGTCTGCCTCACAGTTCTGAGGACCGGGGTTCAATCCCTGGCCCCGCCTGTGTGGAGTTTGCATGTTCTCCCCGTGCCTGCGTGGATTTTCCGGTTTCCTCCCACATCCCAAAAACATGCATGGTAGGTTGATTGAAGACTCACCATTGCCCGTAGATATGAATGTGAGTGCGAATGGTTGTTTGTTTATATGTGCCCTGCGATTGGCTGGCAACCAGTTCAGGGTGTACCCCGCCTCCTGCCCGATGATAGCTGGGATAGGCTCCTGCGCTCCCGCGACCCTTGTGGGAATAAGCGGCTCAGATAGTGGATGGATGGACTTAAGACTACATTAGTGAACTGTGTTTTGCCATGTCTTCAGATATTAAAAAAAAAATTTTGTCAGAAAGACTATCATAATATGGTCACAGCGTTTAATGTACATCTGTGTACTGTCTTACTGAATTTCAAGCTCATCCCCTTTTCCCCCCGCACACACATGCTGTACATACATTATCATGAGAATTGAAATCAAACCCCGAAACAAGCTTTTGGTTGTACGTCCATTTGAACACCAACGCTCCGATAGTTTAATGGCCAAACCATCAAAATTGACGGCCAAATTTTGTTCTCATGTGCGGACGTAATGACATTGACAGTACACACTGAACATCACTCACATGAGACACTCATTCCAAAGGAAGGAGAGCCACAAAAAGGGGTGTTAAAAGAAGAAGAACATGGGAAAAGAAGACAAGAGACACACCAAGTTAAGTCAATTAGGCGGACTAAGACTTCAGCGCCATATCGTCAATTGTCAGCAAAAATTAATGTATACAATCTAAATTGGTTATTTTTTTTGTTTTTAAACTAGCGGGATGTGTAAAAAAAATCTGATTGTGAATCACCTTTGCATTACATTTTCGTCATTAAACCTAGTTGTTGTTACTTCTACATTTATAAACATTTTTCACACAGATCCCGCAGAAGAGCTGCAATAGCACCGTATATCAGTTTTGTTGTTGTTTTTTTTTTTACACAGAACCCAGCAAAGATGGGATATTGCCGCAGTTTTTTTTTGCAGTTTTTTTTAAATGCATTTTTGACATTGCCTTTTGAAATATTTTTGCTTGCTATTTATTGTGGACAGCAAGCAAAAAATTTCATTGTACAGGGAAACATGTCTTACTGTGTATATAAAAATAAACACTGTGGATTGGATAGTTTGGATCAAATGTTTAATTTGAATATACCGTACAAAATAAATAAGATTTTTTTTAAAAAAGAAATTAAAATTGCACTGTATAAATATTATCCATACAGAAATATTCTGTACTGCAGCTCCAAAAAGGAGGAGGAAGTAGGGGTTGAACATAGTTAATGTGATAAAAGTCAAGTCGAAGTCTATTAATCAGCGACATCATAGTTTAGATAGTTTTTACGGAACAGTACAGCAGTCCACAACCTATTCAGGGTTGGCACTGGGTCCTCTGGAAACCTCTTAGCCAATGTAGATAAACAGTCTAAAAATCTCCAAGCCACACTTGTGTGTAGTCAGCCACAACATCATGTGTGTTTATGTCGCTAAACTCTTTACCCACACTTAGTATGTCCTTGTCACTGGGAACTAAGCCGATAAGCTTGAATGGTGTGGGCCCAATTCAAAAATTTTTTTTATTTATTTATTTTTTGTGTGTGTCCTGTTCGGTTGTTATGTCAAGCAGAATTGAAAATCTGTATCCCTTTTATGTCGAAACAGTTTTACTGTGTCACAGTGGAGTTTTTAAGCTTCCGCTGTGGTATTATAATTGAGGTTTATTGAGAATTAGACTTGATCAGTCGAAAAGAACAAAGTTTCTCGAAGGGAGAAAGAAACAAAGAAAAAAGACAAAGCACTAATTGTAAACAGGATGAATGAAGTAAATCATTACATTATCTACAACAATGAAATGTTAAATATGAGTTTTGCATGGGGCTGTAGTGCTACATCCTGTGAGGGAAGGACAGGACAAGATAGAACAGGACAAGGACAGGATAAGAAGCATGCAGGACAAGGTTCGTGAACCCGGCTGTACAACTGAAGTGTGGTGGCATTAATTATATGAATTATAAAAGCGTACAGGACGAGAGTATAAGTGAGGGGATACACAAGCGATTTGCATATTCATGAGTTATTTGTTGCAGTAGTGTGTGCCTGCGGATACTTGCAAGTGAATTGATACCGTTTTACATGCACAAAGACTAACAGACGTGCCCTGTAATTGCTGTGGCCGCACCCCGGCGGCTGAGGACGCCACCCAATCAATCGAGGGGCGGGATCAGGCCCAGGGGTCCACCCAAGAGCAGCCCGGCGGACGGGACATGTCCCACACCGAGGGACCCAGGGTGGTCCGCCAGGCACACACCCCTCCACCCCCAGGAGAGCCATATATATATATATATATATATATATATATATATATATATATATATATATATATATATATATAAAGGATAATCTTTCGAAGGCAACAGAGAATCTGCCCCTTGCTGACTTTGATCACAAGGGAGGAGAAATGCTCAAATATGAGCGGATTGTCCGCCCAATGAATCCCTGCATAGCCACAGTTCGGCATTCACAAATTCACCTATTCACTGATTCAGCTTTTTCGAACCTGTCAACCAATATTTGCTGTTCTGTTTATGTGCTCAGGCCAAAGAAATGAAAGTTTACTTTGACCTTACCTCGCATCATTTTAGTGCCAAAGAAGTGAATTGAGGAGCTTCATTTCGACAAAAGTAGTACCTTTCCACCATCTTGGTGCCAAGAAACTATTTTGAAATGAATTGTGGAGTTTCATTTCGATGACAGTAGTCCTTTTCTGCCATCTTGTGGCATCTATAGGCAATCATAAATCTTTATTACAGAAGACAGGTACTTGCAGAGTTTCACTAATGGTGGCAGGGCTCAGTCCCTATACACTTTAAGTCTGTACCCAAATTTAAACTACCTCCAATGGCAGCTTTTTGTTTGGGGCGAGATGCTTTCATTACTCGGCTTATATAAGAGGAACCACGGCAGTGATTTCCTTAGAAATAATCCATCGTACTAGCCACGGTTGAGCAAGTGTGCTTTTGAAACAAGTCGACTGTGTTTTTATAACAAGTAGACCTCTGCTCGGCGATCACCCCCACCCGCCCCTATAGGAGGACGGCACCCTCAAGCCTCCAAATCCTCTTTGATTTCCAATATCATGTCCTGTTCCTTAATAGCACTCGGGGAGTACACGACCATTAGGGGAGCAAAGAGAAGATGACAGGCTCAATTGAGTGCGAGCATGTCATGGAAGAGAATTAGACCTGCTGTGTGCACTCTGTGTGTGTGGTGAGGGGTGATTATGTGACTAAGTTGTTTGGTTGCTATATTCCAACATCGAGCAGCAAATGTACTCGTCTGAGTAAACACTTGAATGTGATTAACTCAAGGGCACAACACAATTCATTTCAATGAGTTTGCCTAATAATAAAGCAGATAACAAACTACATTTATGACCAAAAAAAAGCTATTAAGGCTTAATGAGGAGCTATTTTCTCTTCAGTTAAGCAAGTATCGGTGCTATTCAGGATGATATGATGTGCATTACCGCCACGAAGATAAATATTATAAATGCATTTAATTGCAGCCAGCTGTTTTCTTTTAGCTCCTCTTAGAAGATTGAAGTGTAGTAGATTATAATAATTTGTTTTGAGTGTTTTGCTCACACTGATACTCGATTTGCTTCTTTGCTGTGAATCAACAAGCTTTACTGTATTACTAAATTAACAAGAAGCCCAAAGATTTTGCTTCCACTGCATGATTTCCTTCCTATACAGTGGATCAACAAGCTTTATTGCATCACTAAATTAACAAGTAACTCGAAGAATGGTGGTCTGCTATTCAAATAATGGGATGACATTTCTGCAATAATAAAGACAGTGATTATATCATTACATCATCATTTTACGTTGATGAAAGAAATTACAAAAAATGACGTCACTTATTAAAGTTAATTCACCCTATTGACAATTAAGTTTAAGTTTAAAGTTAACTTAAAACTAAGTAAGTGTTAAAAGTTATTATTAAGTATTAATTGTACTTCTTCTTGCTTACGATCCTTTTCCAAATATACTGAATGTAATTCAACTTTAATATATTTTTTTAATCTCGTCTGTTTTGTAGTTCTGTTTATGTCACTTTCACACATGTTCGAAATAAAGAATTCAATTAATCAATCTACTTTCCTCATTAGGGTCACGAGTGAGCTAGAGCCTATCCCAGCTGACTTTGGGCAAGAGGCAGAGCACACCCTGGACAAGGGGTGTTGGTCTTTCATTATTTTTATGTATGCCCTCATGTGTGGAGTTTGCATGTTCTACCCGTGCTTGTGTGGCATTTCTGCACAAAGTCTAGCTTTCTTCTACATTCCAAAAACATTCATGTTAGGTTCATTTAATACTCGGAATTGTATGTGTTCTGCGATTGACAGGCCACTTTGGGTGCATCCTGTCTATTGCAGTACACTGGGATATGCTCTAGCTCACCTGTAAGCCTAATTAGGACATGCGATGTAGAAAATGGACAGATGGACAGTGTCGTCCAGCCATTAATTTTTGTTGACCTTATAGGGTCAGTTTGTTCTTTCAAGACATACACTATATTGCCAAAGGCTCTCTTTCCTTGACTCACAAATGAACTTACAGTGGGTATGGAAAGTATTCAGACCCCCTAAAATGTTTTTCACACCTGGATTTGGAGATCCTCTGCCATTCCTCCTTGCAGATCCTCTCCAGTTCTGTCAGGTTGGATGGCCTTTGGCCCAGTCTGAGGTCCTGAGCACTCTGGAGAAGGTTTTCGTCCAGGATATCCCTGTACTTGGCCGCATTAACCCCGCAGCATGATTCTGCCACCACCATGCTTCACTGTTGGGACTGTATTGGACAGTTGATGAGCAGTGCCTGGTTTTCTTCACACATAACGCTAAGAATTAAGGCCAGATAATCTTATTTCTCACCATCTTGGAGTCCTTCAGGTGTTTTTTTAGCAAACTCCATGCAGGCTTTCATGGGTCTTGCACTGAGGAGAGGGTTCCGTCGGGCCACTCTGCCATAAAGCCCAGACTGGTGGAGGGCTGCAATGATTGTTGACTTTCTAGAACCTTCTCCCATCTCCTGACTGCATCTCTGGACCTCAGCCACAGTGACCTTTGGGTTCTTCTTTACCTCTCGCACCAAGGCTCTTCTCCCCCAATTGCTCAGTTTGGCCGGACAGCCAGCGCTAGGTAGGGTTCTGGTCCTCCCAAACGTCTTCCCATTTAAGGATTATGGAGGCCACTGTGCTCTTAGGAACCTTAAGTGCAGCAGAAATGTTTTTGTAACCTTGGCCAGATCTGTGCCTTGTCACAATTCTGTCTCTGAAGTCTTCAGGCAGTTCCTTTGACCTCATGATTCTCATTTTCTCTGACATGCACTGTGAGCTGTAAGGTCTTATATAGACAGGTGTGTGGCTTTCCTAATCAAGTCCAATCAGTATAATCAAACACAGCTGGACTCCAATGAAGGTGTCGAACCATCTCAAGGATGATCCGAAGAAATGGACAGCACCCGAGTTAAATATATGAGTGTCACAGCAAAGGATCTGAATACTTATGGTTGTGTGATATTTCAGTTTTTCTTTTTTAATAAATCTGCAAACATTTCAACAATTCCGTTTTTTTTCTGTCAAAATTGGGGGCTGTGTGTACATTAATGAGGGGGAAATGAACTTAAATGATTTTAGCAAATGGCTGCACTATAACGAAGAGTGAAAAATGTAAGGGGGTCTGAATACTTTCCGTACCAAGTGTAAGTGACATTTAATTCCTAATCCAAAGGGTTCCATATTACATTGGTCTACCCTTAGCAGTTATAACAGCTTCAATTCTTCTGGGAAGGCTGTCCACAAGGTTTAGGAGAATATTTATGGGAATTTTTGACCATTCTTCCAGAGTTGCATTTGTGAGGTTACACACTGATGTTGGACAAGAAGGCCTGGCTCTCAGTCTCCGCTCTAATACATCCCAAAGATGTTCTTGAGGACAGGACTCTGTGCAGGCCAGTCAAGTTCATCCCCACCAAACTCTTATCCATGTCTTTATGGACCTTGCTTTGTGCACATTGTGTATTGATTAAGAAGGGGATGTCACTTCAGATAATATGAGTCAAGCAAGTGAGCGAATACTTTTGGCAATATAATTTGTTAACAATATGTTATGCATTACTGACCACACACACACACACACACACACACACACAGAGACAAGCACACACACAGACAAATGATCACAAGTGCACCCACGCGCCAATCTGAGTCCAACCAGATGCCAAAAAAAAATAAAATAAAAAGATGCAGAAGAATGTGCCTGCAGGGAGGCAGACTTGCCATTTGATCCAGCTTCGCGTCTCGTCAATTATTCAGCATCCTTTGCATAGACGTAGCGCTAAAGAGGCCATGAAACATGCAGAGGGCCCACGTTTGGAAATAACAAGTGCATTGCCTGTATTTAAAATGCAAAGGCGAGTATTAAAGATTGATTTATTGATTTGGGATAATTTTCTCTCAAACTCTTCCTTTCTCACAAATAAATGAGAGTAAGAGACATTTAGATTGTTTGTGTTTGGTCATCATAGAATATGATTAATATTAAGGTAGATATTTACATTTACTAGACCCCTTATTTTAATTACTTAAAATACTACAATTTGTCCTTAAATATCACATTCACGCTGATGGAAAAATTATAGTCTTCAATGAACCTAAAATGCATGTTTTGGGAAAGTATGAAGAAGCCAAATGAAAACCCACACAAGCACAGGGAGAACATGCAAACTCCACATATCGGAAGCCCTGAATGGAGGCAGATGTGCTAAGATGCCATGCCATGCCATGGAGCAATATGAAATTATAACTACAAAAGTGGAGGCTAGACAGCAGATAAGTGTAAATTCCATGCATTAGTTTATTAATGCATATCTACCATAGTTTATCCAGGTAAATGCATATTACAGTATATTGAGCTACCTTTTTCAGAGCATTTTTATGATATTCCAACTTGTTCTTCACGTGCCTGTGACTAATAGTAAGTAACCTGCAGTTTAATAATAACATCCATCCATCCATCCATCCATTTTCTGAGCCGCTTATCCTCACAAGGGTCGTGGGAGTGCTGGAGCCTATCCCAGCTATCTTCGGGCAGCAGGCGGGGTACACCCTGAAGTGGTTGCCAGCCAATCGCAGGGCACATACAAAAAAAAACATTTGCACTCACATTCACACCTACGGGCAATTTAGAGTCTTCAATGAACTTACCATGCATGTTTTTGGGATGTGGGAGGAAACCGGAGTGCCCGGAGAAAACCCACGCAGGCACGGGGAGAACATGCAAACTCCACACAGGCGGGGCTGGGGATTGAACCCCGGTCCTCAGAACTGTGAGGCAGACGTTCTAACTAGTCATCCACCGTGCCGCTAATAATAACATCATTCATTTAAAAAAAAAACCCCAAAAAAATGGTTTTAGTCAGTTGCATCATTGTTGAGTGATTGCATAAGTTTCCTGAGCACACTTCTCCTCACTCTTAGCCACAAACACTCTTTTGTGATAATAAAAGACTGCATCATTTAGCTGATGCCTTGTGTTCACAGCATATTTCTAAAGGACCGTCAGAGAGGCTGCATGATCGGATGAAGGGAACCAATAAGCTTTTGAACTTAAAGGAAGAGTGCAGTTTTGTTTGTTTGTTTTTAAGGAACCACCACACCCAAGGAAGAAAAAAACGATCAGAGACAGAGGACGTGACCGACGAGTTGTCAATCATTTGCCGTGCACTTGTAGGCACACTCATAGCCGGTCACCGGCACACCTCCCCAGCTTTGCTCTGACCTGTGAGCTTGGGCTTCAGGGGCTTTGCTGAAACTATTTTGGAATATCCACTTCTGGAAAAAAAAATGCTTACGATCACAAATCCTTATGTATGTGCTCGACACATAATTGGGCCGAGCTACGGACTCCATGACTAGGACGTGAAACGGAACAATAGCCAATTAGGATGTAACCTGAAGTAGAAGAGTTTGCAAATATAACATACTTACCAAACAAGTGTAGTGACTCTGACCCAGTTGCCACAACCTTCCACCACAACTTGATAAGCTGCATTCTTCCCTGCGGCCATGCGGGGACATACACAAGCTAACAGTTGGTCTTGCTTCTATTTCTTCTTCTACTATTACTCTTTCTTTTTGTCAGTTTGTTTCTGGCAGTCTGACTCCCCTGTGGCATCATGCTGCCTCTTACAGGTCAGTTTTGGTGCTACATGAGACATTTGATTGGCTATTGTCGGGGGTGATGTTGTTATGTGTGTTGGTAATCTGAAATCTGCCCCACACAATAAGAGCAATAAACAAACACTTGCCAAATTTGTCTGCATCATGTGTGGGGATGTTAAAAACAATTGGTAGGCGTGTAACCCATTTAAGGCTTTGTTTGCAGGGAACAAATAAAGTCTTCATCCCATATTTTACGCTTACACAATTTACTTGGAGCCAGCGTGTTATGTACAAGTCGTAATTATGTGCTGGTCTGCGACAGGCCTGCAAAATGTCATTAAACATTAATGGCGGAATGACTTATTATCTCATGCAATACAACACTCATTTGGGCTTTGTTGTTTACAGTGAGTGTTGCAGTGCCGCAGCACAGCATCTTTAGGGTGTTGACGAACAATGCGGGGAAGTGTTCACCCTCTAAGCCATCAGGTGTGCACAGTCATGCAAAAGACATGCACGCTGGCTACACATTTTAACACATTTGCACTCACGTACACCAAGGCTGGATCGATGCTGCACCTCTCAATGTGCAATTCTGATTTAGATCTCATTTTACATCCATTTACATCTAGTATCAAGTGGCCCAAATCAAATATTTCTATATGTTGATTGACAGAAGACTTGAAAAAACAGAACAGACTTTATTTGCTAAAAATACAAATGCTTGTATACAAATAGTTTGGTCTCTGGAATGCTTGTCCACCCATTAAGTATGAATTTGGACAGGCGTGGCCCAATGGTTAAGATCATTGCCTGCCACCGTGGGGGACCTAGCTTCAAGACCCCGACCGGACCAGCCGCTAACATCCCACGGACTCACAGCTGTGGTGTCCTTGAGCAAGACACTGCTACCCCGAACTGATCCCCAGGCACTTCAGCTGCCCCCCTGCTCCAGTGTGTTCCACTAAGAACTGTGTGTTCACTGTGATGGGTAAAATGCAAAGAACTAATTTCGCTAGCATCCATGCGTGTTCATGACAATAAAGGTGATTCTTTGTCTGCTCTTTAAAAAAACAAGAAAAACAAGAGTTCTGCCATTCCTCATTGTTAAGCCCGCTGCCCGCCATTGCCGAGCAGATGGAGACTCTTCGCCGCACACCAAGCGATTGAGCACCGCACATCTACTAACGCACTGCAACAGAAAAACTGTGACCCTGTATTGAGTTTTGAGGCTTCGCATACAAAATATTGTACTGTATCATTTTCATATTGTAGCACAAAAACATGGCATACATGAAACTTTTCAAGAGTTTGAATGTAAATCACTCACTATATCTATCTATCTATACTCTATATATACTGGTGATGGCCAGCTCGGTCTCACTTGCCCTTAAAACCTGGAACTTTTTTCTTTTTTCGGGGTGAAAGCTCATGTGCATGTATGATTGGCTGTTACAACTCCTACGTTGCTGTACTGTAAACCGCCTATTCAAATTTTGGATGGAGATTCGCAGCAAAACTAGTGGCAGAAAAACCATTTGGCGAACTCCGCATAATGCACAATAGTTGGGTTTGTATTGGCCATGTTCTCAGTGTGTTGCGGTTCTTATGCAACTCTGGGGATAATTTACATGATAATCACCCCCACAGTTCTTCTGCCCATGGCGTGATCTACCAGGCTAGACAAAGATGCAGAGCCAGTTTCAAGCAGCTCAAGCTTCAATCTAAGACAATAAATAGGATGTGTGCTCAGATTCTTGATCCTTGGTGTATTTTGACAACTGTGTGTCACAGACATGTTATTAAGACACCTGAGAACTATTTAAAATGGTGACATTTTTTTTTAACATTTACTGTGGGTGAATGAGGACACAAACATGCTAAAATGCACGATTTTTAAGAGACCTATGTATAAGTGAAGTTGAGCAAAAGCAAATCACAAAAAAAACAAAAACAAAAAGAAAACCAAAAAAAAATAATTTCTGTAATTTTATTGTACCCTGATCTGTACACAAACAAACCTAAAATAACACAAATCTCCGTTCCCCGGGTTCAGCCCATAGGAGTGTGAAACAAGAAAATCCTGGCATGTGCCTAGAAGTCATTTCTGAAGTTATCAAGGAGAGGAACATAGAGGATAAAGAATGCCCTTCTAACACTGTCTGTGGTCGTAATGACTTCTGGGTCAAGGTGTAACAGCCGGGATCCATAAACCTGCATTATTACACTGTGTCCACTGTTTTGATGGGAATGTGAAGGAAGAAAAAAACCATTGTGTGGTAGTATGTGTGTAGTATTTGTAGGTCACAAAAGAAATGCTCCCATCGATTCTCAAAATTAGGTACACTTTTACAATCTAATAAAAATTGCATGAAAAATGTCTTTTACAAAGATTAACTTCCCTACATTTTAGTTACCTACAGTATATGAGAAGTTCATAATATTACAAACATTTCTCAGTACGATGCAGTACAGTTGTATACCGCAGCAAACTACAACAATAATGACATTTTTTTCATCACCTGATTAAAGTGTACAGGTATACCTAATTAAGTGTTCGACATATGTCACTATTATACGTACAAGGAGGATGGGACACCCAGATTCACGATGTGCCTGTTAATGTGATTTAAAATAGGGTTATTTGCTTGACATTCCTGAGAAAAATAATAGACAATATTGGTCTCGTCATTGTTGACAGTCATCCTCTGATGCTTTCTATCGATATATAAAAACCTCATGATTTATCTTATGAGTGAGCTGTGAGGGATGTAAATCCAACAACAACTCCTGCATTCTTATTACCGCTGTCATTTTGCATTTGTGTAAACTGTTTTATTTAGTGTTGTGCGACCCAACATGAACCACACTGAACTACTAGCTGTTTGCAACAGTTGCAGGGAGGAAAAAACAACGAGAAACCATTTTCTAAGTCCCTTAGAGAATAAGCAATTTTATTATCTCATAACTAACAGGTCAAAGGTTCAGTAATTCTCACCTAGAGCTAATAACAAATCTTACAAGAGAGGTCTCAAACAAAAAACTGAAAAACCCAACTGCTTACAAAGTACAGTAGTGACTGTACTTTACCGGCTCCAGCAAAAAAATGTATACAATTTGTACACAAGAGGGCAAACACGAGTCCAGCATTTAATGTTGTTAATGTTTAATGTTGTTGTTAAATTTAAAGTATAGGGCCGCACACTGTTTGTGGCATGACTCATCCTTCCATCATTACGACTATTGGCTATTCAGAAGTCCCATTAAGAATTAATTAGCCGTGAACAACATGAGGATTTACTTTGAGGCACTCTAGCATCTTCAGAGGTCAATATCGAAGTACAGAGCTGATTTTTTATTTTTTTTAGATGACAAAAACAATTACCTTGAAATATATGTCTGAATAATAGGAAGCAATGCTCAATGAGGACAACTATAGCTGGAGGAGTGAGGAGAATAGAAATACATGTTTGTAGACAACTACAATAGGTATATCCCACTGTATAACACCAGTTGTTTGTGACACTGTATACTGTATATACTGTAAATGTAAAATGTAAAATGTAAAAGTAAAGTCATGCTATTTCTCACTTATTTGAGTCTTGAAGACCTGTTTCTCTACAAGAGTATGTAGAATGATGCTGCCTGGGGGAGCTGTGACATAGTGTGGATGTCGCTCAGGTTCTCATGGCAGACATCATGTTGTGCTACTTTAGACAACACACTAGAACAAGAAAGGACGCTGAACTGTATCTGTATCTATATTTACTCATTTTTATGGGATTCTTTTATATTTATGGCCCTTTAAGGGTTTTTTATACAAATATGTACTGTAAATATGACTAATACTGCACTAGTATCAGTTAGTAATAGACTACGATGCTTTCCCGTACAAATTTGTGTTATGTATAACTTAATAACATGCTCTGAAAGGCACTTTGTTTGAACATGTAGTGTAAGCATGTGTAGATAAAATATGATAGAAAGATGTTTTCAAAGGCTCTTTTTGAACAATACATTTTATTTATTGTTCTTAACATCTATTAGAGTGGATCGTGACTCAGCAAAAGTAGGAAAATGCGGGTCCTGGTGTGACAACAGTTGAGAACCAATGGTAATATATACTCACAATTTAATGTATCCCAAATATTCAAGCAAAATGAGATGTAAGTGAAGCGTAAATCAGAGCTTGTTGTTCTGCGAATTATCTACAGCAAACTCTGTATTGTACAGTTCTGACAATGCAACAACAATATTAAAAGCCTGAATGGAAGCTCAACACTTCACACACACAAAAAAAAAAAAGTTCCACCAAGTTAAACAGCCCCAATATGGATCTGTTTCAGACCAAAATGCATCTTATCACAAGCCCAACAGACGTTACTTATATCTTCATTGTGCTTATCAGGCACTTCTTTGAAAGTAAATAACAACACCTGTGATGGTTATAGCCTGTTTTCCCAAACTGATTTATGTACGGGTGGGGGCGGCCAGCCAGCTAGCCATCATAATCTCTGCTCGGACCACCCAGAAAGTGCTGAGCAAAGCAGGACTGCTCTTTACAAAATGTAGCACCTTGGATTTTTAGTCCTGCAAGCATTAGAGAGCCCCAACTTCAGATGGGGGGAAAGCGTATTCAACAATGTTACCAGTGTATTACAATTTATGTTAAGTGACACGATAATTTAAAACTGAATGAAAAGGACTATAGCTGAGAAATAAGCAACCACCGTGGCAGACTGGGCACCAGAATACATAACGTGGAAGCACACAACATTGTGAGGTGACCACATGTCAGAGTCTGCTGGACTCCACATAATACATTTTAGAGACTGTTGAAGTACCGGCCAAGCTCACTGGTGGAGTCTTTGCCGAGAATGATCAGTCGCAGAGTTTCCGTGACCCGGGAGACCAAGATATTGCTTACGCTCTCACCAAGAAGATGTCTCAGAGATGTCACCAGACAAGCTGTCAACCAATTCACCCGGAAGTCGCTGATATAAGCCTATACATCCATTTTCTTTACCGCTTATCCTCACTAGGGTCGCGGGCTGCTGGAGCCTATCCCAGCTATCTTTGGGCACATCTGCCTCACAGTTCTGAGGACCGGGTTTCATATCCCGGCCCCGCCTGTGTGGAGTTTGCGTGTTCTCCCCGTGTCTACATGGGGTTTTCTCCGGGCACTCCGGTTTCGTCCCACATCCCAAAAACATGCATGGTAGGTTGATTGACGACTATAAATTGCCCGTAGGTGTGAATGTGTGCACGAATGGTTGTTTGTTTATATGTGCCCTGTGATTGGCTGGCAACCAGTTCATGGTGTACCCCGCCTTTCGCCCGAAAATAGCTGGGATAGGCTCCAGCACACTCGTGACCCTTGTGAGGATAAAGCGGTACAGAAAATGGATGGATGGATGCCTACAGAGAGCGAGACATAGGTAATTTAAAATGCAGGGAGGGTTAGTAACAGCTCGCAATTGAAACAAAACCATTTACACTTTTAACGTACGGGCTGGGCAACTGATCACATTTTATTCATGATTTCAATGTTGGCTTCTCACAATTATAAAAACAGGTGCAGCTGGAGCCTGCTAGTTGAGAGTGTGACAACAAAAGAAAGAAAATACGTCACCAATAATGTATGCATTTCTGTCTTATGCTGTTAAACTCTCAAATCTCCCCGAAGTTTCTCCGACATCCGTGTCACACCAAGGGACAGTCCTTCATAAAGAGGAAAACGCTTTAACGTCCATAAAATCCAAACTGTTGTGCCAATCGTTCTGATATTTTTAGAGGTTGAAGAGGACATATGTACACATGTAGGTAGAGATGTCCACACAAAGATTGATAATGGTAGTCACCGTTTTGTGACATGAAGCAATGTTAAGCTTTTTCTATGAGCATGTGGAGAGGAAAACGCTAAACATCCATAAAATCCTAAACATAGGTGCGATCGTTCTGATATTTCATAGGTTGAAGAAGGCATAGGTAGAGTTGTCCAGATACATTTTGGTGAAGACTGATTGCAGTTTTATGACATTAAGACATTAATTTTGCAGGCTGATTTAAAGTCAAGTGATGATACTGTATCTGTTACTCCCTTCATGCACAGCAATATATTTTGTACTAAAAGGTTAAGTTTGATACTTTGATCCTGTGTAATTGGTATATTGGATAAAATATACATTGTGCTATATTACAACGTAAATGAAAAAGGCAACACTTGTAGATAAAAATCAACATTTTGTCAAAGGATTTTATGATACAGAGATTACATACAGTATTAGGAAATAAAATCATGCTTTATCGCAGTATCTAAGTAGACTTATTGCACAATAAGCATACAACATACATATATTTTTCTGTTTATAGAGAAACAGTCTAATGTGAAACACTGATATATTAGAAAAAATGTTTACTGCTTTAATAATGGTGTATTGTCATCAGTAATCTACTCAAAACATTGTTGCTTATTATCTAAGGTTTTCAGCAGTCGGTTCATTAAAACGAAGTAACAATGAATGGCTCCTTTTTGACATTATTGTGAATCTTCACTCCAAGTCAAAGCGAAATAGTGCAGCGAATACTGAGGCAACCAAATGATTAAACTACAGCATAAAAAACACTTTCACCCATTGTTCGCCTACACAAGCCATCCTTTAGTGCAAGACTGAACTGGACATCAGACAGTGACAGCAATATCTAATACTGGGGTATTGATACTGTAGTTTGAAAGATTATGAAGCAGTATTCATAGTTTGAACCAGCTTTAGTGTATAACTGCATGCCATCCTACTGAGAGATGTTTCAAATATATTTTTGTGTTAGAAAAGCGGGACAAAACATCAGAAAGACCTGAATATTAAAGCCAGACATATTCCCATCAGGAGGACACAATTCATTATCCATGACTTTGTTCCTGGTTTTATTTCACAACATTTTTCTACACTTGGATATTTTTTGTCTCTCATAGCCTTATAATCCTCCAATCTCTGACCCCCATCTCCATCCTCATCCTATTTCAATTTTTCTATCTGTGAGAATGCCCCGAGGCACCTCCCATACTTTATAACGCCACCTTCATTACCCAGTCCCACTGCAGCTGGCCATAAACGAAACACTGAAGATGTGGTAGGAGGCAGGCTTGCACAAGAGAAAGGAACAAATTAGGGGAAAGGAGTGGGAAGGGTCAAAATCCATACAATGAGTCAATTGCGGTGGCGCTAGTAAGGATGGCTATGAAACTAGAACCTAGTATGAGTATGAGGCTGATAGTGGGGTAAGAAAAAAAGGGGCAACGGCATAAAAAAAACCTTAGCTGGAAGTTATTGAAGACTGGGTGGAATGAAAAATGTCATTGCTATAAAATTATATTACAATTGTCTTGGCCTTATGGCACTGATGAATATATATGCCACCCAGCAGGTTCTCTGGGTTACGAGAGTTGCCTAATTTGGACAGCTTTCATACAATTGAGGTCAGGCAAAAACATTCAAGAAATAAAAGCTCCATCGTTGATTATTTTCCATCTCGTGCAGGTCATGTGTAAGGATAGAAAGAACGGCAAGCTTCACTTAACAACTATTTTGGCATGAACCCTTGACCTTTTTAGGTTGGTTTGTAGTTTGGAATAAATACAATCAATCAACACTACAGCAACATAATCTTCTGCAAGTTCAAAGGATATAGTTTTTCTGTTTGTTGGTTTGCTTGTGAGCAGAATTACACATTTCACAGTCAATTTTCAGGAAACTTTGTGGAAAAGGGATTTCATTCTATGTTTGCCCTTTGATTAATGATGTTCAGTCATCTATACCTTATATCTTACACCATTGTTCAAACTCCAAAAAGTAACAAATGGACAAAAAAACAAAAACAAAACAAAAGTACCTCTCACCATGATTTTACTCTTTTTTTGCTTTAGGAATTTATTGTTACTTCACCCCCCATTTCAGCCACGATGGAGCAGTTCTCTTCCACCCCAGAGCCCTGTTTGTCTTTTTCTAAAGTTCTAAGTCTTTCTCCATGGCCCAAATGTATTTTGTAAATATAAAATAAATTTTAATTGTTTTTTCCTAATGGCTCAACTTCATACTACCAATTTCCATGTATCGGAAATTGGAGTGACTAAATTACAAGAAAGTGAATTTTCAATTTGTCTGTTGAAGGTCATTTCTGTAGCATAAGTTCTAAGTCTTTCTCCATGGCCCAAATGTATTTTGTAAATATAAAATACATTTTAATTGGTTTTTCTTAATGGCTCAACTTCATACTACCAATTTCCATGTATCGGAAATTGGAGTGACTAAATTACAAGAAAGTGAATTTTCAATTTGTCTGTTGAAGATCATTTCTGTAGCATATGCTTTACTCAAGAAGTTTCTTAAGAAATAAATAGAGGAAAATCTAAAATATTTACTAAATGAGGCCGAATGCTGGTAGAAGGTATTATAAAGACCCACTTTAACTACATTAATAACTTTGTCAAGCTTAAAAACCTGTTCCCTTTTGGTGGAAGTAAGACCAGCAGTGTCTGTGCCCATGTTTTTACAATGATAAATGATAAATAACAAAATAATCTCTCATCTGCACTCAAATGAAGTATTTTATTCTTTGTCCCATGGCACACACTTTCACATACGTTATGTTGAACTCTGTTGAGCAACGTTTGATTTATTCTGATACAAATACTTTAGATGCAACCAATAACACAACCTTGACTAGCCTTGCACTGATCACTTGGTAGAGGGAACAAATAGTGAATGACAAGACAGGGATGAAGTCAAAGCTTCACCTTGCCCACTGAAGATTCAAACTCATTTGCTCTCATTGCACTCCAACACATCATCAATAATTGTCCCAGCGGGTCCATAAATTTCAGTAAATTGACCTCATAGTTGCGTAAAAAGGCTGCCTGAAATGTGATCACGTATAGTGACTGGAGGACAGAACGTGTTATTTGCTGCCTCATCATGGGAATGCCAATTTAGGTTTTAATTCCCCTAATTAAATGTTAATGAAAATTAATATCTGCATAAAGCTTCTCAGCAAAGACTGGTGTTACAATATTTGACTAGTATAAAATGATTCACGTTGTAAAACTAACAGTTTTTCAATTCCATGATATACTGTATATACTGTAATTCAAAAATGCTTTGATGTGACCTAGTTGTGAAATGTGCTCAAAATAAAACTAAAAGATTTCAATCAGTTCAGATACATTGTGAGTCAACTGAAAGGAGAATACATGACAAATGAAAGAGTTGTTTCTTGCGTAGCAAAGCATTTCATTTTGTCTGCCAATATGTACAGAGCTACGTTCATTTCACCACCTTCCATGAGGAGGCCATACAGCATCACAAAGTGGTTAATGCAGTCTCACAATTTCATACAGCCTTTAACTATTATCATTTTGAACCATTTGCAGGGAACATAAACATGCACGTGCAAAGCGCCCTTTGCACAATGGTCATTGCACCGGACTATTGCAATATTAGTCATTCGAACTTCTCTTAGTGCTAGAGGACTCTGCATCTTTTTGCACAATTGTCAAAAAAAAAAAACTAAAAAAAAAAAAAAATGTACCGGCATTATCAGATAACTAGCAACCCTTTATTGCTCAGTGACTGTTTTGCTCAATGTCTTTATGTCTCAAAAGTGTTCTCTGTCAATTGACTGCCTGTTGTCATACTAGAGCTGCTCCAATTACCGGAGACAAATTCATTGTGTGTTTTTGGACATACTTGGCAAATAAAGATGATTCTGATTCTACTCATACCTATTCAAATGCCGGGAATTGACCAAAAAAGGAGATCAAAGATAATTGATTTATTTTTATTTGTTTAACCTGTGCAACTCAATTGAAACAGAGGGATCTCGGGTATCAGTCAGAGGAGAGGGGTAAAAAAAAATATTTCCAAGGCACTAAATATACCACAGAACACAGTGAAGGAAGTCATCATCAAGTGGAGAAAATAATGCACAACAGTTACATGACAAAGAACTGGACGTCCCTTTCCAAATTTATGAAAAGACGAGAAGAAAGCTGCAGGGAGGCTGCCCAGAGGCAAATAGCAACATTGAAAGAGCTGCAGAAATTTCTGGCAAGTACTGGCTGTTTAGTACGTGTGGCAATTATCTAATGTCTCCTTCATATGTCTGGGCTGTCGGGTATTGCGGCAAGACAGAAATCTTATCTGACAAGGGAAAAATGTCCAAGCTCTGCTACATTTCGCAGAAACACACTTGAAATCTTATGTGGGAAAATGTGTTCTTGTCCAATCCACTGAAAGCAAGGTTGAACCTTTTGGCCATAATTCTAAACAACACTACTAATCACTAAAAGAACACCATACGTACAGTGAAGCATGGTTTTACCAACTTCATATTTTGGGGCTGTTCTTCTTCAGCTGGAACTGGAGTGGACTGTGAAATTTTGCAATTTTGTTTCTTTAACCTCTATTTTTTTCCATGTCAGTTTAGACTGACTCTGTGTAAAATTATTTTTTAACTAAATAATATTTTACAATTACAAATATTTCGCCTCAACATACAGATATATTAACCAACACAGAAACATACAATGATGATGAGTTGGTAACTACCAAGGGCACATACGGCGTAAACGTTACACTCGGTGCTGGTCTAATACATTTATAAAGCACTGCACAGTATATCTACTTTACATAGTACAATATACTGTTTTTTTTTTTCTTTCTTTCTCCACATGTATGAAAGTCAAGCCTCACAAGATTATGTATGAGACACGGTAAAACTGCCATCTAAAAAAAATTCACATGCCTCCTGGCCATAGAGAATGTTGAAAAAGCGAGGGGTGACGTTTGGAACCTCACATTGGCACTATATTCTTCAACCACGGCATGTCTTAATAAAGTAAGTCAGCTTGCACAAAAAGAGTGAAATGATGCAAGATAAGAGCACTAGAGCCATAACCTTGAGGTTAGAAAAAAACCAATCCAATGTTAGATTTTTATACATTTACTTGTTCTGGGACTAAACAATGGCCCATCCTAGAAGTTGCCACAAAAACAGTTTTATCAGAATGGGGACTACATGACTTCATGAAAAGAACATAGAAGAGAACTTATTGTTTTAATGGGAATCTTGCATTCTCCCCAAAGGAGACATACGGAATACAAAAAAAATGTAAAAATCAGGAATTGAAGCTTGCTTATTACCGTTCCCAAAAGAGCCCTGTTAAGAAAAGTCTGATGAATATGCAGGCAACCCAGATATCCAATTATTGGTATACAAGCAATTAAAAAGTCAATTATCCATACCAACTGCTCTTTAACCTGCCCCTGTCTGTTCTATCGTTTTTTTCCCCCAGATGTATTTGTGGAAAAACAACTGCCAGAGTGGTTTCAGAAAGAAAAAATCAATTACTCAATAGCGCTGCTTTCTATTTTACAGTATGGACTGTGAAAATCATGTAATTGTTTTTTATATCTGCCCTGGTGATTTTAGCGATTATATTTTGCTGATGAGGCGGCACGGTGGACGACGGGTTAGCACATCCGGTTCACAGTTCTGAGGACCCGGGTTCCTCACCTGTGTGGAGTTTGCATGTTCTCCCTGTGCTTACGTTGGTTTTCGCCGGGTACTCCGGTTTCCTCCCACATTCCAAAACATGCACGGTAGGTTAATTGAAGACTCAAAATTGCCCGTAGGTGTGAATGTGAGTGTGAATAGTTTGTTTGTTTACATATGCCATTCGATTGGTTGGCGAGCAGTTCAGGGTGTACCCTGCCTCTCGCCCAGAGTCAGCTGGGATAGGTGTAACCACGCCCACGACCCTAGTGAGGAAAAGCAGTCTGGAAAATGAATTAATTCATTGATTAATTTTGCTGATTTTTTTTTGCCCTTTCCAGTGGCAGTATTTTCTTCTCTAATCATAGCCCAACATTCCTGAAGGTAGTTTAGCATTTTTTTTCTTCCCTTTAAGGAGGGTGTATTTAAAAAAGTGGAATTAATAAATGTACTGTTACAGGCTTCAATATGAGGTATACTACTCTGTGAGGTTGTACAAACTTCTCTGTCATGGTCTGTGTTTTGGTTTGGGTTGTGTTTAGTTTTGTCCCATGTTTTCCTGTGTTCCATGTTTGTCGTGTGCTCATTAAGTTGTTGTGTCCACCTGTTCTCGTCTACTTTGTGTCGACCAATCAGCTCTCTCCAGCCACTCATGTCTTGTCCAGGTGTTCCTCGTTGTCTCGTCTATCTGTTTGTATTTAGTTCCCTAGTTTCCTTCATTTCTTGTCGGGTCATTGTCATTGTCACGTCTTTGCCATGTCATAGTCGTCAGTTGTCTTTATCATTGTGGTATGTCATTGTCAGGTGTCATTTTCCCTATCTATTCCTCGTCTTACTCGCAGGTCATAGTTTGTTTCCAGTTATAGATATTCAAGTGTTTCTTTGTTACTTTGGTTTGATTATCTGTTGTGGGACTTCGTTCAGTCTTGCTTTAGCCAATATCCTTGTTTCCCCTTTTTGAAGATTAAATATTATTTTGAGACTCCCGCACTCCTGCCTTGCCTCCCTGCTTCCCTGCAATTGGGTCCACCATGTTCTTGCCTTGCGTTACTCGCCCTCGCCCTAACCACGTAATTTAAAACACGCACGCCCCCCCCCGCGCCAAACAACAACATGAACGTGTCATGAAAACCTATGTCACATGTTATCACCACATATGAATTTGGCACGTTGACATTGAGGATTCTGGTGACGGGAACATCATTGCACTCTACATGCATGCATAGATAAAGTCACTTAAACTCCATCCATCCATCCATTTTCTGCACCACTTTATCCTCACAAGGGTCGCGGGTGTGCTGGAGCCCATCCCACCTGTCTTCGGGTGAGAGGCGGGGTACATCCTGAACTGGTCGCCAGCCCAGCACATTGAAACAACCAACCATTTGCACACACATTCACACCTGAGGGCAATTCAGAGTTGACAATCAACCTACCATGCATGTTTTCGGGATGTGGGAGGAAACCGGAGTGCCTGGAGAAAACCCAAACAGGCCCGGGGAGAACATGCAAACTCCACCCAGGCGGGGCCGTGATTTGAACCCCTTTCTTCAGAACTGTGAGGCAGATGTGCTAACCAGTCGTCCACCGTACCTCATGTAAACACATTCTATCAAAACCTTCAGAATTGTTCACGTCCATGTAGGGATGCACCATAAACTATAGTGAGAGTAGGTCATCTGTACCACTCACCGTTAGAGACACATCATTTTAGTCATTTTCAACTTAGTTAGTTCTCCCAGCTGTTTTACACATGTATGTTGTTCTAACATCAAACTGTCACGTCTATTCAGATCAACTTCAGTTAATTTCTCCTTAACAAATAAAAATAGAGCTTCTATAGTTTGGGAGATTCTTTTACCCAATTTAGGGATTACCTGTTCTGTGACTTTTAAATGTGGCGTCCTTCAAGTTTTACGTCTAGGACCCCTTCTATTTCCTTTTACTCCTCTGTCACCTGTGTCTTCTTGTGTCATTGTTGCTATTATTAGCAAATGCACAGAAATTATTTCTTACTTTTTACCGTTATTGTATTTTTTCTGAGTCTGTGTCTGGACTGTTTTTCATGACTTAATATTATATCATAGCAATGTAATATGATTGGTTTGTTAACTCATTGTGATCATTATCATCAACTGCCATTAATTGAACACTTTAAATGATCTCTGAAGACACTGAACACTGACTCTCGAAGGGAAACAAAAACATGAAAAAACTAATTGCAGATGTATATTTAAAAAAGTAATTCAAAGGTGATGAAAGAGCAACTGCTAGAACAATTCATAATATATATTATGATTCTGCATGGACTGTTCGAGGGTTTTAATACAATCCATTTGACATAATCGGTTTCTAAAATGTCGAGAAATGGCACCGCGTTGTAGAAGCTCTTCACCACCATGTGTTCATCCATCTGTCTTACAAGACACAAAGTATGAAACTTCTCCATGTGCATATGATGTCTATTTTACAATTTGCTGCTAATGTGTAAGGAGTTCTAGACCCCAGCAACAAGCTTCTTGATCAATTTTAAAAAGTGAAAACAACCATTACAGTGCTAACAGTACATACTCTTGGACGTGACATTTTCACCTATGAGTTAATTTAACTTTACAAATGAATATATCTAATAGACAGAGGTGTTTACCTTTAGCACCTTATGTCACGCTCTATTGAAGAAACGACAGAGAGCTCATTACAAGTGTGACTGCACAAGCTGTTAAAAAGCTGCTCACACACAGCCTGTCAGACATTAACCACCAGTGTTCAATTGACAAAGGTGCTATACCTCAGGTTATGCTGAATACAGTACATACTGTCTGTCTCTTTATAGTCAGAAACTAATTTCATTTAAAATGTTAGAAATCCAGTATTTCATATCATTACTTGCATTTAAACTGAAGCTCATTTGGGTGTTTCAGTGTTAAACATGGCTCATTCGGTCAATCTTGTCTTAATACTAAACATGACCATAAAATAGGCCACTGTGAGCAAAAAGCTTGTTCTCTACGTGTTGATGTTCACTTATTGTGGGTTGCTGTGGCATTGCTTATGCTCCTTGGCAGGTATCAGTAGGTTGACCAATATGGAGGAAAAAAAGGTTTGAAGAGAGAGGCCTTTACAAAAAGAAACTAAGCAAGCTTCACTGAGGCCCTCCATCAAAAAGTCTTAATTGTCAATCATGCAAAGCTACTGTAGTGGAGATTCAAGAAGAAAAAATATAATTTTAAATGAAATGATAGGTTATCCTAGTTAATCCCCTTGAAGTTTATTTCAACTGATTTATTTATATTTATATATTATGGAAATGTGATAAAAATGTGGTTCATTCAATCGAAAAAAAAGGAGGTATAGTGACTGAATAAATAACTAAATGACTAAATAAAATATGATTGTAATGATCAAATAATTCTCACCACATTTGTAACTACAGTACACTTGGGAAAAAACTAGATTACATTCCGTGAATAAAATAATAAATACATAATAATAAATAATAAAATAATAATAATAAAAATAATAATAAATAATAAAGTCTTGTGACTTATGCTAAACATAAGCTGCCTCATTATGTCATATGTAACATATTTACAGTTACTCGGAACAAAGTGGACACAACAACATTGGGCAATGAACCATGTTCTACTCCATCAAGACAAAAGACATTATACTGTATCTGATTACACGGAGCACTCTGATAGATTTCCATTATATCTTCTTACTGACTTTTGGCTTGTCCCAATACTTTTTAGCAAAAACTTTCCACAAAAATGTGTTGTTGTAGTTTTGCTATTATGAAATTATACTTAGCATGATCGCTCTTTGTTGTATATTACATATACTATAGCTTCAGTCTTTACTGGTCTTTAACAGAAGATGAAGCTCGTCCATTTTGTTGGGTAGGGAGCGTACATTCGCGAGGTGGATCGACGGGAACGCCAATCTGTTTCACCTGAATGCCGGCTCGTTTCCCTCTGTGGCGCCGCTTCCTTCTCCATGCGCCGAAAACCGCGGACGCCGCTCCGGTGAGTAACTCGGGGAAAAAACTGAGCGGATATTCGAAAGTTGGTGACAGAAAGTCCGGAGTAGCCTCCTTGATGGTTAGCAGGTCTCCCCTTGTGTAAGTGAGTCGTGTAAGGTCTCCAAAGACGGACGAAAAACACAAAAACAAAGACAATACTAGAGAGCGCGTTACCGAGGCGACCACACAGATCTTTGGAAATGTGCGAAGTTCCATCCTGTTTCAAACGCTCCACCATCATTCCAGTCCCCAAGAAACCTGCAATCTCTGGTCTGAATGACTACAGGCCTGTCGCTTTGACATCTGTGGTCATGAAGTCCTTTGAACGTTTGGTGCTGGACCACCTCAAGAGTGTCACAGGTCCCCTGCTGGATCCCCTGCAGTTTGCCTACCAAGCGAACAGGTCTGCGGATGATGCAGTCAACATGGGACTGCACTTCATCCTAGAACACCTCGACAGTGCAGGGACCTACGCGAGGATCCTGTTCGTGGACTTCAGCTCAGCGTTCAACACCATCATCCCTGAACTCCTTTCAACCAAGCTTCTTCAGCTCAGCGTCTCACCTGCCATCTGCCAGTGGATTTACAGCTTTCTGACGGGCAGGACACAGCAGGTCAGGCTGGGGGAGGCCACCACATCCACACGCAGCATCAGCACTGGGGCGCCCCAAGGTTGTGTCCTCTCTCCGCTGCTCTTCTCTCTCTACACGAACGACTGCACCTCAGCGAACCCGACTGTCAAACTCCTGAAGTTTGCAGATGACACCACTGTCATCGGCCTCATCAAGGACGGTGACGAGTCTGCATATTGACAGGAAGCGGAGCGGCTGGAGCTGTGGTGCGGCCGACACAACCTGGAGCTGAACACGCTCAAGACTATAGAGATGATCGTGGACTTCAGGAGGCATTCTTCGCCACAGCTGCCCCTCACGTTGTCCAGCTGCCTTGTGTCAACCGTCGAGACCTTCAAGTTCCTGGGAATTACAATCTCTCAGGACCTGAAGTGGGCGATCAACATAAACTCCGTCCTCAAAAAGGCCCAGCAGAGGATGTACTTCCTGCGGCTTCTGAGAAAGCACGGCCTGACACCGGAGCTGCTGAGACAGTTCTACACAGCGGTCATCGAATCAGTCCTGTGTTCTTCCATCACAGTCTGGTTTGGTGCTGCTACAAAAAAGGACAATCCTGTTGAAAGGATTGTCGGTACCCCCCTACCCACCATTGAGGACTTGCACGCTGCCAGAACTAAGACAAGGGCGTGCAAAATCCTCCCGGACCCTCCGCACCAGCTCTTCCAGCTCCTTCTCTCAGGTAGGCGCTACCGATCAATGCAAACTAGAACTAGTAGACATTCCAACAGCTTCTTCCCTCTTGTGATCAACTTCTTAAACACCTAACCGATAATTCCATTACAATAAGCTGGCAATTTCTTTACTTGAGTTCGTTGTCACATTTCTGTGGGGCCAATTATGTATTACTCGTGCACTCACTGTAGTTGTCTCGCCATGCTGCACTATTTGCATATATTGGCCACTCATGCCAGAGTAGCATCTGCTCCATTTGCACACTGATTGAGGAGTATCTGTAACATTTGCACAACCAACATTGTCCCAGATGATCGCACTACTCATCACTTTAAACCGCATACACTCCTTGACGTCTCAGCGCCCTTTGCACAATGGTCATTGCACCGGACTATTGCAATATTAGTCGTTCGAACTGCTCTAAGTGCTAGAGGACTCTGCATCTTTTTGCACAATTGTTTTTTGTCAATGTCTTTATGTCTCCAAAGTGTTCTGTAAATTGACTGTCTGTTGTACTAGAGCGGCTCCAACTACCGGAGACAAATTCCTTGTGTGTTTTGGACATACTTGGCAAATAAAGATGATTCTGATTATGACACATCAATGGTGTCAAGGAGGTTGGAGGACACAGCTGCTCTCTACCCTAAAGTGTCATGGTCTGTGATTTGGTTTGGGTTGTGTTTAGTTTTGTTCCATGTTTTCCTGTGTTCCATGTTTGTCGTGTGCTCATTAGGTTGTCGTGTCCACCTGCTCTCGTCTACTTTGTGCCGACCAATCAGCTCTCTCCAGCCACTCGTGTCTTGTCCAGGTGTTCCTCGTTGTCTCGTCAATTTGTTTGTATTTAGTTCCCTGGTTTCTTTCAATTCTTGTCGGTTCATTGTCATAGTCGCCAGTTGTCTTTATCATTGTGGTATGTCATTGTCAGGTGTCATTTTCCCTTTCTATTCCACGTCTTACTCACAGGTCATAGTTTGTTTCCAGTTTTAGATATTTGAGTGTTTCTTTGTTACTTTGATTTGATTGGTATCAGTTGTGGGACTTTGTTCAGTTTTCCCTTTTTGAAGATTAAATATTATGTTGAGACTCCCGCACTCCTGCCTTGCTTCCCTGCAATTGGGTCCACCTTGTTCTTGCCTTGCGTTACTCGCCCTCGCCCGAACCACGTACGTGACATAAAGGCAGAAAAGCACTGTATAAGTGAAAGTCCCTTTACCATTAAAGTGGATGTAGAATTGCTTTTTGTGTAGGTTGCTAAGGTAGTTTCATGTGGGTTGCATGACAAGCTATATGTCAAGGATAAAAGTAATAATTTAGACGTGACTGCAAGACACTTTCACTGTAAACACTTCCAGGAGAGCACTGCCCTAGAGGACTGCAAATAATAAGTCCAAGCCAAGTGGGATTTCCACAACAGCAGAGTCAGAGTGTGATTAACCTTGCCTAATGTGACACAGTGTTCAAAGAGCTGTTTTTTCCCCCCTTTATATACGTAAATCACTGCTGAGCTCTTTGATTTTATTTCAAAATCAGACCCTGATTTAATATCTTTATGTGACAAGATGTCATGCTGAAGGCAACAAGGAATCAATGATGCATTCTTGACAACTTGCCAGACATATTCCTGGGAGGAATGAGAAAAGTTCCCAATGCACTTTGAAGGACACAAACTGAAAAAAACAAACCAAAGAAACTTCTTTGGTAATTAAATCTGTGCGTTGGTTAATCACCGTAACACAAAATAGGTCTTTCAACTCATCCAGAGACAATAAAAACTGTACGTTGTGATGATTAACTCTGTTTTGCTTCTTTTTAGGCTGTTTGTGTTGTGAGTCATTTTTGGTTCTGTTTCCTGTGTTTTGTTTCAGGGGTGGGCGTGGCCAGGTGTGCTGAGCTCCTCACACAGCTATCCCCTATTACTCACCACCCTCTGCATTTGACCTCCGGTCTGACTTCCGCTTCTCACCAGAATGTCCTCGTTACCTGCATGGTATTGGTCAGCTTGCCTTCCATTCTTAGTTGTTTGAATTGCTTGCTTCAAGCTTTATTACCCCCAGTTGTTGAACTTTTGGTCTGGCTCCTACTGCTCAATAGTGATTTTTTTCCATTCATTACCTTTTTGGAATTTTGAGATTTTTTTCCCCCTGGCTTTTTACCAGTGACTTTGAGACTGATTGCCTTTTGTTCTTTTTCAGCCCCACTGTGAAGAGAGCTCAGTCGCTGCCACGCCCACTCGTCAGTTATTTTGATACTTTGTTTCTTTGTTTAATTAAATAATTATTTGCTACTTTGGGGTCAGTGTCAGCTTTTGGGTCTAATTCCTCCTCTAACATTATAGTGTGTAGCCTTTTTGCAACACCCCCCAAAAAAACACAATACACATCTTGAGTTTGAACCGGGATCATGTGTGATGTCACGTAACACATTAAAAAATAGGACCAGTCTCAATGGAGAAGAAAAAAGAAGAGTATAAAGTAGACAAGAAGTTACGTAAAGAAAGCAGCAAGATACTGGTGTCACCATTTGCATTGTCATGTTATAAAAGTTCAAATTCAGTCTTTTATTGTTTTTACTGATAATTATGAAATTATTTTTATGTCCATCCATTTTCTATAGTGCTTGTCGTAATTAGAGTTGCGGGTAAGCTGGAGCCTATCCCCAGCTGACTTTGGGCGAGAGTTCTGAAATGTTCATTTGTCAATCGCAGGGAACATATAGACAAACAATCACTCACACTCACATTCACAACTATCCATCCATCTATTTTCTGAGCCACTTCTCCTAACTAGGGTCGCGGGCATGCTGGAACCTATCCCAACAAACAAACAACCATTCGCACTCACAGTCATGCCTACGGGCAATTTAGAGTCTCCAATTAATGCATGTTTTTGGGATGTGGGAGGAAACCCACACAGGCACGGGGAGAACATGCAAACTCCACACAGGCGGGGCCGGGGATTGAACCCGGGTCCTCAGAACTGTGAGGCTGACGCTCTAACCAGTCGGCCACCGTGCCGCCCATTCACAACTACTGTATGTTCAATTTAGAATCTTCAATTAACCTAAAATGCATGTTTTTGGGAATGAGGGTGAAAGTCGGAGTACCCAGAGAAAATCCATTAATGGGCAGAACGTGCCGAGATCCGAATCCCAAACCTCAAAATCTTTGACCCTAGAACCAATTATTTCTATTTCTAATTTTCAAAATCCTAATGAATCAAGAAGGTCCCTTAGCGTCTCGCAATGGTTTGTGTGCGACCAGAGCGGTTACACTATGTGTCTTTACTTCTACAAGTAAAATTTTAGCAGACATCCTTATAGAATGGAGGAAACACATGGGTTTGAGGACAGAAGGCCACCCCTGAAGAAAGCACTTACATCTATTCAATAAGACAAAGTGCATAGAGTTCAGGTAAAGAAGAGCACAGTAAGCCTGTTATCATTACACAGATGCATTCTGACTGCCGGTTCATTAAAAGACCATTTGAGTCCACACAATTGCTTCTGCATGCTTGCTCCATTTACAGTGCTACACTTCATGTGTGCTTTTGTACCAGCTATTTTGCACAGCTCGCAATTGCCTTTAAGGCAATTAAATACGGTTCATCCATTCTCTGCATATGTTTCATTTCTTTCTTTGCACTCAGTATAAACATTTCAGATCCAACACATCAGTTTATTGGTACGGTTTTGTATAATTCATGACATGTACATAAGCCATGGCAGGGTATCACAGGAAACTAACATATGTGAACAAAATGTGAGGCAGTGTGCTGTCTTATTTGTAGCTACATTTTAAAGGAAAACAAAGGGAAATATGTTCAAATTCATGTTTCATCAGTAATTAAGCCCTGGTGGTTTTTATTATTATCTTTGTAGGCACTGCAGATGTTTTGCATCCAGCTGGTTGCATGTAAGGCTGTATGTAGACCAAACAACACATAATTGGAATTAGCAATGCACCAAATGAAATGAAGTCAGGAAAACAATTCTACTGTACATGTTGAATATTTATTGTAAACTGTTTGATAATAGTGGTGATGGTTGCTCAGGTAGTGTATAATTTAAAAAAAAACAATGCTTGCAATCACAGTTAAACAATGATATTGCTTCAGTTTTTGATGGTGAGTAACCCTCCACTGTAGTATCAAATATACAGCTGCTGAATGCATTGCAACTATCAATACAATGTACTGTAGAATAGAAATAATCTAACAGACAAATATCAATAACTGACAATGAATGGTACATGCATATTGCAAGTATCTGCACACATACTTCTTCAAATTACTTATGTCCACATGTATGGAATAATACGGTGGAACCTTCAAAGTTGTGTGATGTCACGCGAGACGTCAGTAGTTATCACGAGACAGCCTAAGGATTACCTTCACATGAGTCTTTTTCTTTGGCTTTTTAGTGTGATGCTGCCAGACGAGAGCAGTGATGACAAAGACAAAACGTGTGATGTTAACTGTAGCACCAGAAATATAGCTCTTTATACTTGTGAGAACTTTAATGCAGCCCTATGGGGGGGCACAAGCCAATGCAAAACAAATATGAGTGTTCATCCAAAGAATTCCATACCGGATCAGTCGTGGCCCGGGTTAACAACGTCTGCCACCGGCGGCGTTAACCTGCAGGGCGCCGGTGGAAATTCAGCAACTGTGGGTCGAAGTCGAAGAAGAGGTGGAAAGCGGGTTCTTTGGCAGAAAGAGAAGAGGAAAGCACAGAGCCAAGAACTGAATGTGGGGACTTTGAATGTTGGGACTATGACAGGAAAATCTCGGGAGTTGGTTGACACAGTGATTAGGAGAAAGGTTGATATAGTGTGTGTCCAGGACACCAGGTGGAAAGGGAGTAAGGCTAGAAATTTAGGGGTAGGGTTTAAATTATTTTACCATGGTGTAGATGGGAAAAGAAATGGAGTCGGGGTTATTTTAAAAGAAGAGTTGGCTAAGAATGTCTTGGAGGTGAAAAGATCGAGTGATGACGCTGAAACTTGAAATTGAGGGTGTTATGTATAATGTGATTAGTGGCTATGCCCCACAGGTAGGATGTGACCTAGAGGTGAAAGAGAAATTCTGGAAGGAGCTAGACGAAGTAGTTCTGAGCATCTCAGACAGAGAGAGAGTTGTGATTGGTGCAGATTGTAATGGACATGTTGGTGAAGGAAATAGGGGTGATGAAGAAGTGATGGGTAAGTACGGCATCCAGGAAAGGAACTTGGAGGGACAGGTGGTGGTAGACTTTGCAAAAAGGATGCAAATTGCTGTAGTGAACACTTTTCCAGAAGAGGCAGGAACATAGGGTGACTTACAAGAGCGGAGGTAGAAGCACGCAGGTGGATTACATCTTGTGCAGACGATGTAATCGGTAAGATAGTGGTAGGGGAGAGTGTGGCGAGACAGCATAGGATAGTGGTGTGTAAAATGACTCTGGTGGTGGGGAGGAAGATTAGGAAGATAAAGGCGGAGCAGAGAACCATGTGGTGGAAGCTGAGACAGGACGAGTGTTTTGCAGCTTTTCGGGAAGAGGTGAGACAGGCTCTCGGTGGACAGGAGGAGCTTCCAGAAGATTGCACCACTGCAGCCAACGTGATCAGAGAGGCAGGCAGGAGAGTACTTGGTGTAGCTTCTGGCAGGAAAGGAGAGAAGGAGACTTGGTGGTGGAACCTCACAGTACAGGAAATCATACAAGGAAAAAGGTTAGCTAAGAAGTAGGATCCTGAGAGGACCGAGGAGAGGCAAAAATAATACATTGAGATGCGACAGGGCAAAGGTAGAGGTGGCAAAGGCCAAACAAGAGGCAGATGATAACATGTATGCCAGGTTGGATACAATTAGAAATGAGGTCATCAGATGGACAGCCAAGGTTCGATGTTTTGGAGACAAAGTTAGAGAGAGCAGACTTCGATGGTTTGGACACGTCCAGAGGTCAAATAGTGAGTATATTGGTAGAAGGATGATGAGGATGGAGCTGCCAGGCAAGAGAGCGAGAGGAAGACCAAAGAGAAGGTTGATGGATATCGTGAGGGTAGACATGAGGGCAGTTGTGTTCGAGAGGAGGATGCAGGAGAAAAGGATGGAAAAGGATGACGTACTGTGGCGACCCCTAACGGGACAAGCCGAAAGGAAAAGAATAAGAAAATACTGAGAACTTTACAGATGTTAAAATATTACTTATAAAAATGGTTATTAATTTGCAATAGAATAAAATATTTCCCATCAAAATTGTTTTGAAATTAGAACAACTTGGAAGTCAACCAGGCAGTACAGTCGGCTCATGGTTCTTATCTGACTTAAAGGCGAGAGGTTCTGGGTTAGCCCCTCCTGGAGCCGTCACCTTATCGTGGTGGAGGGGTTTGTGTGTCCCAATGATCCTAGGAGCTAAGTTGTCTGCGACATCACGCCCCTGGTAGGGCCACCCATGGCAAACAGGTCCTAGGTGAGGGACCAGACAAAGCATGGCTAAAAGACCCCTATGATGAATAATATAAATGGATGTATGTTTCCCTTGCCCAGACGCGGGTCACCGGGGCCCCCTCTGGAGCCAGGCCTGGAGGTGGGGCTCGAAGGTGAGCGCCTGGTGGCCGGGCTAAACCCATGGGGCCCGGCCGGGCACAGCCCGAAAGGGTAACGTGGGTACCCCTTCCCATGGGCTCACCACCTGTAGGAGGGGCAATAGGGGACAGGTGCAGTGTGAGCTGGGCAATGGTTGAAGGCAGGGACCTTTGCAATCCAATCCCCGGCTACAGAAGCTGGCTCTAGGGACGTGGAATGTCACCTCTCTGGCAGGGAAGGAGCCCAAGCTGGTGTGTGAGGTCGAGAAGTTCCGACTACATATAGTCGGACTCGCCTCCACACACAGCTTGAGCTCTGGTACCAGTCCTCTCGAGAGGGGTTGGACTCTCTTCCACACTGGAGTGGCCCACGGTGAGAGGCGCCGAGAAGGTATGTGTGTATACTTATTGCACTCTGGCTTGGCGCCTGTACCTTGGGGTTCACCCCAGTGGACAAGAGGGTAGCCTCCCTCCGCCTTTGGGTGGGCGGACAGGTCCTGACTGTTGTTTGTACCTATGCACCGAACAGCAGTTCAGGATATCCACGCTTTTTGGAGTCCTTGGAGGGGGTGCTGGAGAGCGCTCCCGCTGGCGACTCCCTCGTTCTGCTGGGGGACTTCAATGGTCACGCGGGCAATGAGAATGAGACCTGATAGGGTGTGATTGGGAGGAACGGACCCCCTGATCAGAACCTGAGCGGTGTTCTGTTATTGGACTTCTGTGCTCAACACAGATTGTCCATAAGGAACACCACGCGCACTTGGCACCAGGACAACCAAGGTCACAGTTTGATGATCGACTTTGTGGTTGTGTCATCGGACCTGCGGCCGTATGTTTTGGACACTCGGGTGAAGAGAAGGGCGGAGCTGTCAATTGCTCACCACCTGGTGGTGTGTTGGCTTCGATGGTGGGGCAAGATGCAGGTCCGACCTGGCAGGCCCAAACGTAACGTAAACTATAGACATCAACACTGTGTATAGTGGGGATAGGGTCCTGCTGACCTCGACTCGGGACGGTGGGGAGAATTCTTCGAAGACCTCCTCAATTCCACCGACATGCCTTCCCATGAGGAAGCAGAGGCTGGGGTCTCTGAGGCAGGCTCTCCTATCTCTGGGGTTGAGGTCACCGAGGTGGTTAAAAAGCTCCCCGGTGGCAAGCCCCGGGGGTGGATGAGATTCGCCCGGAGTTCCTAAAGGCGCTGGACGTTGTGGGGCTGTCCTGGTTGACACGCCTCTGCAACATTGCGTGGACATCGTGGACAGTGCCTCTGGATTGGCAAACTGGGGTGGTGGTCCCCCTTTTTAAAAAGGTGGACCGGGGGGGAGGGGTGTTCTAACTACAGGTGGATCACACTCCTCAATCTCCCTGGTAAGGTCTATTCAGGGGTGCTGGAGATGAGGGTCCATTGGGAAGTTTAAGTTCAGATTCAGGAGGAGCAGTGTGGTTTTTGTCCTGGCCATGGGAGTTAGCCCAACCAGTTTACATGTTTTTTGTGGACTTGGAGAAGGCTATCGACCGTGTCCCTCGGGGAGTCCTGTGGGGGGTGCTTCGGGATTATGGGGTACCGAACCCCCTGATACGGGCTGTTCGGTCCCTGTACGACAGTTTGGTTCGCATTGCTGGCAGTAAGTCGGACTCGTTTCAGGTGAGGGTTGGACTTTGCCAAGGCTGCCCTTTGTCACCGATTCTGTTCATTACTTTTATGGACAGAATTTCTTGGCGCATCCGAGACGTAGAGGGGTCTGGTTTGGTGGCCTCTGTATTGCATCTCTGCTTTTTGCAGATGATGTGCTTCTGTTGGCTTCAACAGGCCATGATCTCCAACTCTCACTGCAGTTGTTCCCAGCCGAGTGTGAAGTGTCTGGGTTAAAAATCAGCACCTCAAAATCTGAGACCATGGTCCTCAGTCGGAAAAGGGTGGCGTGCACTCTCCAGGTCAGGGATGAGATCCTGCCCCAAGTGGAGGAGTTCAAATATCTTCGGGTCTTGTTCACGAGTGAGGGAAGAATGGAACGGAAGATCGATAGGCGGCTCGGTGCAGCGTCTGCAGTGATGCTCCGGTCCGATGATCAGTCCGATGTGGTAAAGAAGGAGCTAAGCCGAAAGGCGAAGCTGTCAATTTACCGGTCGATCTACGTTCCTACCCTCACCTAAGGTCACAAGTGGTTCGTGACCAAAAGAACAAGATTCCGGATACAAGCGGCCGAAATTAGTTTGCCTCCTTGGCGCCTCGCTGGTGAGGTGTTCCGGGCACGTCCCACCAGGACGAGACCCCGGGGACGACCCAGAACACGCTCGAGAGACCCTGTCTCCCAGGTGGCCTCGCCCCCTGGAAGAGCTGGATGAAGTGGATGGGGAGAGGGAAGTCTGGGCGTCCCTGCTAAAGCTACTGCCCCCGCGACCTGACCTCGGATAAGCGGAGGAAAACGAATGGATGTATGGATGGGTGAATGGATGGTTCTGGGTTAGACTCTCAGCGAACACCCTCCCTGGTGGAGTTTTTTTCACATTATGTCCCCTGTGATTAAATGAATCCAGCTCACCCATGACCCCAATAAGGACAGGCTTTATAGAAAATGGATGGATGGATGGATGGATGGATGGATGGACGGATGGATGGCAATCAACCCGTTTTGTCTTAGGATGTTCCATTGTATGAGAGGAATATTAAAATATAATAGCTGCAATTTCATTTGCAAAGAAAAGTCAAGAAGCTGTGCTAAAATTTAAGATGGGTAAATGTGTTGATTTTCACACGGTATGATAGAGGATGCTCATAAAGCTTTCGATTCTATATAGTATGTGTTAAATAATGTGTTTTCTCATAAAGCAGATAAAGCGATGAGACGTTAAAGCCAAAAATCACAAGAGAAGGAAATGCCAAGCCAGACTTTCAGCCGAATGAACTTAAATATAAAAGATGAACTTAATAAAAAAAAAACTGTATTCATGAGGAAAAGGACAATAGCTACCGCAGCTTTTCATATCAACTGCCTATCCGTAGCTATAGAATATTTTTTTGCTTGTTCAAGTTGAAAAAAGAAGAGGAAAAAAAGTGGCAATATGGGACTAAATTAGATTTGATAGAAGGAGCGATATATTCTTTTCTTATAACAATAGTCTTACAACTGTCACATACTGATGAGCCGATAGAACTGTTAGTCTTACTTATTCTGAACTTTAAAATAATTTTTTTCTTTTTAAAGTGAAACTTTAAAAACTCAATCAATAACATGTGGATAGCATCAAAGACGTGGATAAATATAAGTGATCGCAAATTAAATCCATGTTAGTATTCTGCCACGTTAGTTTCAAACAAAACTGATAATGGTATGATAATAATCACGTTTCAACTCCGCTCCTACCCACTCTGCAGCTTTACTAACATCTCTGTGTGAGCATTTCTTTTTTATTCATTTAGTCTTATTTAGCGGCACGGTGGACGACTGGTTAGAGCGTCAGCCTCACAGTTCTGAGGACCCGGGTTCAATCCCCGGCCCCGCCTGTGTGGAGTTTGCATGTTCTCCCTGCGCCGGCGTAGGTTTTCTCCGGGCACTCCGGTTTCCTCCCACATCCCAAGAACATGCATTAACTGGAAAACCAAAAATTTGCCCGTAGGTGTGACTGTGAGTCCGAATGGTTGTTTATTTGTATGTGCCCTGCAATTGGCTGGCAACAAGTTCAGGTTGTACCCCACCTCCTGCCCGATGACAGCTGGGATAGGCTCCAGCACGCCCACGACCCGAGTGAGGAGAAGCGGCTCGGAAAATGGATGGATGGAATAAACAGACCAGAGTCCTTCAGGTGTTTTTTAGCCATAAAGCCCCGACTGGTGGAGGGCTGCAGTGATGGTTGACTTTGTAGAACTTTCTTCCATCTCCCAACTGCATCTCTGGACCTCACCCACAGTGATGTTTGGGTTATTCTTTACCTCTCTCACCAAGGCTCTTCTACCCCAATTGCTCAGTTTGGCCGGAAGGCCAGCTCTTGGAAGGGTTCTGGTCGTCCCAAACGTCTTCCATTTAAGGATTATGGAGGCCACTGTGCTCTAGGAACCTTAAGTACAGCAGAATTTTTTTGGAACCTTGGCCAGATCTGTGCCTTGCCACAATTCTGTCTCTGAGCTCTTCAGGCAGTAACTTTGACCTCATGATTCTCATTTCCTCTGACATGCACTGTGAGCTGTAAGGTCTTATATAGACAGCTGTCTGTGGCTTTCCTAATCAAGTTCAATCAGAATAATCAAACACAGCTGGACTCCAATGAAGGTGTAGAACCATCTCAAGGATAATCAGAAGCAATGGACAGCACCCGAGTTAAATATATGAGTGTCAGGGCAAAGGGTCTGAATACTTATGGTTGTGTGATATTTCAGTTTTTCTTTTTTAATAAAGCTGCAAAAATTTCAACAATTCCGTTTTCTTCTGTCAATATGAGGTGCCGTGTGTACATTGAGGAAAAACATTTACTTAAAATATTTTAGCAAATGGCTGCAATATAACAAAGAGTGAAAAATGTAAGGGGCTCTGAATACTTTCCGTACCCACTGTAAGTGATATTTAATTCCTAATCCATAGGGTTCAATATGACGTTGGTCCACCCTTAGCAGCTATAACAGCTTCAACTCTTCTCGGAAGGCTGTCAATACGGGGTGCTGTGTTTACTAATTAACAAGGCAAATTTTGCTCTTCCAATTTAAGCTCTCTTCAATCAAGACTAAGGCAACTTATTGATGAAACCTTAAAAATTGGGTATATGTATAGACCAGAGTTTTTTACTTTTTATGTGTATATAATAAAATGTGAGTTTTTGACACCAAGTAATATTTTCTTTGCAATTTGAACCATTTGGAAATATTATCTAACTCAGAATTCGCTTTGGCCATAAGTATAGGGAAATCAGCATGTAAGAAAAGTGTGTCAAGAGTGTCAACTACAAAACGTACAGGAAATGAGGAAGATGCTGCAGCCAAGTCATTAATATAAAAAAGGAATTGAAGCGGTGCCAGAATAGAACTCTGTGAGACTCGTCATGTTAAAGTGGCACACGTTGATGACCATCCATTAATAATAAGAAACTGTTGCCTTTTATGAGTGTTTCCAGAAAAAACTCAGTGTAGCAGCGTTTGAAATTAAATATCATAATAAACAGTGGGGCGACATGGTGGACGATTGGTTAGAGCGTCAGCCTCACAGTTCGGAGGACCCGGGTTCAATCCCCAGCACCGCCTGTGTGGAATTTGCATGTTCTCCCCGTGCCTGCATGGGTTTTCTCCGGGCACTCCGGTTTCCTCCCACATCCCAAAAAGATGCATTAATTGGAGACTCTAAAATGCCCGTAGGTGTGACTGTGAGTGCGACTGGTTGTTTGTTTGTATGTGCCCTGCGATTGGCTGGCAACCAGTTCACGGTGTACCCGGCCTCCTGCCCGATGACAGCTGGGATAGGCTCCAGCACGCCCGCGACCCTAGTGAGGAGAAGCGGCTCAGAAAATGGATGGATGGAATAAACAGTGGTCAAAAGTGTTAGCTAAATCCCCAACAACTCCTAAGGCAAACGTATGGTTGTTAAATGCAATACAAATTTAGTCACCAAACCGAAGTATAGCCATTAAATAAATTTTCCTAAACCCATATTGATGTTTATATACTTGGAAAATGTTCATTCTATTATAAACCAGCTACTCCAAAACTTTGAGACGGTAAGTATTGAATAAACAATGGTCTCGACTACTTTTGCAATTTTGAGATCATTTCGTATGATTTCAGTTTCTCGTGATTGTTTTAAAATATAAGTCAATGGCTTGATAATAGAGGAACTAACTTTAATAATTGACCTGGATCTGACTTCATCATGACCGGTAGCTGAATCTTTCAACTTAAGTACAGAATGTCAAAGTGACTGCTGTGAGAAAGACTTGCACAGTACCTTATTTCACGTAAGGAACACTGATTACCCTTTATGACAACGTTATAAACGATAAAAAACACACTTCTGTTGGCCTTGGCTATAGCTGTGTGTTTGTTTATTCACACTTTGTGATGCTGCACACCTTCTGGCCAAAACACAGCAGTGTTCTGGTGAGAAAAGCCCAGGGATGTTTGCACATTATCAACAGTATCGCACTCAATGTAGCATCAAGACATTTTCCCCTGATGGAGGAAGCAGTGACACACGAATGATAGCGTGCTCCAAATCTATGCTTTGGTCACACGCTTTGACTGTAGTCCGTCTTTTGAATAGGCCATCATTGTCACCCGTGTATGCCGTTTCAACAGTATACAATCAAACACAACAGTGATGCCACAGTGTGTCACTATAAAATACAATAATTAAAACAAGAGTCCAACATCAGCTCCACAGTTAGTACACTAATGTATTCCATTGGGCTAATTCCTTAATTAAGGGTACAAAAGCAGAATATTTGAGGATAGCGGCCTTGTGATGAGTAATTGTACCCCTAAAAGTATTTTTGTGAATTAATCTTCCCTTTTGCACAGTGAGAAATCGGAGACCCCTACTACCTTACAGCGTGAGCCCCGTATTAAACTAACAGAGCTCCTCTACTGTACTGCATATTTTTATATGATTATATTTGATATTATCGATTACACTTTCAGCAGTACATTTTCAAAGTTTATCTTTGGTACTCGCCGCCTAAAAGTTCACAATGTACAAATCCCTAAGTGGATACTCAGTCTAATAATTTGAGTGAACATGCCGTACTAATGTTCTATCTGGAAATGAAAATCCACGATAATAAAAGGTTCGATTCAGGGGTCGGTGTTTTCCATATACGGTGGATCCAACAAGAAAGGGTTGAAGAGAATAAAACAATTCCCGATTCAACATGTACTGGTTAAATGGTTTTCCCACTCATACAACTGAAAATTCATAGTTTACTCTTAATTAGATACTGCATCGTTTAAGTAACACAAATTCGGATTTGGTGAAAAAACATTTTGTAAAATGGACAGGGTGAGCATTCCACAAATTCAAACACACTACATGTTGCTTGTCTAAACATGTTAAAAAGATATATACTGTTGCAGTTATTAAATGTATTCTATTCATTATAACTGTATATAATCTTTTGTTTATGTGCGAGGATAAAAAGTAGACCTTGTTCCTTTGTCTGTTACTGTGGTATTACTTTGCTATGAGACAAAACAAGATGTCTGTGGTTGAAAGGTTGATAACTGTGTGTTCATGTGTTTATATTGTATTTGACCTTGTCTATGTAGAAATAGGCAACCACGTCTTAGAACCAGCTATCAGGTTGTATTTGAACTGTCTCCTTTAATGCCAACTTTTATTCAATTGTATCTCTTGGCTCTGGCTATTGTCTCTTGGCTCTGGCTATTGTCAAGCTATTGTCAACTAAATAGTTAACAGTTTCCCCTTGACAAAAGTGCACTCAGTATTTTGTAGGCTTTAATTCTAACAAGAATAGACAGGTGCATTTCAGTACACAGTATTAGAATATTGTAGAAAAGTTTATTTCGGTGGTTCAGATAAGCTGCTAAAAAGATGGAAAAACAAAAGAAAGTAGCGAAGACAGATCCCAACGAGATAAGGCGAACGCAGCCCACACAGATCACTTTGGAAAGTGCAAACAGAACAACATAAATTGAACAACGAATAAAAACACTGCACAAAGAGCAAGAGGATGATTTGATGCTACAGAGAACAAAGTAAAAACAAGTCGGAAAACATGACGAAGATGATGAGCAATAGGAAGTGAACTTCCGTGCGTCTTGGCCAACTGAGTCACCTGATGGTTTTTAGCCTCTAACCTGCAGAAAGGTCAAGGTATCTTTCCAGACTTTCTCCCTTTTTTCCACACAAAAGTTTGGTTTGCCTGTTTGAAAGCGCTACATGTCAGTTTACGTTTTTCATGCTCCAGTTATGCCATGTCTAAAGGCCCAGCGGAGAGGCTACTAGCATTAGTCGCTAGCACCCACGGGTTTTAGCCTCCTTGTATGCGTCCTGTCAAGCATGCGAGCTGTGAGTACGGACCAGGTGTGGAGTCATGCCAGGGTTACACAAACTCAGCGGAGTCTGTTTACACGATCATGTCGGAGGATTTTGTCCTATACAGTGGTACCTTGATTTAGGAGTTTAATTATTTCCGTGACTAAGCTCATAACTCGATTTATATGCGTATCAAATCAATTATTTGACTGTTTCAGCCCCCATAAAACACCACAAGGAAAAATAGCACACTACTGTAAATTAGAAATGTAAATTGTAGTAAAAGATAATGTAAAGAATAAAACTAGTATTTATTTTATATAGTAGTGTATTTGTGTGTCCCTTTAAGATGGGCGTGGCCTACTGCGTGACCCCAGCTCCAAATAGACGTTTTCTATGCGCTAACTGCGCCATGTTCCTTGTTTCCTTGAGTTTTTAGTTTTGATTTGTTTATGGCTATTTGTCCCAAGTATATCGATGAGTGTGATTTCCTTTTTTTTCACTTCACTCAAGCGTCAGTTAATCTGCAGAATCATATTTTGGCTCTCAAAAAAATAAAAAAATAAAAATAAATAAATCCACCAAGTGCCGAGTTGAGCCACTCGTAATTTAACATACCACTGTATCGATCCATTTTCTATAGTGCTTTTATTGTTTAGGGTTGCGGTAGCTGGTGCCTATCCCAGTTGACGTTGGCTAAAAGGTGGATTACACCCTGGATTAGTCACCTGTGAATCGCAGGGCACACCTAGAGACAGACAACCTTTCACACTCACATTCACACCGTCAATGAGTGAGAACTGAACCCACGCTGCCTGCACCAAAGTCAGGCAAATATACAGTACCACTAAACTATCAATGATTGACATCACTAAAGTTAGTTTAAAAAAAGGGATGATTGGAAGAAAAAAATAGCCCAGTGTTTTCTTGAGGACTGAACATCATCATGACCAATTGCTGTTGCTTTGTATAATGACTGACATGTAAGTGGCCAATGGTTGTGTGAATAGTGACTGAAGATCTGGTCATGGACTGTATGAAGTCTCTACAGCGAGAGACGAGAAAGAGAAAGTTAAACAGAAGCCCAAGCCACAGTGCATCGGATGAATACAAGGCAGCTTTTGATATCATACCCAGACACATTTTTGTGAGGTACCAAAAGGAGCAGGTCTAGTCCCACTTAAATAATCATCATCATCTTCAATGAGCAAATGGAAAAAATAAGATTGCACAAATGAAAAAGTGAAGTGAATTATACTTGATGAATGCTCATGATGATATTGAAATTGCAGTTAGCAATTGGTTACATGTATTAAAATTATATAATATTATATAATCATGTCCAACAAATTGCCATGATGCCTCTTTGGTTGGTTTGGTGAATTCTAATGATTTTTACTAACCAATTTCTCAATTAATTATCAACGAGTTGCTATGCACCACCAGCTATTATTCTATATTAATATAACCATCCAGCAAATTCTGACATAAATCTGCCAAGATACACAAAACAGTAAATTTGTGTCAAAATTGCCATTTTGTCTACTGCCGGATGCAATTTAATCAAAACCTATTATCCTCATTCCCCCCAAAAAAATGGTTTACGCAATCATTGTATGGCATATGTCATCGTTCAGTGAGCTGTCCACATATTCAATGTGATGTATATGATATTAAATTAAAACTGTCTACATGACTAATTTAGCACGTTTCGGATTGACAGCAATAAATAGAACCTAGCGAAGGAGGCATTTGGGACATACTGTATCATTGGCTTCATCAACGATGTCATAACCCAGTCATGTGACATAATCGGAATCCATTTTATCATCATCATTAATAACTATATACAAAAGCATTGACCCATGGAGAACGCCACTTACCTGGTAGTGTTCTGAGGAGAATAACAACTGAGAAGATATAACCCCATTCTTCCGCCCCTCTCATGAATACAGTATCATTTCAGGCTAAATGTGTATCATTGGTTGGGTCTCTGAATCAAGTCCATCCCATCAGTAGAGGCTACTTAGAGTTAACCCTCGCCTGCACACTGCCCCACTGTCTCAGTCGTTAGGGTTCCAGGTCATTGCTCATCTGGTTGTTAAGGGTGATAAAGGTGACTAGCGGGGTGTTTGAAGTGGAGGCTGATGTATGGGTGAAGAGAACTAGTGTAACATAGTAGCTGGACAGGAAGTCTGTTGCGAGTGTGTTCTGTGATTAGCAGATGAAGTAAGTAAGTTCCTGAAAGGAGCTCTCTAGTGCCGTGAACAGTGGCACTTATTCCATGTTTCAGGACTTTAAAGAACTGTCTACAGAAAGAATTCCAGCACAAAACAACTCAGTATTCCTTTTAGGCTTATTTTATGATTTTTGTTTTAACAGATCTTGGCCCGTCCAGATTTCGGTCGAAAACCTGCTTGAGCCTGTGACGTCAGTGCCAGAAACTCAACTGAGTTCCCCATACAAGTTGACATACTTGGTTGACTCAAAAGCAAGGGCGTAATTCTCACCTATATTCAATGTCTGGATGGTTTTTTTAGCTCATAACGAGTAAAAATAGTGAGGTTAGATACATTTGTGTAGGCTTGTTTTGTTAGAATTGACCCCTTGCAACGAGCAGCCACCGGAGGTAAGTGACTAATTTTGGGCTATTTGCATGGGGTTTCTAAGCTGATTCTTGGATTGATTACATTGCTCACCTTTGAAAAACAGTTTTGGGAGATAACTTAAAACAGGCATTAGCTTATATGAAGTTTTTGTATAATCGGCGGCATCATGTCACTGCAGAGTTTGATGGGCACCAAACACCTGCCATCATGGCAAAATTTAAGTGCATCCTTTTTGTTGTGTGAAGGCTTTTCGACATGCTTTAATATTTGTGCCTGCCTAGGATCAAGGCAGTATGCATCAATGAGCATGAGCGTGTATGGACTACACACTGTATAAATGAAAGCTTTAAGCAGATTAAGCCACCATGTGTTAATAGAATGTAAGTGACTAATGATGATGAATTCATTAGCTTCAACAATGATCAAAGATGTGTCTGAAACTCGAAAAACGTATTTGTTAAATTACCAAAGTTTAGCTTCCTTACATTAACCAAATGTGCAAGAGAACAGTGAGAGAGCTAAATGTATGTTTTAGCTACTGCAAGTAACAACTTGGTCTTCTCACTAGTACAATAACTGGTCTGCTGGATTTAAACATATTGAAGAATGTGAGTTTATGTACCTTCTTAGGAGTTTCTTCCTGCCCAATCTTGCCATTCCATTATGGTTTTGTCTCAGTCTTATTTTATTTATTTATTTATTTTGCCACCCACAAGAACACATACTTTTTTTAAACTTAGAATTATTTTCTGGTTTGTTTACCTCTTCAGCTGCCTTTGTGCAAAACTCAGGCCAGAATGAATACTTTGGTGTCATTTTGTTTGATTTTGCAGCATGACAATCAGGAGCACTAATGCCCCCTTTCCACTGTCCACATTTACTGTTGGCAATAGGAGAAATTACCCTGTACGGTATTCTAGTGCTGGGGCACCCAGGGTTCCTCGAATTCTGAGCTGCTATTCCACGGGTCATAAACCACTGCTCGTTGCCCATTGGTCAAGCATAAAGTATTCGTAACTGCCGCGTCGCTGTAATGTTTGAGGAAATGCATTTAAGAAGGACTCTGTTGCTGTGGCTTTGCTCTGGACACTGCAGTATTATACTCCACTCTCTATATTGCTGAAGCAGCCCGTTTTCTTACAACCCTCAGTCTCCTCACAAACAAAATGTGTCTACTTATTAAGAAGTAAATAGAGGACACCATTGTTCTTCCTTTTCTTTCCTAAAATGACTTTCTTTTAGTTTGTGTTGTGTTACAATGAGATTATAGCGCTGCATGTTTGACCAGCTCTTGGCACCCTGTGAATGTAGATTTTTTTAGTGTCCAAAATTGTTTTTAAAAATGCAATTGAAGTCTGTCCTCCAAAATTTCTCTCTCTCTGGATCACTGTGTTTGAGGATAATACTTTTTTTTTTCCTTTCCTGCTGGCCTTGCAAAAGCTCAAAACACACTTGATAGAGTGGTAACCTTGTGTTGTAGTCCCTTGGAAAAATATGGATTACATCTCAAACAGAATGGGTTGTCACTATGTTTGTTATTTTAATTAAATTTTTTAAATGAAGACTGACATTATTTTTCTTTCACACGGTTGTTTTTTCCGTTAATTCCTTTTAATGCCGTTAAAAGAGCATGTTTTGGCTTCCTTCTCCCTTCCATCTTTCCCTCTACTGGGAGGAGCCTCTTCTGCTTTCTATAATATTAACCCGGTAGCCTGTGCTAATTGTTATATCATTAGCTCTAGAACAGAGTAGGAAACGGATTGCTACTGGTTCTGAGCCCTGTGTTCGGGGGATTGGAAACAGAACAAGCATTGGCCATCAGAGGTGGTTAGACTCAGAGAAGTCCTGTCACTACCAAGCTGACAATGCAACCAGTTTACGCGCCAGACACTCTAGCAGTTACCAGCTCCCCGGTGGAGGGGGCCACATTACTGCCTGGGGACAGGCAGATAGGGGGGAGGATGGAGGGTGGCCTAATTAAGGCCCGGGAGTGGATAAATGACAAATCTGTTTGTGTGTGTTTAGGTTAAATTGTTTGGTTTAAGAGATTCGATGGTAAGGGTCTGTGAAAGGCCATTGAGGACTGTGCACAAAATAGGACTGAAGACAAGATGAATTTAGTAAATGTACTGCACAAATTGATTTCTTTGTGTTATAGGCCCTTTGAAGATTGGGCTTTAAAATGTCCATTTAAAGGATTGGATCAATGAAGGAAGGAACTGTTTTGGGGCAACGAATGGCTGTGGTGAATTAATAAGGATTTAAGGTTTGCTGGAAATAAGCATACAACTGGAGATAGGAGTGCATGGGAGTGCTCATTGTTGAGTGTGAAGGGGTGTAAGGGCAAGTGGTCATGTGTTAACCTGATGCCACGAACTGGCTCCTGGCTCACGGGGACAGTGGGGCAGTGACACAAGCAGCAGCACGGGGCCCCTACAACACTACAATGCTTCTCAGTAGTCAATCTTAATGTTACACCCTAAAGTCACATTTTGGAGGTTATCTTATAATTTGCCGATTTGTCATGATATTTACAGTGTATGCTGATTGGGTTGAGTAACCATCGCCAGATAACATAGCTTAGAAATTACACTACCTGACTTCTCAGACTGTGTATATACAACCCCAATTCCAATGAAGTTGGGACGTTGTGTTAAACATAAATAAAAACAGAATACAATGATTTGCAAATCATGTTCAACCTATATTTAATTGAATACACTACAAAGACAAGATATGTAATGTTCAAACTGATAAACATAATTGTTTTTAGCAAATAATCATTAACTTGGAATTTTATGGCTGCAACACGTTCCAAAAAAGCTGGGCCACAACGTCCCAACTTCATTGGAATTGGGGTTGTACTTGCATCTCTGGTGATTTGATCACAGATACATTAAATGTAGCTTTGAATGCAACCAGTGTAGCATGAATGCAAATGTGTTCCTGACCAAACACCAATAGTGTCATATACAGTGGGTATGGAAAGTATTCAGACCCGCTTAAATTTTTCCCTCTTTGTTATAATGCAGCCATTTGCTGAAGCCATTTAAGTAATTTTTTTCCTCATTAATGTACACACAGCACCCCATATTGACAGAAAAAAGAACAGAATTTTTCCAGATTTATTAAAAAAGAAAAACTCAAATTATTCAGAACCTTTGCTCAATATTTAGTAGAAGCACCCTTTTGAGCTAATGCAACCATGAGTCATTTTCATTCAAGAACAGTCACGGAGGTGTTCTGAAGCCACTCCTTCGGTATTTTAGCTGTGTGCTTATGGTCATTGTCTTTTTTGAAGCTGAGCCTTTGGCCTAGTCTGAGGTTCTGAGCAGTCTGGAGAAGGTTTTCGTCCAGGAAATCCCTGTACTTGGCTGCATTCATCTTTTCTTCGATTGCAACCAGTCGTCCTGTCCCTGCAGCTGAAAAACACCCCCAAAGCATGATGCTGCCACCACCATGCTTCACTGTTGGGACTGTATTGGACAGGTGATGAGCAATCCTGGTTTTCTTTGCAAATACTGCTTAGAATTAAGGCCAAAAAGTGCTATCTTGGTATTATCAGACCAGAGAATCTTATTTCTCACCATCTTGGAGTCCTTCAGGTGTTTTTTAGCAAACTCCATGCGGGCTTTCATGTGTCTTGCACTGAGGAGAGGCTTCCGTCGGGCCATTCTGCCATAAGCCCCGACTGGTGGAGGGCTGCAGTGACTGACTGCATCTCTGGAGCTCAGCCACAGTGATCTGTGGGTTCTTCTTTACCTCTCGCATCAAGGCTCTTCTCCCCCCGATTGCTCAGTTTGGCTGGACAGCCAGCTCTAGGAAGGGTTCTGGTCGTCCAAAACAGATTCCATTTAAGGATTATGGAGGCCACTGTGCTCTTAGGAACCTTAAGTGCAGCAGAATTGTTTTTGTAACCTTGGCATTTGGTCTGACATGCACTGTGAGCTGTAAGATATTTCAGTTTTTCTTAAATAAAGCTGCAAAAATTGAAGCAATTCTATTGTTTTTCTGTCAATATGGGGTGCTGTGTGTACATTAAATTTTCTCATTCCTATTGCTGCAAAATAGAGGCATCTCTCAGTATATTTTTCTCCCAAATTTAGCATTATTTTCTATGTAAGAATGAGCATAACTAATAAACTAACTGAAGATTCCATTAGTCAATTAACTGATTGTTAAGAATTGTGTTGTGTGGAATTGATTGTTGAGTATCACTCTGGGAAATTACTAGTCTAGTAATTACTAGTGTCACGGACAAAAGTTGATGGATTCCTCCTTTCAAAAATTAAATGCAGGACTAGACCACAGTTAAAGTGGCATTGCCAAGAAGAAGAACGTTCTTAAATATGATCTGAATGCAGCAGGTAATTTCAAGTCTGATGGCTTGTAACCAGATTATTATCAATGTGACTTTTGTGTGGAGAGAATGACCAGAGAAGCATTGGGTTAGGGAGCCCGTACTGCCCGGACTAACTGTTGGGAAACATTCATAAGGTCCAACTGACTTCACTTTCCACCCAGGAGCATCTGACACTTTTTTCTTTGGCAATTAAACCAAATCGGAGGAGTACACACCTGCATTATCTCTGCACTTTACCAGCAGGGATATGTTTTTTTTTATGTGTTGCACCCTCTTATCTTCATTCCCAGATACAGAAATTCTACTTGATCTATGGATCTGTCTTCCTGTCAATCCGCCGGCTGTGCTGTTCATCCTCTCCACCGTAAGTCATCAGATACTCCTGGAAGCCATTCCCTCCTGAAATCTCATCATCCCCCCCCAATCTGTCTTTCATCTCTATCCTCCCTCAATCGTCCCATCATCTCATCCCTGCCTTCCTCGGCCGTGGGAATGGCTCAAGTGAGAGTCAGCTACATGTGGAAGGAGTGCTGCTCCACCCTGTCCACTTACACTGCACATCTACACGGATGGACTTGATGGCAGCCACCCCCACCCCGTTGTCGGCTTTGCAGTAGTAGCGACCCCCCTGCACCCTCTGGATGCCCTCGATGCGCAGGGTCTCGTTGTAGATGGATGTCTCCTGGAATTTATCTGAGGCGCTGCCGGCTGTCTTCGTCCATCGTATCTGAGGAGAAAATGTACGTTTAGGTATTGTCAGTCAAACCAACAATGACCATCAATAGAATACAGAAAGCTATAGATTTTAAACTTTCCTTCAAACTGTCATTTAATAACTACACAAATAATCTATTTAAGATATGACATATGTTTCAATAGCTAAAAGCTCTTCGATACTGTAATTCAATAAATGTTCTACCTTTTATCCTTTACAGACTGAACTAAAGACTATCCCTGCTGACTGGCAAGAACCATTTATATACACATTCAGAGTCTTCAATGAACCTAACATGCCTGTTTTTGGAATGTGTGAGGAAGCCAACATATCCAGATAAAACAATTACAGTCTACACATTCTGTAGAAATATCCCATATGATTCTTGAATCTGGAAATTTTCAAGTCAAATCAATGTATTTACTGTATATAGTGCCAATTCACAACAGAAGTGTTCTCAAGTCACTTTACAAATTGAACAGGTCAAGATTCGCACTCCTCAGCAACAGAGGGTACGATATTTTCACGACCATAAGGTGCAATTAAAAGTCTCAAATCTTCTCAAAAATGGACGGGGCGCCTTATAATGCGGCGCGCCTTATGTGTGCACCAAGTTCCAACATCTATAAATGTTGTTGTGTGATTAGCGCACTTTTTTTTTTTGTGACTTTTTTTTTTTTTTGTGACTTTTTTTTTTTTGTGACTTTTTTTGACCACTTGACTGACTGGGAGCATTTCCTGCCGACACGCTGCTTATACAGAGGAAAAGCGGACGTGGCTGAGGACAGCATGCGGACGTAAAGGGGGAAGGGTGCGCGAAGGAGGACGCTAAAGCCACGCCTCCAGTAGGTATATAGCGCCGGGGTGTGGTTTGGCTAAGGACCGCTCCGAAAATGGCACCTACGAAGAGACACGCTTACGAAGCACAGTTTAAACTGCAGGCTGTCAGTTACGTGGAGGAACATAGGAATCGAGCAGCCGTAAGAGAATTCAAGATCAACAAATCCATGGTTCGCAAGTGGAGGAAGCAGGAAAACGAGCTTTCCGCGGAAACAAGGCAAGGTGGGCCGAGTTGGAAGACCAACTCGAGCAATGGATTAATGAGCAAAGAACAGCCGGGAGAAGCGTCTCTACAGTCAGCATTCGACTGAGGGCAATAACGCTTGCAGAAGAAATGAAAATCGAACATTTTCAAGGAGGTCCGTCTTGGTGCTTTCGTTTTATGAAACGGCGCCATTTATCCGTCCGTGCAAGGACTACCGTGGTGCAGCAACCTCCCGCGAATTACAAGGAAAAGCTGGCGTGGGAGCGATGGATGACAGATGGCGAACACAGCTTTACTAAGACTGGGAGGCAACGCCGGGCGAGTTAGGACACCATATGTGAATGGATTGTGGATGCTTGGGCTAACGTGTCTGCTTGCACTGTTGTTCGAGCTTTCGTAAAAGCCGGCATCATTTCTGAGGAGCCGCACAGCAACGAGACTGACTCCGATGAGTACGAGAGGGAACCTGGCGTGTTTGATTGAGAACTTGCCCAGCTGTTCATTTGGGATACAGAAGATGAGGACTTTCATGGATTTTTGGATGAGTATTGATCAAAAAATAATTACATTGTTAAATACTTCAATAAAGTACAACTGAACTCAGTTTTGCTCCCGCTTCCTTTTTAAAAACATTGTTTTAGCGTGCATGCATGCTACCGTATGTTATAAGATAGCGTATGTTTTACTGCGCCCAATAATGCGGTTCGCCTTATGTATGTGTTAAATACAGAAATAGACTCCGTAACTGAGACTGCGCCTTTTAATACGATGCGCCCTATGGTCGTGAAAATACGGTACATACAAATAGAGAGCGAAAACAGGGATAGAGGGGTTGAGCTGCCAGGAGAGGACAAGAGAACAATGGGCATTGACAGGGAACTGATCCCATACTAAATGGATGAAAATCCATCCATCCATCCATTTTCTGAGCCGCTTATCCTCACTAGGGTCGCGGGCGCGCTGGAGCCTATCCCAGCTGTCATCGGGCAGGAGGCGGGGTACACCCTGAACTGGTTGCCAGCCAATCGCAGGGCACATACAAACAGACAACCATTCGCACTCACAGTCATGCCTACGGGCAATTTAGAGTCTCCAATTAATGCATGTTTTTGGGATGTGGGAGGAAACCGGAGTGCCCGGAGAAAACCCACGCAGGCACGGGGAGAACATGCAAACTCCACACAGTCGGGGCCAGGGATTGAACCCGGGTCCTCAGAACTGTGAGGCTGACGCTCTAACCAGTCGGCTACCGTGCCGCCTGGATGAAAATCATCTTTGAAAACTATTAGACTACTGATTATTTAAGTAGTAGCCGTGTCCTCTAAAAACCTGCTTAGAATTTCATAGCCAGGCCCTGTTTTGATGTTAAGCTGAATAATTTTTCCTTCACCCTTTTTTAACTATCCACTCAGCCAATTAGTAGAGCACATTAAGAAATGAAATAATTACTTATAAGGAGCATAAAGTAGATGCCCTTACCATTGTTGACAGATTAAACGTTTGGTAGATCTCAACCGTTTGGTAGACCCTGATTTATAAAGGAATTATTTACCAATTATAACAATGTTATGTTATGTATGTTATTGTAGACTCATATAAAGGTGTGCTTTGTCACCCTTGATAGATGTGAAGATAGAACTAGTCAACAGGTAATATTTCATTTCTTGTTCAATATTTCCCTGAGTTAAAAAAAGCAGCAATGAAATGTTAATAACAAACACAAAAACACAGGGAATCCAGTGTCCCAAACTTTGAGCTGTGTATTTCTTTTCACAAGTAACTATTCTTCCTGTTTTATCATTTTCATCCATCCATCCATTTTCTAAGCCGCTTCTCCTCACTAGGGTCGCGGGCGTGCTGGAGCCTATCCCAGCTGTCATCGGGCAGGAGGCGGCGTACACCCTGAACTGGTTGTTTTGTCATTTATTGATTTTAATTTTTTTTTTTACCATCAAGTGACATCTCATCCATTTAGTAGAGGCTCATATTTTTTTAACTATTGATTTTTGTTGAAATGGCCAAAAGAAATGTAAGACGGAAAAGTTTTTGCATTGGTTGTTATTAAACACCCTCAAAGTAAGTCTTGTATGAATGGCATTTCTTATATGAGCATAAAAACACATGAGCATGATTTAATGATTAAAAAAAAAAAAAAAGGATAATTATGAACTTGTCCTGAAGTCATTAGATCATCTGACTCACTGATCAAATTTCTTTGTTTTTCACTCGAGGAGATGAAATCAGCCTATGCCATCGAGTGGACACAGTCAGTGAGATTAAGCACTCCAGCACTTGTGGTGTCCAAGACGCTCAACTCGGACCATGAAGAGGGTTTCTGACAAACTGTATAAGGGTTTTCACGCCTAAATTACACCATCAGCAGACACAAAGCTTTCCCTTGCCTAATCCACTAAATAAACATACACTCAGATACGCGAGAGGCTATTAACTCATCGTGTTTGACTTTTATTCTTACTGTGTGTTTGTATGTGAGTGAACATCCCGTTAATCCCTATTAACCTTTCTATCAGTTATCAACCTCTATGAGGCTATCAGCCATTGAGGAGGTCAAAGAGGATAATGGGCAAAAGTCACTTCATGTACAGTCAGTGTGTGTGTGTGTGTGTTTGTGTGTGTTAACAAACTGGTTCTATGGATTAGTTTATTATCAGGGCCCGTGCAAACGCCACGTGTCTGTTTATTCAGCTCTGTTTGTGGGAGGGATTTAGATCAGGCACTCTGCCATTGATCAAACTGGTCAAGGTGTGCAATGAACCAAACTGTCTGTCCATGCTTTGGTGACTCCACTTGTGAATAACAGTGTCTGTGCAATTGTGTTTGTGTGTGTGTGCGCGCATGTGCGTGCGTGTGTGTGTGTGTGTGCATCTTTGTAAAAGGCTCGCTACACGTTTTTGCCAATTTTTGCAGACTGGTCTGCATCAAGCAGCTGTTTCCGCGGAGAATGCGCCAGGCGGTGTGACTATTTGGTGGCAGAAAGTCTAAACTTGCGCTTGCTCAGACCATGTCTAAAAAGTGGCGCAAGGTAAACCAATGGTCTAACGCAATTTTGGTGAATTTGATTGGAGCACAGGCAGAAAGATACTGAGATCCGCGCACATATTAAAGTTACCAGATTTTATCACCAGCACATTCTGTATTTAATAAGGGTAGCCTCTCACATTGTCTGTTGCCACACCGACAAGAGCAGTGAAAATGATCCACTCACACACGGGTTGCTGCGATTACATATTGCCCTTTTCCGCACAGAGATATCTCTGCTGAGACATTGCGCCACATTTAGAGAATGAAACGAGTCGCTTTGATTGGCACTGAATGAAGTTGGGCGTAAGCACATCCACAGTGGTGCAGCGGAGCTGCGCTGGTCTACTGAATTATCAACACTGGTCTAACCTGCCCCTGGCACACACTTGCCCCCCCCCATTCACGAAAATAGGACGGAAAGCACAGATGTCAAACTCAAGGCCCGAGGGCCAGATCTGGCCCGCCACATCATTTTATGTGGTCCGCCAAAGCAAATCATGTGTCACTTTCCATGATTCTTGCTAAAATCTGCATCAAAATTTCTAAATTGTCATATGCAATGAATGTTGAGTTACTGCAAAAACATGTTTTTTTGTTATCAAACCCCTTTTTACCATAACTTGAATAGATGAATGAACGACTGAATTATTAATGACTTCTGATTTCAAAAAGTTTTCCATGTAGATATAATAATATGATGGGCCCATCAAGCTTTCATATGGTTTCAGTCATAACGGTCCTCTGAGGGAAATCATAACTGCAATGTGGCACGTGACAAAAATGAGTTTGAAATCCCTGACATAAAGTGTTAAAAGAAGCATGATATGTTAATCGGTGTACCTTTTATGCAGTACCTCCTAACAAGTACAAAAGAATACAATGTAAAATGACCACTTAACCAAAGATTATAAAGCAGAGACAGTGTTGGACAGACATAACGTGACTTACGATTTCATGTCCTGAATTAAGCTTTATCAACAATACCAACAAAACTCAAAAAGTTAGCAAAATATCAAAAATCCTGCTAATAAAGTAACTTTCAGATGTATTTAAACTAAGCACCACCCTCACTTGGTTGTAGCTGGGTATACAGGGTTACTTGGGGGGGGGGAAATGCATGTTGCAATTCCAAGTAATTGCATGTTTAACCTTTAACTCTTCAAAATCCTTGAAGTCGTAATAATCACCTTTTAATAGGTTTGATATGCCACACTAAAAACAATTACCATCATCATCATACTTTGTGGGAAATAAAAATCTTTAGCAAAAAAAGATACAGAAAAATAATGGGTTTAAATGTGTTCACATTTGAACATGTAATTTCCCAAATTAATATTGTAGAGAAAATGCATCTTGCATTGGTGGCAGGAATGCTCTTTGGATGGCACAAGTATGTAGACCAAACCAAAGGCCACTCGGAGGCACTCTAAAAGCCTTTATTGTTTTGGCTTACTCATCTTAAACCTTAAAAAAACAATGTGTTTCAGTATAGAAGCCTTCATCAGGAGCTGTTAACTCCCGGATGAAAGCTGATAATAAAAGCTTTTAATTTTTCCAAAGAGAGTCCCTTGGACTCTCCTTTATTTTGCATCTTGAATTTGTTGGGGAAAAAAGGTTCAACTCGGCATTGGAAAAGGTGAATAAACCCTGTGTATGCAGGGATAGATCTAGGCAAAATTGTATTTATATTTTTAAAAAGTACATTCCTGGTAAGAATTTTGTCAGAGAGGCAGTGTGTGTTGACGATGAGCACAACATGTAGAGGAGGTCTTTGTGCAGGGCCTGTGTGTGTATGATTTTTGTGGGTGGTGAGTTAGTGTTCATGTGTAAGAAAAAGGAGGAATAAAATAAAGTGCTAGAATGTAGTATATACAGCACGGCTGTCAGCTGTGTGACGGGCAGCGAAAAAGGTGCTGCGAGTTCCTCCACCCAGAAGGTGGATGAAGTGGAAATGCAGTGCAGTGGTGAGGTGGTAATGTGAATAAAAGAGATCTTGAATGTGATGCAGATGACAGGCAGCCGAGAGAGGAGCTTTTGTCAGCCTGTGACACCGGCAGCTGAATGCCATCACCTGCATGCGGGCTCGCTCCTCAGACCTCAATCGCCCTTGCCTCTTCGAGCTTACTTCAACAGACGCGTGTGTGTGCGCAAGTCCCTTGTGGATGGATCCACGTGGATATCTTTCAGTGCCTTTTCCCGCCATCATCTATTCAACGTCTGGCGGCTTCTTTCTTCCTTTGTCTTCTTTTACAGCAAAGTCCAACTCTCACTCTCTATTAGATCTTACTTGAAATACACTTCATTTGAATGATGCACCTTCCAATAGACATCCACATTTACATTTGTTGAGAGACCCTTTTTTTCCAAAGTCGCTCTTAACTTTTCGGGTGTCATGTGCAGTTCCCCTGGGAAATGGCTTGACATGAAATGCACTCTCTCTGTATTCAGCTGTGAGTGCCATGCTGTCGCCACACACTTACACTTGTAGGGGAGTTTCAATATGAAAACGTATACCTTGTCAGAACATCACACTGTGGAGAAGTGAGGGACTACTTTGTGTATTAAACAGTATAAACAGCTGTCAAAATCCCATCATAGCACATTTGTCCCAGACACCATCCAAATACTTCGTCACACTGTTGTCACAGTTACAACAACAAAACCTTGCACATCTTGAATCTGATATGACAAATCAAAGTGGCTTTTTATTTTTTTTATTTTACAATTTACAATTGGCGGCCGACTGGTTAGCACATCTGCCTCACAGTCCTGAGGACCGGGGTTCAAATCCCAACCGCACATGTGTGGAGTTTGCATGTTCTCCCCGTGCCTGCGTGGGTATTCTCTGGGTACTCCGGTTTCCTCACACATCCCAAAAACATGCATAGTAGGTAAATTGAAAAAATTGTTTGTGAGTGTGAATGGTTGTTTGTTCATGTGTGCCCTGCGATTGGCTTGTGACCAGTTCAGCGATTGGCTTGTGACCAGTTCAGGCTGTACCCCGCCTCCCGCCCGAAGATAGCTAGGATAGGCTCCAGCACGCCTGCGACCCTAGTGAGGTACAGAAAATGGACAGCTGGATGAATTTAGAATTGTTCAAATGTGCACTTTAGCCACCCGTGTGACCTTTTTACTTCTGCAACTTCCAAGTACCATTGATCAGGCATCCTTCAAAAATGGAGCTCTTGTTCTGGCATCGTATAAATAATCCATCGTTGAACGATAAATAAAGATTGTGTCATGGTGTGTGTTTTGGCTTGGGTTGTGTTTAGTTTTGTTCCATGTTTTCCTGTGTTCCATGTTTGTCGTGTGCTCATTAGGTTGTTGTGTCCACCTGTTCTCGTCTACCTTGTGTCGACCAATCAGCTCTCTCCAGCCACTCGTGTCTTGTCCAGGTGTTCCTCGTTGTCTCGTCCATCTGTTTGCATTTAGTTCCCTGGTTTCTTTAATTTCTTGTCAGTTCATTGTCGTTGTCACATGTCTTTGCAGTATGTCATTGTCAGGTGTCTTTGTCTCCGTCTGTGCCATGTCATAGTCGCCAGTTGCCGCTCAGTTATTTCACCAGTCATGTCTTGTTTCTTGTTTTGGGTTGACTCAAGTGTTTCTTTGTTACTTTGTGTTTAGATTTTGGACTTTGTTAATTTAGTATTTAGACTTTTTCATGATCTTTGTTTTCCTTTGTTTTTGGAATTAAATATAATTTGTTATATACTCCTGCACTACTGCGTTGCTTCCCTACACTTGGGTCCTCCATGTTCTTGCACTTGCGTTCCTCGCCTTCGATCAAACCCCAAACGTGACAGATTGGTTGTAATTTGCGACTGTTTAGTCTACCAGTTTGTGTTGAAAACCATTCAATATCAATGGAATTCTCACTAATGTAAGAAATAATGATGGCAAAGTTTAACAACATTAGGAAGATGGAAATATGCAGTAAGCCAAGTCCAAATCCTACAAAGTCCATGTTTACATCATACATAGGTGCATCAGAAAAATTCCTGGACAGGTGTCCCAAATTACAAACTCCAAATTTTCCCCTTGAATGGGGGCCAGACAATCAACCAGCACATCTACAAAGAGATTCAGTGGCATTTGCTTCGTTTAGTGGGCAAAAAGAGGTGACACAGGTGAAGACAACTCATGACAACCAAGCCCTGATTATCTGACATTTCTTGACTGAGTATATGGCCCTGCGGGAGCAACCTCTCTACTCACCCAACCTGGCTCCATGTGATTTTTTTTTTGGTTCTTCTTTTCCAAGATCAAGGGGCTCATCAAGGAGATGCCTTTTTTATGGACAACATCATGATGGCTGTGTATGAAGATGTGGCAGAGAAGGGTTGCGAAAGTGTTTTAGACTCTGGAAGGGATTGCATCGAAGGGGAAAACCTGCTGGTTTTAGTTTGGATTGGACATATATCTTTTTAGATACTAGTCCTGAAATTTGTCAGACACAGCTCATTTAATTGTTATCCAATGAAAATCATGCATCTTCACATTCTTACTAATTTCTGTGTGTTTCCTTGTGTTTCATGTGAGTGTAAAATGAACACACACTGAAAAAAACAAGATATATGCTTTATATTGTACAGTGACATAACGCTACATTAATTGTGAAAATGTACTTTTCAACGCCAGGAATCACAAACAGAATCATTGAGTATGGAGGTGTAAAAGAGGCTTTACTTTTTAGCATCTCTCATTGTACTGCATATTTTCATTTGTGAGGACGGGGCTGTTTTATGGGAGGATGGCACCTTTACAGCCACAATCAAAGTGTTCTTATAAGAAATGCATTATAGATGTAGGCGTGTAAAATTCCAATTAGCGGTCACATCCTGTGTGGTTATTACTGGTAGTACATTGCATAATGTACATTTTAAAACCAACCGTAATGTTTCAAAATCTTCATAGAGTCATAGGGGGACCAACTCCATCTGCTCTACTACTGCATTTTTCCTTCCTCCAACACAGTCCTTACACTTGCTGGTCTCTATACCTTATAATATAAATCCATCTTCTCTACCACATGTCCTCATTAGGTTCACGGGTGAGCTGAAGCCTCTCCCAGCTGTGACTTTTGGCTGAGAGGCGGGCTACACACTGGACTGGTCACCAGTCAATTACAGGGCACATTCTGTTTAGACAACAATTCACCCTCACATTCAAACCTATTCATGTTTTAGAGTCTTAATACATGTTTTTTGATGGACAGAGGAAAACAGGGTACCTAAAGGAAATCCGCAGAACCTTAAAACTGTGAGGCAAATGTGCAAACTATGAGACGACTGTACAGGCTATATGTATATATCGTAATATATCATAAATAATACTGTATATAGTAGGTTTGCATATAATTTATTCTTGAATCGTCACCGCCGACCCCCGACACGCCGAGCCGTGTTGACAGCTTGCACTTTGGATAGCAGGCCAAAGATGTCTGACAGCACTTGGGCAAAAACTGCTGCATCATGTTGTTCTTATTTATATTGCAAATTAATAATTAATTAATAAATAATAATAATTAATAGATACTTCAGCAACTTGATTTGAAATGTCTCACACAAGTCAATCTCACAGTGCTGTAGAAACATCATATGTTGGATTACAGAAATTTGCAACATGTATGTTAATAGCCCAAAAGTTACCAAAAAAAAAAAGCACTAGTTTTCCACAACCTGAACTACATATAAAAAAGATCACTGTTCTTAAGCCGAGTTACACCTTCTGTTGCCACTTGGAATTGTTCCCGTTACGCATTACATAAACCTTGGTTCAGAGGCACCAGAGGGCTAAGGTGTGTCCACTATACTGACAGGCTGACCTAATGTCTACACATCCGCATCGCTTCTCATATTTAATTTTATTTGTTTCCATTAGCCTCTGCAACTTACGTTTTATCATCTTTCTTTGTCTGCCTCACGCTTGAATTCTTTGTGACATTCTGTCCCTACATGTAAAAATATCTGTCTCACCACACACAGAAACACACACAAACACACACACACACACATACACACACACAGCTTCTTGCCTGCTGATCTGTCTGCGAGCTGTTCACTTCTCTTGTCAGAGTGACACATCACAACAGGATCCAGCAGTTTTTGCCCAAGTGCTGTCAGACATCTTTGGCCTGCTATCCAAAGTGCAAGCTGTCAACACGACTAAACAACACATGAGAGGCCTGAGCAGTGAATTAGCATTGACTGGAGTGCAGAAAAATTAGGCAAATATGGGTTTGACATCACTTGCTATCTGTCTAAACGACTAGTAATTTCTCGCACAAAAAAAACTGATTTTCACTGCATGGTGGTGCTGTTGCAAAGCCCCAAAATTACAAAAATGCCCCTTTTTAAGTCCATCTGACTTGAAATTTCTCTCACAAATAAGGCCCTGCTTATTGTGTGCTACAAAAAAAATCATATATGGTGGTGCTGTCATTAATCGCCAAAGGTTATAATAAGGCGACGCTCCTCACCCCTTAAGTCCATCTGCCTTTGAATTTCCCACCACAATAGCATAGTTGGTGCTGTTATTAAGCCCCAAAGTTAAGCCCCAAATCTAGCTTGAAATTTCCCACACAAGCCTAACTTAATGTGCTCGACATAAAAAGTCTGTTGGACCAATGATATTTGCCCCATTCTTTTGTTGTCATTAAGACTCAAAATTGGAAAAGAAACCAACCTTTCACACCTCGAGTCCATCATCAGACCACTTGCTTTCTGATTTATTTGCTTGAAATTTCTCGCATATAGCTAGTTTAATGTGCTCTTAAAAAAAAAAAAAAAAAAACTGAAATGACCATGACCGGAAATGTTTGCCACATGACGGGGCTGTAATTACATCCATCCATTCATTTTCTGTCCCGCTTATCCTCACAGGAAGCCCCAAAATTACAAAATGACGATGCCACTCAGCCATCTCACTTGAACTTAAAGTCACAATTATTTGTTCTACAAAGAAAGTCAGTTGGACAAAATATGTCAGAAATTGCGAATAAACCCACAATATTAAACACAAATTCATTTCACTGTGGATGACCATTGCTGGACGTTTCCTTGCAAAGTATTATGCTATTCAAGGACATATTGACAAAGTCAACGGGGTCCATAGGCGTCCAAACCCTTGATCATCACTTAATCCGATTAGATACTGCATTTACATATCTGACAGCGTAATTAAAAATCGATAATCTACCATCTTTGCAAATAATTGCTATGCAGAACAAATAATGGATCAAGACCAGGATCAAGTAGCAAATCCACAGCTGACCACTGTTATTCCTTATCATAATGGGCATCAGAATTCCAGTTTATGTCTGTTAATTTATAATCTTCCATGTCCTGCACTGGTCTGTGGACTTGTCATGGTTATGTTCAGTTTAATGGACCATTAGAAGCATGAAATATATCGACTTAGAATTGAAACTGGTCCTTGTCTGTCTGGTCTCGCTTTCAAAGCACTAGCCCTCAGTATCACTGCGGTTGCATGGTGTGTTACAAAGGTCTGAATCCTTTATACTCCCCCTCACTAACCCATTAAAAGCTTTGCTATGCCTGTTGTCTACTTCTTTCTTTTATGCATTTGTTGATGTAACGCCAACGGAGTCAACGATACACTGCTTTATCCACCCAGCTGGCTCACTCACCGTGAATAGGCTTAAAATGGTAATCCTGTTATCAGGGAATACTACTTGGCACGGGTGCACAACCACACACAGACACAAAAACACATACACACAGAGCTTTAGACATGCACAGACACTGACTGTATGAAAGCTCAGAGGCTGCATAATCTACTCTGGGTAAAGTATGACAGCTGTAAATGAACAGAGTCAGTGGTAAAATCTACTGTAATAAATTGCATTGAACGAATGAAGTGCAGATTTAGTGAGTACACAGGTGGGTTGTTGTTAATGAAGATGAGTTAGGTGTGATGTTCACAAGTAGCAGCCATTTTGCCGCCAGTATGTATTTTTTCATTTCCTGGATTCACCATTGTTATTACAGTGCATTTTTTCTGAAGTGACTGTCTTAAGACTGCTGATTTGCAAAAATGGCCCAACGGTTAAGGGCTGGAGCACCACCTGCTGCACAACTGTCAAAGCTTGATCCACAACCAACAACTAACTTAGGTAACTCACAATGATGTCACAATGATGTCAGCATCTGAATGTTCTATACCGCTAGACAAACAATAATTCACACTCACACTTATGGACAGTTTAGTCTACAGTTAAGCTACCATACATTTTCTGGCATGTGAAAGGAAGCTGGAGTACCCAGAGAAAACCCACGCAGGCACGGCGAAAACATGCAAACTCCAGACAGGAAGACCCGAGCTGAGATTCGAACCCAGAACCAAATAAAAGTGAGGCACGTATAAACCACTATTCCACTGTGCTGCCCAGATGTTAGCGTACAGCTTAAGTTAATTTTGGCACCTGTTCTAATAAGAAATGTGTGGTCATCGACAACCATAAGGTATGCACTTCCAATTACCTATGACCCCATGTATGAAATGGTCAAATATTGTCCCAACTTCATCGAAATTAAAGAAAAAAATATATAAGGCTCTATTTTCCTGACAAGTGCAAATCCGGCTTCCATCCTCTTCAATCAAAGCGGGTTATTGTGTACTCTTTAAAAGACAGTCTCACATGGTGATGTCATATATGCAGAAGAGGAGTCAGAGACCCGTATGTGACTGGAGCATTGAACGTTTGCGGTATTCCCTTATTAAATACAGAATAAGCAGGTGAAAAATCACTGCCAACTTAAATATGTCCGCGGACCTCACTGATCAAGATCTCCTCCGACGATCGTTCCTTCCCCACCTGAAACCCACGGCGGCGTGCCAGCCAGTATGTGTTGATTTTAAAAATATAATAATGATGATGATAATAAGAATAATAATGCATTCAATACATTTATTTCTAAAGTGATTAAGAGGTTGATGGTGTAGTGGTGCAATCGCCTGACTTTGGTGCGGGCAGCTTGGGATCAGTTCCCACTTAGTGACGGTGTGAATGTGAGTGCGAATGGTTGTCCGTGTCTATATGTGCCCTGCGACTGACTGGCGACCAGTTCAAGGTGTAGTTCGCCTTTCGCTTGAAGTCAGCTGGATAGGCTCCGGCGCCCCTCGACCCTAACCAGGATAAGTGGTGTTGAAAATGGATGGATGGATGATTAAGAGGTTTGTAGACCCACTGTTGAAATAAATCTGTTACTTAATAAAAATGATATTATTGGATAAATTTGAGGTGGTATTGGATGGCAAGGAAAATGCAAAATTACATATATGACCAAGATGAAGATTACGAAACACAATTTCCGGAGCAGAAGCTTCACTAAATAATGAGTCCACTTCTGCTGCTACGGTGGAATCCAGCCGCACCACCGACCACAATCAGTCCACCGACTTCTGCGTTAACCATCCGCGAACAGGATGTGAGACGCATCTTCAAACAACAAAAGATTAACAAAGCGGCAGGCCCAGACCATGTGTCCCCATCCTGCCTCAAAGTCTACGCGAACCAGCTCGCTCCAGTCTTCACACAGGTCTTCAATAGATCTCTGGAACTGTGCGAAGCACCATCCTGTTTCAAACGCTCCACCATCATTCCAGTCCCCGAGAAACCTACAATCTCAGGTCTAAATGACTACAGGCCTGTCGCCTTGACATCTGTGGTCATGAAGTCATTTGAACATCTCGTGCTGGACCACCTCAGGAGCGTCACAAGTCCCCTGCTGGATCCCCTGCAGTTTGCCTACCGAGCGAACAGGTCTGCGGATGATGCAGTCAACATGGGACTGCACTTCATCCTAGAACACCTCGACATTGCAGGGACCTACGCGAGGATCCTGTTCGTGGACTTCAGATCAGCGTTCAACACCATCATCACTGAACCCCTTTCATCCAAGCTTCTCCGGCTCAGCGTCTCACCTGCCATCTGCCATTGGATTTACAGCTTCCTGACGGGCAGGACACAGCAGGTGGGGCTGGGGGAGACATCTATTGTCTATCTATCTATTGCCAGTATTTCAAACTGCTCTAAGTGCTAGAGGATTCTGCATCTTTTTGCACAATTGTCAAAAAAATAAAAAATAAAATAAAATGTACCGGCATTACCAGATAACTACCAACCCTTTATTGCTCAGTGACTGTTTTTTGTCAATGTCTTTATGTCTCAAAAGTGTTCTCTGTCAATTGTACTAGAGCGGCTCCAACTACCGGAGACAAATTCCTTGTGTGTTTTTGGACATACTTGGCAAATAAAGATGATTCTGATTCTGATCCATATGGATGTCTTTGGAGCGCTGCCACCTCAGCCAACATGTAAACCACACCCCTCGCTGCCACCTCTACTTTTCTAAAGGCTGGTGATTGGTCCACAATCAGCTTGAACCTTGACAAGGTGGATTTGTGCAATGATAAATGCACATTTTCTCAAATCCATCTTTTAAGGAGAGTAATACAACTTTGCCAAGTGGAGTGAAGGTGGGGCCGCTTGATGCTCAATAAAACTGACTCATTGATATTGAACAGGCCTTCCCTGTCTTTAACCTTGTCATACAATATGAATGACTGAATTGGTCATTTTACCACAGTAATATGATTTCCGAAGCTGTGACAACGTTACAGGAAGCAGAGGAATCATCAGGTTGAACAACAAGGAGGATGTGATTTCTTTTTAGCACGTTGCTGGCTTTTTGAGAAATTGGGAGGGTTTTGTGTGTGTGTGTGTGTGTGTGTGTGTGTGTGTGTGTGTGTGTGTGTGTGTGTGTGTGTGTGTGGATTAAAGTGGTGGATTGCTTTAAAATATAAGAGCAGAAGGTAACACAAGCGACACATTTGGACATCTCTTTGCCACTTGGCTGTTGAACTGACAGTTATCTAGATATCATGATCGAAGGATGGAAAAAGGGGTACAATCTGGACTCGTCCCCAGTCAAACGCAGGGCACCTACTATAGACAAACAACCATTCATAGTCACACCTATGGACAACCTATGGACAATATAGAGTCTTTGGAACCTCTCCACTCTGGGGAAGATGTGCTAACCATTAGTCCACCATGCTGCCCATGGATATTAAAAGTAACTTAGGTCATTTATTTGTATGCCTTTTATTGACTCAGTTCTATGTTAAAAACTGTTTACCCTGGGACAGAGAGAGAGAGAGAGAGAGAGAGAGAGAGAGAGAGAGAGAGAGAGAGAGAGAGATTACACTATGGCAAAGGTGCATGTTTAACAGTTACCTTCCATCCATCCATCCATTTTCTGAGCTGCTTCTCCTCACTAAGGTCGCGGGCGTGCTGGAGCCTATCCCAGGTATCATCGGGCAGGAGGCAGGGTACACCCTGAAGTGGTTGCCAGCCAATCGCAGGGCACATACAAACAAACAACCATTCACACTCACATTCACACCTACGGGCAATTTAGAGTCTCCAATTCTTGCATGTTTTTGGGATGTGGGGGGAAACCGGAGTGCCCGGAGAAAACCCACGCAGGCACGGGGAGAACATGCAAACTCCACACAGGCAGGGCTGGGGAGTGAACCCCGGTCCTCAGAACTGTGAGGCTGATGCTCTAACCAGTCGGCCACCGTGCCGCCTAACAGTTACCTATGACCATAAAATAAAGCTAACATTGAGAGGAAAATCAATGCTTTCTATGACCTCAAAGTGTGGGCTGTCCTTATGTGAGCTGAAATTTGGCGATTGGCTGGCAACCAGTTCAGGGTGTACCCTGCCTCCTGCCCGATGATAGCTGGGATAGGCTCCAGCATGCCTGCGACCCTAGTGAGGAGAAGCGGCTCAGAAAATGGATGGATGGGTGGGAGGAAACTGGACTGCCCGGAGAAAACCCACGCAGGCACGGGGAGAACATGCAAACTCCACACAGGCGGTCCACAGGCGGGACCGGGGATTGAACCCGTGCCGTCCCAAAACTGCATACAGTTCAATATAAAGTGAAGTGTTTTTATTTTCTTTAAATCTGCAGTGTCGACATTCAGAGAGGGGCTTCTATGCAACATGTGCTGCCAGAGCAGCAGACACTCAGTCATCCTCAGACATACAGGAGAGGAGTCCTGCATCGACACTGGCAATATTCAGTTTGTGTGTGTGTTGGGGGGGATTTGTATTGCTTCAGGACCAAATACATTTTATTTCTGTCGCTGTGCGTGTCAAGCAGTCAAGGACGCAGTTGCCAAGACTGTGCAACTCACATTTTAACACCTTCACCAGCGCGATTGAAAAAGTTGTACTTATCTGTCAATTTAAACTGAAGGGTTACATAAAAAATAGAAAATACATACGATGAAGTGCAAATTGTGTATTTCAACCCCGACCCCCCCACCACATACACACACACACACAACCACCAATGAGGTTTAGCACAAGTGTTAACAAAGACTAGAATATACTGTAACTTGGTAACTGAGGTATGCCTAAGGCCAAACTATTTCAAAGCAACAGTGAGGTCATTATAGCAAATAAAAGGCTTGAAGAAAGTCACATCCCGAAAAGGCACATTAAAATAAAGAGGTAACGGAAAACATAGACTGATAGTGAAGTTAGTGTTACTTCTAAACATCACACTTGTAAGCAAACAAAATAAAAATATTAACTCACATAAGGCGATAAGGCTATACACTCAGACTACCATCAATTTAACATCTTCCTCTTGCACTTGCCTAAATATAATGTAAGCTTGATAGGGGGGGGGCATTATCTGTGAGGAGAGGAGATATTGTATAGTCTCCCAAAGTGATATTTTGCAAAATTGCCCTCACAAGTGGATTGCTTTAAAATATAAGAGCGACAAGGTAACACAAGCGACACATTTGGACATCTCTTTGCCACTTGGCTGTTGAACTGACAGTTATCTAGATATCATGATCGAAGGATGGAAAAAGGGGTACAATCTGGACTCGTCCCCAGTCAAACGCAGGGCACCTACTATAGACAAACAACCATTCATAGTCACACCTAAGGACAACCTATGGACAATATAGAGTCTTCGGAACCTCTCCACTCTGGGGAAGATGTGCTAACCATTAGTCCACCATGCTGCCCATGGATATTAAAAGTAACTTAGGTCATTTATTTGTATGCCTTTTATTGACTCAGTTCTATGTTAAAAACTGTTTACCGAGGGACAGAGAGAGACAGAAAGAGAGAGAGAGAGATTACACTACGGCAAAGGTGCATGTTTAACAGTTACCTATGACCATAAAATAAAGCTAACATTGAGAGGAAAATCAATGCTTTCTATGACCTCAAAGTGTGGGCTGTCCTTATGTGAGCTGAAATTTGAACACTTCACTTTTTTTAAGTGTGATTTGAGTCAGAATCGGTCCCTATGATTTCCATTTTCCTCGATCTAACCATTACTGTTCCTTTTCCAGAAGTGACTTTCTTAAAGCTTATGATTAGCTAAAATAGTAAGGGGTTGTAGCACCACTTAATGTTTTGGCATTCACTTGACAGCCTGCGAGTGCATTTGTTTTTAAAGGTCCGTCATCCACAATGGAGAATTTCCGTGATTTTAAATGCCAAACTGCATACATCCATCCATCCATTATCTGAGCCGCTTATCCTTACAAGGGTCGCTGGAATGCTGGAGCCTATTCCAGCTATAATCGGGAAGGAGGCGGGGTACACCCTGAACTGGTTGCCAGGCAATCGCAGGGCACATATAAACAAATAACCATTCACACCTACAGGCAATTTAGAGTCCTCAATTAACCTTCCATGCATGTTTTTGGGATGTGGGAGGAAACCGGAGTGCCCGGATAAAACCCACGCAGGAACGGGGAGAACATGCAAACTCCACACAGGGGGGACCGGGGATTGAACCCCGGTCCTCAGAACTGTGAGGCAGACGCTCTAACCAGACGGTCACCGTGCCGCCCCAAACTGCATACAGTTCAATATAAAGTGAAGTGTTTTTATATTCTTTAAATTTGCGGCGTCGACATTCAGAGAGGGGCTTCTATGCAACGTGCGCTGCCACAGCAGCAGACACTCAGTCATCCTCAGACATACAGGAGAGGAGTCCAGCATAGGAACCCATAGAATTGACACTGGCAATATTCAGTTTGTGTGCGTCTTGGGGGGGATTTGTATTGCTTCAGGACCAAATTAATTTTATTTCTGTCACTCTGCATATCAAGCAGTCAAGGACGCAGTTGCCAAGACTGTGCAACTCACATTTTAACACCTTCACACAGCGCGATTGAAGAACTTGTACTTATCTGTCAATTTAAACTGAAATGTGAAAAAAAAAGCAAAATTATTAAAATACATATGATGAAGTGCAAATTGTGTATTCCAACCACGACCCCCCCACCACCACACACACACACACACAACCACCACCACCAATGAGGTTTAGCATAAGTGATGACAGAGATTAGAATATACTGTAACTTGGTAACAGACGTATGCCTAAGGCCAAACTATTACAAAGCAACAGTGAGGTCATTATAGCAAATCGAAGGCTACAAGAAAGTCACATCCCGAAGAGGCACATTAAAATAAAGAGGTAAGGGAAAACACAGACTGATAGTGAAGTTAGTGTTACTTTTAAACATCACACTTGTAAGTAAACAAAATAAAAATATTAACTCACGTAAGGCGATAAGGCTATACACTCAGATTACCATAAATTTTGCATCTTCCTCTTGCACTTACCTAAATATGATGTAAGCTTGATAGGGGGGAAAAGCCATTATATATGAGGAGAGGAGATATTGTATTGAGCTGGTATAGTCATCCTAATCGATGACAAGAGTAACCTTAAGGCCCCTTCATCAAGTCTAAAGATATCTGAACCCATGTAGCAGCCTGATATGGTAAATTTCTGTTACACCAGCTACCAAAGAAATTTAAAGTTAATTTAAAAAAAATAAAGTCTCCCAAAGTGATATTTTGCAGAATTGCCCTCACAAGCAAACCACTTTGTCCCACTTTGGCCAATTTTAGTTTAATAATGATTAACTCGCACAAATATATTTCAAGCAATTGTGAAAAGCTTTTTTGCGTACAAAATGTGCAGCAGATGTTCCATCTTGCCCAGCTGCTTATTATTGCTCCTGGAAGAACAGAACCCTGGCGGACCTTTTTCCATTGACGTCACTGATGTATTTTTACCATTTCACGAATTTGACAAACTCATCTGAGGTCGAACACGCAACGGCGAACATAATGGACATATTTTGCCTGGCCACCTTCTCAACTTGGCTGCTTCCCCCGGCTTATTAGTCCTTTACACTGTGCATGATTTATCACAAGCACTTTGCTCTTCTAAAACTTAATCATGGCTTTGTAAAGGAATAGCCACTAAGCGGTCCAGTTCAGTTAGATTCAGACCAATGAATCCTGACCAGGCTTGCAGGTCTCCAATGTTGGATGGAGATAGCTGCATACATAAATAGCGTGACGTCATTGCAGCGGATCACCTTGTCAGTTGCCAATTAAATAAACTAATAGGATAAATGTGACAAAATGCAGTGCTACAGAGTGACGTTTTCCCAGATACAAGTGGGACTGGAGGTATAATTAACTTTTTAAGTGGCCTGCTTTGTTTCCTTCTCGACACAACCCAACCATACCATATTACTGCTATCGGTATCCCTAAAGAAAGGGGTTTGAAAAGTGGCACAGTAAGATTACAATGGAAATGCAGAAAAAAATATAGCAATATAAACAGAACTGGATTACCTGGTGGAATCGAGGCATTTGTCATATGTGGTTTCATGTGAGTTGTGTTGTACCTTTTTATTACCAGAGTGGACTACATGGTACGTGGGTACTTCAAGAAGTCCCCTGTTGCCAGCTGATCACAGGGCACATAAACAAAACAATCATTCACATTCAGAACTATGGACGTCTTAAATTACATGTTTTTGGAATGAGAAAGGAAGCTGGAGAAAACCCAAAAGCATGGGGAGAACAGTAGTGCAACATGCGGAACCTTTTTTTTTTTTTTCTTTGATCTAGACCAGAGTACCAAAATCTTCCCAATATTTATTTCTTCCAAAAGCCTACAGTCTCCTGTTGACAAAACCCAAATGCAGTACAGTGTTGCCTAGAGATAGAAGTTCCGTGACAGCGTTGGTAATTTAAAACCCTTGTATCTCAAATCATCATTCCTCATTGAAATGGTAAATGGTAAATTGACTGCAATTATATAGCACTTTATCTCCGCCATCACAGTGCACAAAGCCCTTTACAAAGCCTCACATTCACCCACTCACACACACGTTCATACACCAATGGGCCACTGCTGCCATGCAAGGCGCTGCCAGGCCCACTGGTAGCAAATTAGGGTTCAGTTTCTTGCCCAAGGACACTTCGACATCCAGACAGTCATAGCCCGGATTCAAACCAGTGACCGAACAACCTGCTCTACCTACTGATCCACAGCCACCCATAAAATGAATGGAAATGCCAAAAATTCGTTCCCGCCTCCCGAAAAAACAACAAGAAAAATGTTTGTAATGTGTTGTTTAATTAGAAAAATAGCACCCTACAGTATTGTACCTTATAAAATCATACATTAATGACATAATTAAGTAGAATGTAATGACTAAAACAGTTTTTGCCACATTTTTTGTTTCAATTCAATGGACATTGTGCTGCTCCTGCTGGTGTGTGCGTATTGGCCACTTAATAATAATACATAATACAGACACATTGATACACATGGATCCAGTTAAAAGTTGTTGACTTTAGCCCATCTATGGCATTTTGCATTATTTTTCCAGCATGAACCTAAATTGGTTTATCTAAAGCAAAACACTGTGACAATAAACAGCTTGAAGCCCATCCATCCATTTTCTGAGTCGCTTCTCCTCTCTCGGGTCACGGGCGTGCTGGAGCCCATCCCAGTTATCATCGGGCAGGAGGCGGGATACACCCTGAACTGGTTGCCAGCCAATCACAGGGCATATACAAACAAACAACCAATTGCACTCACATTCACACCTACAGGCAATTTAGAGTTTTAGAGTTGACAATTAACCTACCAAGCATGTTTTTGGGATGTGGGAGGAAACCGGAGTGCCCGGAGAAAACCCACGCAGGTACAGGGAGAACATGCAAACTCCACACAGGCGGGGCCAGGGATTGAACCCCGCTCCTCAGAACTGTGAGAACTCCTCAGAACCCCGCTCTAACCAGTCGGCCACCGTACCGCAGCTTGAAGCCTCTTTTTAGAATTCTTCTTCACTATCTGCCAAACTTATGCTTGTGTTGTGTTGAGTTCACTGCCATCATGTACCACTCGTATCTCAATTTTCTTGCTCGCAAGTCAAAGCAAAAAACCTGCTTGTATCTGGAAAAGCTGGTATCTTAAAGGCACCACTGTATACTTTGCTCTCAGAGAGACTTGAAGCAAGACTATCTGGTGACAACCTACGGTATTTAATATCTACTGTATCTCCATGCATCATCATCTCCCTCCATCCAATCAAAGACCAAGCTGGTGACCTTGTTTGTGGCCAAATCATACAGCCGGTGAGTGGCTGTGCAGCCTCACGTTGGCCCCCGATCAGCCCGCTCTCATCCTCGCCATCGATCGCCTTCCACTCACCCCTCAAGGACGGAAATCCAAACCCACATTCCAAACCGCAGTCCTTATCACACAGCCCACCCTCTCTTGTCTCTGCTTCGCCACTTTTCTCTTTCATGGTTAGCTCCACCTATCCTCCACACACACACACACACACACACGCACGCACAACGAGCTCAAGGTTGCAGTGACCAGCAGACTCATGAATAAATAATAAAGTGGGTAGGAATCACTTTCAGAAAAGCCATTTACTGTCCTATTGTGTTCTTGAAGAGGTGATGTGAGTGAGTGTCTCAGCGAGTGTGTGTGTGTGTTTGTGTGTCTGTGTCACAAGAAGAGGTTGCTGAGTGTGACCAAGTTTTTCTAACTAAAAGCCTTGCTGCCCTGGGAGTTCACTTCAGTAATGCAACAATCACCTTTGTGCTGACCTTTTCTCGCCTCTTTTTTTCTCTTTTTACCACTACAGTACAGTACTCCTTCTTTCTTGCATCTTTTGTTCGAACATCACTCTTTCTTTCCATCATCTCTCCAGCTGTTCCTTCTTTCCTTCCTCCAGCCACCTCTTCCTACTTGCTGAGCTTATTTCTGGCCACTTTTTCCTCTTCTTATCTCCCATCCTTCTTCCTTTCCTACTTTCCTCCATTCTGCCATAACCTCCTAACTCGTTCATGTCATCCCACCATTGTACATCCCTTCTTCCTTTTTCCATTCCATCTTTCCTTGTAATCTGATTTCATCTCTCTTCTCCCCACTTGCTTTGTCATCGCTCGTTTTCTCCTTCCCTCGTTTATCTCCCCTTTTCTTATTTCATTCCCAAACCAACAGTCTCTCTATTACCCTTGCCTTGTTTTCTTTTTTCTTTACTTCTTGTTAGTCATCAGTCTTTCTTTTTCTGCCTTTTTTCCTCCTTCTTCAAAGTAAAAAGTAAGAGGCATTCACCAGAGGAGAGACAAAAACAAAGACCGTAAAGTGAGAATGATTTGCAGTGAATAAGTGTGACAGTACCTGAAACACAAAAAACGGCCTAAAATTGAAATGATAAGATTGCTCCATGGGTGTACAGAGGTCTCTCTTCAATCCCATCTAGCTCAGACAAAGGTAAACAATCGCTCCTGATAAAAGAATGGACTAATCCTCAATCAGCATCACTCTATCCAAAGCATCTTTCGATTGGGCCGCCCTCACCTGCTTAAATTGGATAGTCCTTCTGAGGGAAGAGTGAAAGCAAATGGAAAGCTATCTCAGTCAGAGAAGGCATGGATTGAAAAGGCACCAAAACAAATCCTAATCTGGACATTTTACGATCTTCAATGGAACCCTTAAACAGCACACTGTTCCAAAGCCAGATGATATGGATAAAAGACTCTTGAATGAAATGAAATCACTTATCTAATAAATTAACTACGACGCTCTTAAGATTCAGTGTGGCGCCTTCATCAATAAATTCATTCAAATGTTGTTGGCACAAAGTTGTTGGTGTATTGTCTCTCTGATGGCTGCATACCAAGAGAATTATGAGGGCGCTCTTGATAAACTGGAATGCAGTCATAAATAATAAAGCAGCCAGAATAGACTGTGAGACAACCAGCACCCGCAGGCAAATACAAAGTTCTAGTAAGAGGAGGGGGGAAAAAAAAGATCTCATGAACTCAACTTTATGTAACTTTTGTGGCTGTTGACTGCTTTTTTTCATCTTAGTCATCTGGTGAGTCCTTAAAATTCATTATTTATACACCTTTTCCAAGGTGAAACAGATTTCAACAACTTAAAGATGAATTTTCAAGCTTTTCCAGCACACTGAGATATAGTAAATAAGATATTTGCATTAAAATATACATTACACATTCAAGTCGACTACTTGGTACACGATTACCAAAAAATTCTAAATTGCCAATTAAACAGAATGTTTAAATTTCTTATTGAAGTAACAAACTGCTGTAAGTCACAACAACAACAGCGACATCTTGTTCTGCTTGCCAAATAATGAGCCCATATTTAGCTCTACTGAATTAGTCATAAAAAGCCTTCCCTAATTATTAATTATTATAATATACCTAATTATACCAGTACCCCTTACAATAAGGCTCCCTTTTACTACTTATGAATACGGCAGAATCAGAAAATATACTAAAAGTTGCGCTATAAACTGCATAGATTGCATTTATTGTCAAAAGTTATTTTACTGTGGGTAATTAATAAATAGTTTGCAATTTATTAACCAGGGGCGATTCTTGGATCAGAGGTTTAGGGGTGCCTGTGAATATTCTCATTCATCCAGGCCACTTCATTGTCAAGGCAATTGATCATAACTGGACTAGTCCGGTTGTCTTGGAAGATGTTTTGCCCCTCATCCGACCTCATTCGAGCAGTCTTCATCAGCTCATGCAATAAGGATTCGATAGAACAAACTAGACTGAACTGGTGTGGAGAAAATTCAACTATTTTAGCTCCAAATTTGAGGCACACCCCAACAACGGATGGCATCACTCATGTGGAATACAAAGAAGGACAGTCGTTAGGATTCCTGTGTCGAGATTGTCCACACCAACTCAGGTTAGTGTGTCCTTACTAAGCTGTATTGCATGAACTGATGAAGCCTGCTCGGATAAGAGGCAAAATGTCTTCTAAGACTACCTGAACAGTCCAGTTACAATCGATTCAGAGGCCCTGAGAAGGTTTAGGGGTGCTCAGCTACCAGCCAGGCAAGATAAATTTCACTGTTTTGTACATTTTAACGTAATTTGATTCCCACATTTATGCAAGCATAACACATTTTGGGAAACTCTGTGATTAAACCATGAAATCTGATCAAGCTTTTTTTTAAGTTCAGGGAAAACAACTAATTTTGTTACAGCAGCACAGCTACATACACATTAACAGTATGCATTATTTTCTGGAGTAAAATAGGCCTCTATAGTGAGGACAGTACTAAAAATACCCAATATGGAACTGGGACTGAAATGCAATGCACAGCATTGAAATCACATCACAAAAAATTATTTTTGTGAATACTTTGACTACTTATATAAAATAATCTCTTTTCTCCTCCCTCTCTCGGTGTCCTGAGTGGAGTTACAATGTTAAATGGCATCCAGTCAGTTAGCTTGTCAATATCACATTGGGATTAGTATTAATAGATTTACATGACACAACAGCTAGTTTCTCTCATTCAAATTCAAATAGAGGGCGGTGGTGCTGTCTCTGACCACCTAAAACGTTCCCTAGCTAGTAAAAACGCCAGCTAACTCATACCCAACAACATGAACAGTGAGTTACAATTAAATACAGCAAAACATGAGGAATGGTAATGATAATGGTGTGATGTTATTGAGTGGTAGAAGTTAAGAAATGTTCCACATATCCTGGTTTAAGTCAGATACTTAGAGTACACCTCAACTGTATATGCACTGGAAGTGATATGCACTGAGAAACAGAGGAGGTGAGAGGGATTTGGTGGACCGTGGAACAAACAACTGCCGTGGGATGGAGGGTGCTGTATTTTTAGTGTTAAAATAGTTAAATCAAGTATTGTATGGTCATACACTTTTGTAGCTTTTTTAAAAAGGACCGAAATAAATAAATAATCTATAAAATTTTAAGGGTGAAGAAGACTCAAGTGACATGGATCACATGATCAATACAGCTGATGGTATGCAGTGGAAATTCAGTATGCCCAAAGGGAGACAACTGAGAATGCTGCAGTGTGCTTATCCTACACAGAACAATGGCACTAAGGTCAGCAAAACTACTCATCACTTCTAATCTAGTTAATCTAGTTTGTATAGGCTATACACATTATTTTATGTGGTATCGCACTGGATAAGCGGACAAAAAAAAATTATTGTGGATGCCAAGGTGTAAGACATATGATGATAGATACGGGTAATGGTCAATAAAATCTTCTCTCAATGTAAAAATAAAAAAAAAAACTGACAGACTGTTGACGAGTCCAGGGTATGTAGTCTTACATACATACTGTAGGTGTGACAGAGGAATTTAAGGTGGAGGTGGGACTGCATCGGGGATCAGCCCTGAGCCCCTTCCTGTTTGCAGTGGTGATGGATAGGGTGACAGATGAGGTTACACTGGAATCTCCATGGACCATGATGTTAGCAGATGACATTGTGATCTGCAGTGAAAGTAGGGAGCAGGTGGAGGGACAGTTGGAAAGGTGGAAGTATGCACTGGAAAGGAGAGGAATGAAGATTAGCCAAAATAAGACAGAATACATGTGCATGAATGAAAGGCGTGGAGGGGGGAAAGTGAGGCTACAGGGAGAAGCGATAGCGAGGCTGGAGGACTTTAAATATTTGGGGTCAACAGTCCATAGCCATGGTGAGTGTGGTCAGGAAGTGAAGAAACGGGTCCAAGCAGGTTGGAATGGGTGGAGGAAGGTGTCAGGTATGTTATGTGACAGAAGAGTCTCTGCCAGGATGAAGGGCAAAGTCTGCAGAGCGATAGCAGTATACCTAGTAGTGCCAGGTGTTGCTTAGTGGGGGGAAAAAGTCTATATACATTAGCATCCACCTGATAAAATTTTTTGTATATGTATTTGATATCTAATTAATTGTCCTGTTAATATTGTGCTGAGAAGTTGCTAGTCGTTACTCCATCATCCAACTTGCATTGTCTCCCGGTCTACTTGAGATGTGATTTTAACGTCCTGTTACTTACTCATAAAATATTACACGGGTTCACACCCTCCAATCTGGCCGACTTAGCTGTACCGTATGTTCCGTCCCGAAACCTAGGCTCACAAAATGCTAGTCCTAGTCACAAAAACTTCCAAGATGGCGCCTACCAGTGTGGTCGCCTCGGTAACGTGCTCTCTAGTATTGTCTTTGTTTTTGTGTTTTTCGTCCGTCTTTGGAGACCTTACACGACTCACTTACACAAGGGGAGACCTGCTAACCATCAAGGAGGCTACTCCGGACTTTCTGTCACCAACTTTCGAATATCCGCTCAGTTTTTTCCCCGAGTTACTCACCGGAGCGGCGTCCGCGGTTTTCGGCGCATGGAGACGGAAGCGGCGCCACAGAGGGAAACGAGCCGGCATTCAGGTGAAACAGATGGGCGTCCCCGTCGATCCACCTCGCGAATGTACGCTCCCTAACCAACAAAATGGACGAGCTTCATCTTCTGTTAACGACTTCGGACGTTCCGCGGCCATGTGCTTCACGGAGACCTGGCTTTGCGACGCTGTACCCGATGGCGCCGTCGTGGTTCCCGGCTTCAACATTCATCGAGCGGACCGCGACATGGAATCATCGGGGAAAACAAAGGGCGGCGGGATATGCCTCCATATCAACGGAAAATGGTGTACGGACGTCACGGTGCTCAGCACACACTGCAGCCCGCATTTGGAGTCGGGATTTGGAGAATTCTTAAACTGTAAACTATTCTACTCGCCACGTGAGTTTGCATCGTTCATACTGGCTGGAGTCTATATTACGCCTTAAGCTAACACGAACGCCGCATTGCTAACGCTCGCCGAACAAGTCAACGAAATTGGAAAAAAAAACACCCGGACTCACCCCTCATTATTCTCGGGGACTTTAACAAAGCTAAACTCAACCACGAACTCCCTAAATACAAGCAGCACATCGACTGTCCTACCAGGGAAAATAATACTTTAGACCACTGCTACACTACGGTAAAAAACGCATACCGTGCTATACCTTGTGCAGCCCTGGGCTCGTCTGATCACTGCTTAATTCACTTAATACCGACGTACAGGCAAGAACTTAAATGTGCGAAGCCTACAGTGAAAATAGTCAAAAAGTGGACCAATGAAGCCAAGATGGAACTTCAAAGCTGTTTAGACTGCACAGACTGGAGTGTCTTTGAAAATTCAGCTGGCAGCCTGGATGAATATACGGACACTGTCACATCCTATATCAGTTTCTGTGAAGAGGTTTGTGTACCAACAAAATCATTTCGCACATTCAACAACAACAAGCCGTGGTTCACTGCTAAACTTAAGCAGCTTCACCAAGCTAAGGAGGACGCATATCAGAGCGGGGACAGGGCCCTGTATAATCGAGCTAGAAACCAGCTTACTAAAGAAATTAACATTGCAAAGAGGATCTATGCAGCAAAGTTGGAAAAACAGTTTAGCGCAAACGACTCTAAATCAGTCTGGCATGCATTCCAATCGCTGACTAATTACAAGCGACGATCCCCCCAAGCTGAGAACAATAGCACAAAAGCCAACGACTTGAATACCTTCTACTGCAGATTTGATTTGTTTCACACCACACACCCACCCGGCCGCACCCGCGACCACAACCACACCTCTGACTTCTGCGTTAACCATCCATGAACAGGATGTGAGACGCATCTTCAAACAACAGAAGATTAACAAAGCTGCAGGCCCGGACCATGTGTCCCCATCCTGCCTCAAAGTCTGCGCAGACCAGCTCGCTCCAGTCTTCACTCAGATCTTCAACAGATCTTTGGAAATGTGCGAAGTTCCATCCTGTTTCAAACGCTCCACCATCATTCCAGTCCCCAAGAAACCTGCAATCTCTGGTCTGAATGACTACAGGCCTGTCGCGTTGACATCTGTGGTCATGAAGTCCTTTGAACGTCTCGTGCTGGACCACCTCAAGAGTGTCACAGGTCCCCTGCTGGACCCCCTGCAGTTTGCCTACCAAGCGAACAGGTCTGCGGATGATGCAGTCAACATGGGACTGCACTTCATCCTAGAACACCTCGACAGTGCAGGGACCTACGCGAGGATCCTGTTCGTGGACTTCAGCTCAGCGTTCAACACCATCATCCCTGAACTCCTTTCAACCAAGCTCAGCGTCTCACCTGCCATCTGCCAGTGGATTTACAGCTTTCTGACGGGCAGGACACAGCAGGTATTTCTGCTCTTTGACTTATATTTAAAGTACATGTAGGCCTGTTTTACTACCGCTTTTCCTATTTCCTCCCCGCTCCTCTCCTGCTCGGGGAGAGAGAGCGAGGTGACGTTGACCAAATCTGAGGCTGTTGCTTTGTGGGTTCTGCACCGACCGACTGGGACAATACCTGAAGTGGACCAGTTCCCCCGGAGTCATTGCTATAGAGGGTTTTGTTCTTGCTCGGACCAGGTCCTGAGGCAGAACCACCAAAGGCATCCACCCTGCGGAGCCTTTTCTCTTTAAACTGACTCTTATGCAATCCTGATGAACTGCACAGCATCTTGCCATCGTAATGAACATTGTACAGCACCAGACTATGTGATAAATGTTGCCCACTTGACATCCATTGAAGCCTGGGATGTCATCAATCATTGCCAACTGCGGGCCTGTGAAGCCCTTGGAGACTTTTTTGTGATCAAGGCCTATACAAATAAACATGACTTGACTTGACCCAACTATGGCTGGATTCCTTATGTGTTAGGATTAAGCTAGCAGACTTTAAGGCAAAGTTATGTGTTTGTTTTAAATACAAAACATGTAATTATCTTTGTTTCATGATTAGTTTGACAGTAAACGTCAACATGAGGTGGTAGAAAACTTGAAAACTTTTGAAAAAAAATTAATGATCTGCCAAACTGCTGCTTGTTGTGAAGTGAGATTATTTAAGTTTACTGCCACCATGCACAAAACAATCGGCCGAACAATGGCTTGTATCTCAAAAAACTTCTTAGTCGGGTCACTCTTATCTCAAGTCACCACTGTACAGTACTCCAAATCGTATCACGTTTGGGGCACTTGATGTCTGGAGTTCCCCTGTATTGTGAAAAATCACCTAAAGCACACTACCAGCTCTAGCCCAAACTGAACATCATTTTTGCGAAACTCCAAGGAATACCTTGTACTTACAACAGTTATTATTGCCACTCTTAGACCCCCCCACCCAAAAAAACAAAACAAAACGCACGACATTGCACAAGGCAAAAGGGGCTGTAGCACACATGCACTTTGTACATATGAACACATGCAGAAGAACAACAAGGAGTAAACATACAGGCACTGTTTTATTCATGTTGACGTAATGCTAGTGGACATGCACCTGTGAGGAACACAGCTTTTCTCACCGAACACAAGACACACGAGCGTTCTGCAAGCTCCCTGACACACACACACACACACACCAACACACACACACTAACACACGTGGACCTTATAACCTGGAGTTCAACACAGGACACCATATGTTTCGAGCAACATCTCCTATTTGCTCTCATTCCTCATTTTGCCACTCAAAAAAACAGGTTGTTGTTTGTTGTTTTTTTTTTCTTTTTACCAGCAGTGTTTTTTTTTTTGGTCACAAGGCAAGTTTCACAGATTCTTGACTAAACTTAGTCGACGGGCGTAGCACGAACCGTGGGAGGAACAATTTAAACCTTAGGGCAGATGTCTTTCTAGAGAAAAAAGAAAACAAAAAACATTGTGTTACACTTAAGTCGGTCTGCTTGTGCAAAACACTCCAAAAAGAGAACACAAACTAGTACTTTCCAATTGGAATTTCCTCTCGAAAAGAAAAGCTGTGACAAAATCGCCAGTGATTCCAAGCAACACTTTTCGGATGGATAAGAAAGTAATCTGTTGCCGGGGGGGCAGTGTGTCTAAGTGTGCGAATTACTTGTGATGCTGCATCATATACAGTGTGTGTGAAAGAGTTTCCTGTCAGTGGCTTCATCAGAGGACGTTATTATGAAAAACTTCAGAGGTTGAGTTCAGCATTGTTTTCTTAATGCATCTCAGACAAAGAATTCCTTCCATTGTCTTTCTTATCACGTTCAGAATCGCAAATGAACTGGAGTTTATCCCAGCTAAACGTAGGCAAAACGTAAACTACGACTTCCCCTGGTTCAATCACCAGCCAAATGCAGGTCACAGACAGACAACCATTCACACTCACGTTCATATCTACAGTCACTATTTGATCCCATATTGACTGCTGTTTGTACCACTACTTTATCAGAAAATAAAAATAATCCTGCTAAAGCCAAGAAAAAGAGACCACCGTCACGAGTCCAAAGTAAATTATTCACAAAACTACCTACAACCCCAATTCCAATGAAGCTGGGACGTTGTGTTAAACATAAATAAAAACAGAATACAATTATTTGCAAATCATGTTCAACCTATACTTAATTGAATATACTACAAAGAAAAGATTTCATGTTCAAACTGATCAACTTTATTGTTTTTTTAGCACATAATCATTAACTTAGAATTTTATGGCTGTAACACGTTCCAAAAAAGCTGGGACAGGGTCATGTTTACCACTGTTTTACATCACCTTTTCTTTTAACAACATTCAATAAACGTTTGGGAACTGAGGACACTAATTGTTGAAGCTTTGTAGGTGGAATTCTTTCCCATTCTTGCTTGATGTACAGCTTCAGCTGTTCAACAGTCCGGGGTCTCCGTTGTCGTATTTTACGCTTCATAATCCGCCACACATTTTCAATGGGAGACAGGTCTGGACTGCAGGCAGCACTTTTTTACTACGAAGCCACACTGTTGTAACACATGCAGAATGTGGCTTGGCATTGTCTTGCTGAAATAAGCACGGGCGTCCATGAAAAAGACGTTGCTTGGATGGTTGCATATGTTTCTCCAAAACCTGTATGTACCTTTCAGTATGTAATGGTGCCCTCAGAGATGTGTAAGTTACCCATGCCATTGGTACTAACACAGCCCCATACCATCACAGATGCTGGCTTTTGAACTTTGCGTCAATAACAGTCCGGATGGTTCTTTTCGTCTTTGGCCCGGAGGACACGGCGTCCACAAAAACAAAAACAATTAGAAATGTGGACTCGTCGGACGACAGAGCATCAGTCCATCTTAGATGAGCTTGGGCCCAGAGAAGCCGGCGGCGTTTCTGGGTGTTGTTGATAAATGGCTTTTGCTTTGCATAGTAAGAGTTTCAAGTTGCACTTATGGATGTAGTGCCAAACTGTATTTACTGACATTGGTTTTCTGAAGTGTTCCTGAGCCCATGTGGTGATATCCTTTACACATTGATGTCGGTATTTGATGCAGTGCCGCCTGAGGGAACGAAGGTCACAGGCATTCAATGTTGGTTTTCGGCCTTGCCGCTTACATGCAGTGATCTCTCCAGATTCTATGAACCTTTTGATTAGGCTTTACACGATCAGAATTTTTGGGACCGATCACCAAGTTTAAAAAAATAATAACCGATCACCGATTCGATCACAAGATGGAGCAATGTGGCCATTTACATGACTTGTTCATTTATTGTATATACTTTTGTACTGTATACCGAGTACTGTATCCATCCATCCATTTTCTGTACCGCTTATCCTCACTAGGTTCGCGGGCGTGCTGGAGCCCATCCCAGCTAAAAATTATTCTCTAGCATTTTGGATCAAAGTTAAAACATCAATGACCTCTAGGGGGCTTTCAAGGATTAGCCACTGACATAAATTTAGGTCAGATCAACATTACATGACAGAAATAATGGGTGCTAACTTACTGTAATTAAATTAATTTGTTGGAATTAAATTACTTAAATAAATACTGTTAATGACATTTAACACTTACTCTAACTTTCTTACTATATGGACGTTTGTTGTCCAGTTTGCGTACGTTTGGCTTTATCTTTTTTTTTTTTTTTTTTTCCCCCACGCTGCGTTGCTTGAACACGGCATGCTCCTCCTTGTGTACATTCTTCAGGTCCCCGATCAAATGCGTTGTGTTGAAGCATTTAGATGGCGTTCCCCACGACATATTCAGTTGTGCATAGATTGCAACTAACACCGTAAAATAGTCCCACACCGATGACGTTTTTTTTCACCGACAAGATTGAAAATTTTTTAGCGGATAGTTACAGTATTGCGCCACAAGACACATGACAAGGCTAAAAATAAACTAGCTTTTGGATTCATATGCAACGGCGACGCAGAGTTAAATGTCTTGTGCGGAGCCGATCGATGACGTAATTGATCGGATCGGCGAATTATGACATGAAAGCTGATCAATCGATCAGCATAAAATGCTAATTATCAGCTGGTATCGATAACATCGATCAGATCGGCGTAAAGTCTACTTTTGATGATATTATGGACCGTAGATGATGAAATCCCTAAATTCCTTGCAATTGTACGTTGAGGAACATTGTCCTTAAACTGTTCGACTATTTTCTCACCCACTTGTTCACAAAGAGGTGAACCTCGCCCCATTGTTGCTTGCTAATGACTGAGCAATTGAGGGAAGCTCCTTTTATACCCAATTATGACACCCACCTGTTCCTAATTAGCCTCTTCACCTGCGGGATGTTCCAAACAGGTGTTTAATGAGCATTCCTCAACTTTCTCAGTCTTTTTTGCCACCTGTCCCAGATTTGTTGGAATGTGTTGCAGCCGTAAAATTCTAAGTTAATGATTATTTGCGAAAAAAAATAAAGTTTATCAGTTTGAACATTAAATATCTTGTCTTTGTCGTGTATTCAATTAAATACAGGTTGAACATGATTTGCAAATCATTGTATTCTGTATTTTATTTATGTTTAACACAACGTCCCAACTTCATTGCAATTGGGGTTGTAGAACCAAACTGGGCAACCTGTCCAATGGAAGGAGAGTACACTGCCCCGTTTGGCTGCCAGTTCTCCCCCTGTAAAATTTATTATTTTTAGTTTAAAATGGCTTATTTGAACCAAGATCCAATGCCCTAACATGGCCAAAGGTACATCCCGGGTCTCGGTGCCAGGGATCCTAGCTGGCTGGGTCCGGCTGCCTCCTTTCTAGTTCGCTAGCTCGTTCGTCATCTGCCACACTGTGTTGGATCATGCTCAACTTTCTCCCATTCATTCTCGCGCAGCCATCGTTGTTTTTTTTGGGGGGGGGGGGTTACATTTGCTTTGGCTTTTTTTTCTTTCATAAGTTGTGCGTGTTTTATTGTCTTTGAGTTTAGTTGCAACAGATGTATAACTTTTTTGCACTTGCACAGTTAATGATACAAAAATGTTGCTTGGAACAGGCCTTGATCACTGTAAGTTGCCAAAAAAAATTCTTCTGCTTGGGCACACTTGACACCTCAACTAATCACAAGTGTTGGCATGTGCTTCGCTCAAGCACGATGAACTTTTGTGGCAAGAGTTGGGCTAGAGCACAGTACACTTGGTAATGCACAAGCCAGCGCATAGGTGTCCAACTTATACCTATTGTATAACAAATGTCTCAGGTTTACGAATGCCTCCTTGACACATATATACATGTGAGCACACATATGCTTAATTGTCTGTAGTCAGCTACTGGCTGAATAACTTGTTCCACTGTTGTTATGGTTAATAAACAGTTAACCTTCCCGTGTCTCTGTTACGTGGGGACGTACACACAACAACTCCAAGCGAGGCACTGACGCATTAAACGTCTCCGCTACAGTCGAGCGAGTTCCTTAGCTCCTCAGCTCAGTGGCTGCTAGTAGCAGACCACTTCGCAGTGGAGCCGTCCAACTCGCTGTTGGCTCGCTGCATGCGGGTCACTACAACAGAGACACTAGCCCAATTAAATGAAAAAACTTCAAGGAAGATGCATTTTTTGGGTTGCAGGCATAGCTTGATGGTTAACTGCACAATGTAGTGGTGGTAGAAATGGGCCAAGCTATTATTACTAAGTAACTTGCAATTGCAGTGAATAGCCATAGACAGCACTTGTTAGTTATACAGTGGGTGAGGGACTCATGCCAGAAAGTATACGCCCCAGCCCTCATTCGTCAGGGGGCTAGTTTTAAGCACCGCCAAAATAAATCCGGCCAGTTGAGTGGGTGAAATAGAAACCAAGCAACCACTCAGCCGATGTACGTCACAAAACAGGGTAAAGCCCTCAGGTCAAGACTCAGCTGTCTACCTGCACCTCCAAGAGAAACAGCACCCTTTTAAAGACAAAAGCATGCATATTCTGGACAGGGAAGACAGATGGTTTGAAAGAGGAGTAAGAGAGGCCATCTACGTGAAGGTGGAAAGACTATCCCTTAACAGAGGAGGTGGCTTACCACACCACCTATCTTCCACTTACAATGCCGTCCTTTCATCCATTCCAGAGAAACTCAATAATTCTGCCTCCAACAAATAGCACAAAAACACTGCCTCGCACCACTACAACTGAATAGAACATTAATGAGGGCGTTTCCCCTAACGATTCTTGTGGACGGACAGTGGGCTCTCTGCCAGGCTTCCCAACATCTGGCCTTTTTTGCATTCCAAAGGAATGATACCGGTACCATCTGTGGTTTGGGTTGTGCCTCCAACTTGGGGAAGAAAATAGTTGAGTTTTTCCACACAAACTCAGGCTAGTTTTGTCTGAACTAAGCCTTGTTACATGAACTGATGAAGCCTGTTCGGATGAGTGGCAAAATGTCTTCAACAGTCTTCAACAGTTGCGATCAATTCAATGCGCTGAGAATGAAATGACCTGGTTAAATGTGAATATTCACAAGGATGGTGAAAAGGATATTTTAGCATCTTCTCAACAATTCAGCTCTAAATTATTCTCAGTCTTTGCATGTGCTTTCAGCACGTATTTTAGAACACAACAGAAAAATGACTTTAGTGTGACTTTAACTAGCCCTATTCCCGAGATTTTATTTTTCACATAACGGAATACGTGAGTGAAGAAAAAAAAAAAAAAAAATTTAAAAAGAAAACATTAAAAAAAATTTAAAAAAGAAATCACAATTTTTTATTACATTTGTCTCAATACAAAACAATATTCCCAAAGGAGTAACAGGGCATGCTTTTTTTTGTGTGTGCTTGTAACGTTTGCTACATCTGGAGTCTCTACTGAGATCCAGCATGTGTGATCCATAAAGCCGCTGCGTAAAATCATTTGCAGTTCTTCACATCTTGGCAGCTTAGCTTTAAAAAGTGGGAGGCACGTTTCAAGTGAAGCAGCAAAGAGGATAGTAAGAAACACACTGTGGCTTGTCATAACAATTTGCTTTTGTCTTAACCACTTTTGGTTGCGTAAAAATAGTCTTCAGTGTCCACCTGAAAAACTACAGTATAGAGTTGGAAGAGGAGCAGGGGTGCATTGATTAAACATGACTATGTGAATTCTCGCCAGATTTGCCCGCAGTGTTAACCACCAACATGCTCACATCTACGAGGTGATGTTTGTCACAAAATCTTTGTCACAACCCCCATGTAAACACAAGGCGCAAATGCATCCTAACAACAGTTACATTGTAATAGGCCTCAGGCTTTGCTATAATTGCTATTGAAAAACTGCCCCAATGTGAAAGCAACATGCAAGATGCATAGTTTGTGATGAAATCCAGCCATTAATTAGTTACAACATGCGTTCTCTCAAGAACACTTGCGACCTTGTTAAACATGAAAATGACAACAGGGCAAATACTTTGGTGACTGTGAATGCACAATTCCGCCTTTACGGTGATGACAAGGCCACGCAGTAGAGCACAGGCCTGTGCTAAGGCAAACCACCTGTCCTTCAGCCAGTCAAAAATTTAGTATGCCCTAATGTCCTTTAACAAGACAATGACCACTACCAATGAGCTATCTATCTTCTATTCTAATTACCCTCATTAGGGTTGCAAGTGTGTGAAAGCCTATCCCAGCTGATTTTGGCCGAGATGCAGGGTACACCTTGAACTGGTTGCCAGCCAATCAAAGATGCTGCTTTAATAATTGACAAGGAAGGCCCCAATGATATGGTACAAACAATGACTGAAAGGCTGGCTTAAAGTCAGGCCACACAACAAAAACCAAGCCACAATAAAGCGGAGGAATATATGGCAACTAAAGTTTTATAGATTACCAATAATGGACATGTCCGCCCAACGCAAGGTTGAAATGCACCCTGTGTATTTCTCAGATTGTAGCAGGTATACAGTAAGCCTCCGCTATATCGCCGGTCACGCTATGTGGTCCAGCCATATTGCAGATGTGTTGTGTTATTACAAGTGTTAGTCTATTTCTTTATATTGTTTTTACAATATTTTGGTGTTATCCATAGCTATTGCTCTCGCAATATATTATGTTTAAATGTGTGTGTATTGTTTTAAAAAGTGTGTTTGAAGACCTTGAAAAAAAATCCTATGCTATAAAAACATGTCTACGGTGTATTTAAATGGGGTATTTCTATATCACGGATTTCACTTCTTACGGGGGTAATCTGGAACATAACCCCTGTGATGGAGGGGGATTGCTATATTACTAAAAATTTTGTCAATAATGCCAGTAAAAAGTCATGACTGGAACTGTTTTAGTTTTGTAATTCATTAAACACTGCCAATCCACTACACTGCAATAATTTCTTCCATGGAGGGCCATTTTCACAATAGAAAATACAAAATTACTGAATGCAATATCTGGAATCACACCACAATTTATTGGAATTGTGGTTTGTAAAAAACATTTCAACTTTAGCCCATGCCACACCCCTACTCAATGTTTCATGGAAATCAATTGTCGTAGTGGTAGTAGTTTTAGCATTGCTCAAGGTGGTTCTCTTGGTCAAATCATTAGGTATGCCTGTGGAACCCAATGAGATCCACAGGTGGTGCTTTAGAGAAAACTACCAGTTTTCTCCACATACAAGTTCAAAGTTCAATTCACCATTCCAAAAACAAACTAGTTCATAGTTCTTTTTTGTTTTGTTTTTGAGTATGTTGCTGTCGTTATTCCCTTAAAATACTGGCATTTCATTTTCCCAGTGTTGCCACCCTTTCAGTCCACACTGGTAGCCATTTATTCTTCTTTTACAAAACAAAATAAATTCCATATGTGACCGTGAGATCGTACAGAGTTTTAAGTAAAGAATTGTATTACAAAAGAACCACGGAAGAAAACATTCTCTTCCATTTGCGCAGTGCCCCTGAACGCACCTCGCATTCTCATGCAGCTACGACGTCTGCCATGAATGGCCACCGTGGCAGTACTGAATCGGTTGCCAAATACAGCGTTTATCCGCCGACATATGAAGGCTTCTACAGTATAAAGTGGGTTCAGACTGGTTTGTCGTGGAAGACCCTAAAAATACCTGGCACTCTTGTATCCGAATGAACTTTCATTCCAAAACCGTTCTTTGGTGCCAGAATGAGCATGTTCTCAATTACATTCATCAGGCAGAAATGTTCAATTCATGTTCACACAAAATATGAACCAGTTCATGAACTTTCATTCATTGAACTAGTTTAGGTACAACACTGAAAACTGCTATCAGTGTCCATTAGCCTAGTTTTGAAATGCATACTTCATATTCAAATGTTTCCCAAGAAGACATGAGGAGTGCATGTAACTATCCCAAAATAAGAACATAACAACAAACAAACATCAGCAGATGCAGGAGCTCACCTGAGGTCTCGGGTGTCCCTTCATGATGCACTGAAGCACAAGCGTGTCTCCCTCTTTGATTGTGTAGATCCTCTCACTGATGTTATCATCCTTGACGTTGCACGCAGCACCCGAGTGCACAATCTGGGCATTAGCAGGAGCTTTGGTGCATGCATGGGTGGCGAGACAGACATATCATAGCAGGGGGAGAAAAAGAACAGTACATAATCAGTACCCGGTAAGCTCTCTCAAACACGAAAAGGTCAAGAAATGTATCTCAACACTGGTGCTTTATCAATACGTCACCCGTAGAAAATCTTAATAAAATGGACTGAACCATTCCAACAGTGGAATGACATAAAAATGGTAAATGGACTGCACTTATATAGCACTTTATCTACACCATCACAGTGCCCAAAGCACTTTAGAAACCCTCACATTCACCCATACATTCACAAACCAATGCAAGGCACTGGCAGGTCCACTAGGAGCAAATTAGGGTTCAGGAGCTCACCTGAAGACAGACAGACAGACATCCAGACAGTCAGAGCCAGGATTTGAACCGGCAACCCTTTGGTCACTGTACAACGTGCTCTACCAGCTGAACCATAGTTAACATGATTTTGAAAGTAAAAGTAACTGAGTATTTTTGTCCGTAACTGATTGCTAAAGAGCAATGAGCAGCTGTGTAGGCAGTGGTAAGGAGTGACCTCTGCTAATATAAAACACTGAAGTAGGTTATTTGGAGTCACCTTGGCAATGGCAGCTACACGGTTCTCCTTGCTGTCTATTGTGGAAAGGATTTCGACAAGCCATTTTAATCTTAGAAAAGTATGGTATACAGAATATGGCTTTAAGTTATTTATTTACTTAATAATTTGTATAATTACAACATTTATGACCTGAAGGAAATATCACATTATTCAAATTTTATTTTATTCTAATTACGTTTCGGCATCGAGAATCGAGAACCAATTGGAACTGAGACTAATATTCCCGGAATCCTTTGAATTAAAAAAAAATTGGTTCCCAGTTTCGATGCCTACAGTCCGCAGACCCCGAAAAAGAAACTGGCGAAAACCAACAAAGAAGAACGCGCACAAAGCTGTGTTTGTGCCCAACGGCGGCAGCGAGCAAAAGTGTCTTAACTTTGTTAAAATAAATGACTAGCTCCCTCAGTGCAACACTTGGAATAAGATTATATTGTGCAAAGGAGGCTATCACGATGTGTAGAAGTCTGACGCGCTTCCCTCCCGTTCCAAGCCTCAGCCTACACCGCATGGAACTTCAGTCAAGTGAAATTGGGTGACTGAAACAATAAAATACATCCATGCCAACACTGAGTTGTTAAGTCAATTGGGTTAGTTTCACACACATTGCCTTTTAGTTCATAGGTTTGATATTGATACTGGTTATAAAAACCCGCCAGTCAAATGTTCATTTTAGTCTATACTGCGGGCTGCAAAGAAAATGGATGTTCATAATTTGGAGACCCTTTATTTAAACCATGCAAACCTTTTTGACCAAGCCCCCTAAAAGAATCGGAATGGAAACGAGGAACCGGAATCAGGACCGGAATCGCTCAAATTCAAACGATGCTTTTTTTAAAATTGAATTTAAGGGAGGGAGAGAACCAAGCCTGAAAATGCTTAGCGGTGTTTTATAGCGTCAGTTATCCACAGAGTTTTGCTATTCATGTTCCAATGTATTCATCAAATTGATGGATAACTAATTTTGAAATCAGAAGACATATTTGTCCATTATTATAAAGTTTTAAAAGCGGATTGGTAAGCAAAAACAACTTGAAATTGTCCATACGTGTGAATATGAATGTTTTGTCTTTATATGCCCTGTCATTGGCTGGCTACCAGTCTCAGGTGTACACCACATCTAGCCCAAAGTTAGCTGGGATAGGATCCAGCGAACCTGTGTCCCAGTAGAAACTGAATGGATTGGATGTTGGACTATATTTTACCTATTGCCCTTCATAGAACTGGGTGACCAGACATCCTCTTTTTCCAGGACATGTTCAGTGTCCTTTTTCGGTCCAGTCTTTCTGTGTGGTCTGAGTGTACCTTCATTGGCTGTTTTTTTTTTTTTTTTTTTTTGTTACTGTTCATTCAATCATTGGGCCATCTTCCGTGTCAATCGTTGGGACATCAGAGGTGCAACACTAGATTCTATTTCTTTGCCTGTAACTTTCAGACATAACTCACTGAAGCGGTGTAGTGATTTTTTCTCCATCCCTCTGTCTCCATCATCCCTCTGTCTCACATTTCTTTCCTTCCCGCTCCATCTTCCGCATATCTGCCTCGCTGCCGTCAGTTCTCTCTCCGATCACTCAGCTGAAGCTGCCTAGCTGCTGGAGGCGGGAGTACACAGAGGAGCCGCTCTATCCAACCTCTCTCTCTGGAGAGAGGCAAACTAATGCAGACACACCAATCAGCTTTAAGCAGACAATTATTCACCATTTTATATCAGCTCCCTATCTTCTGAACTCATTCCCACACTACTACTACAACAAGCACACAAAGCTCTTTCAATATACTTGAAGTTCTATGAGCATAATAATGTGTACACAGGGCATGAAAGTTGTTTTCTTTACACACATGACATGACCCCCCCCCCCCCCCCCCCCCCCATCCCCCATCCCCCCTTCCACAGCAACTGCTACTAACATGCCTTTCATGCAAGGCATCTAACCCATTGCTTCTGCAGTATATACAGATTGTAATACTGGGAACTAGTGAAAATTGTATTATATTACAAGGAATGGATATCATCAATAGAATTTAGATTATTACAAATCTTGTCTGTTTATTCTAAGATATCAGTCTTACTTCATCTTCAGGTTTTTGTATTGTAGTGTAGAATTTTATCCTTTTTTTAACCTCATAACGTTCCAAGAATTTTATTGGCCTTAAAAGAAAATTTAGTTCTGACATGAAAAAAAAGAATTACATTATTTTTTTTTAAATCAAGCAAAACCATTTTATGACTTGGATTACAACAGCACATAATGCAAATAATTCAGACCAAACTGATTTTGCTGCCAAGCCAGGCTGCAGAAAAAATTGAAACTTTAATAGATACTGTGCATATTCAGTACTGCTAAATTAAAGCCGCAAGCAGCCAGCCCTTCCAAAGCGATGATGCATGTCAGGGGCACGCAATTTAGGAAGTGTGCCAGTTGCAGGATCTGATGTGAGTTTTAAAGGAAACCATAGAATTAGGGGCGGAGTTATTGCATTGAATCATTTCTGGAAGTGGAGAGCAACATGAATCTCAGGTCCTCCATCACAGTCAAGACACTCAGTCTGGCTTTGAGTTTGCGGAGCTAAGTCGTTTTCGTATTTTACAGTTTTTACAGTACTGTTTTTTTTCCCGAAGGACCCCTTGGGAATGACCAAAATAACCCTAAAATGGGAGCTTCAACCCAAAACCTACTGTGTCTTATGAGAAATGACTTTTGGAGACTTTTTTTTTGTGGGCCTACTCATGATGGACATTTCTACCAAATTGTTTGTTACTGAGGGAAATTGACTTCAGGGGCTTCAATTTTCAAAATTCCGAACAAGGCAGAATATGTCAGGTCATGTCAGCAACTCCTACCGTACTCTCGAGTAAAAGTGATCAACACATTTGCAAAATATGTTCAGTTTTTAAAGCTGGACAAGTCCTCAAAACTGAGATTGAAAGATTTATTTGGCCTACGAACAAAGGCCGAAAGAAAGAATAGAATTTTAAGAAGGCCTTGGCATGCTCGTGCCATCGTAAAAATAAGGGTTAAGACTGGTGATTTTGAATTTGTGGTATTGAATTTTAGTGTAAACCTGACTACAACACATAATGGCGGAGAGTGACTGTTTTTAAATGCACCCTTGAATGCACGATACACACTAGTTGCATTGTGAAAGTCACATCATGACTCCTCTTGCTTGATATGTTCTTGAACAAAACATCCACTTTTTCTATTGAATTCTTACTAACAAGTCCCACTTGTAATAAAGATGGCCTAGATTGAAGAGGCTTACGTCTTGACTTTTGTGTTCAGGCTGTCTCTCACTTAGAAAAGCAGATGCATGAACATCATTCCTGAACTTGAGATGAGCTGCGGCCTTATACCTGATGTGAGCCGAAGTTGTAAGGTGAACAGGCCGCCCACTCGCTTGCTGTCTGTTCAATGATAACAGTTGTTGAGCACCGTGAGGATTTGTTCTCCACATGAATCGATTCTAATCACATCATTGTGCTGTCCCGACTCCCGCGACTCTCCCGGGGGTTTAACACTCCTCTCTGGCATTTTTTCCTCCTCGCCTGTTGTTTCGCTGCGCCTGCCCCCCCCCCCACCCTCTCTTTTGTCTCCCCTCGTCACTGGGGGGTGACGCCAGTTGATGCTAATTGCACACAAGCCAGGGTTCTTCATAGGTCGCTGGAAGCCTTTTGGGCATACATTAGAGATGAAGTCCATTTAGAAATCACCATGAGCAGTACTGTATGTGTTGCATAGCAGTATTGTACTGTGAAAGAAAAATATTTGATTGTTCAATTCAATCTAATGCTACAATGTAAAGTATACAATAACAAGACATCTTTTCCGATTTTAAAAAGTAGAATTTTAATTAGGGTTGGGCATCGTTTCAATTTGAGCGATTCCGGTCCCGACTCCTGTTCTTCATTTCGATTCCGTTTCCAAACGATTCTCGATTCCGATTTTTTTAGGGGGCTGGGTCAAAAAAGTTTGCATGGTTTAAAAAAGGGTGTCCAAATTATCAACATCCATTTTCTTAGCAGCCCGCAGCATAGACTACAATGAACATTTGACTCGGTGTTTTCTATAACCAGTATCAATATCAAACCTATGAACTAAAAGGCAATGTGTGTGAACTAACACAATTGACTCATTAATTAATGTTTCAGCTAAAAGTTTAACTGTTTTATCGTCAAATGGTTCATATGTGCAAGTTTCAACTTGAGTTCTTGTTTTGAACTTGTAGCCTTTTGAAGGGTACGCACCGGAACTCAGAAAAGTAACTTCACACGACACTGGTGAATTTTTAAAAGGAAAGAAACCTAGAAGGCAAGAAAGAGAGTAATAAATGGAACAAAATACTATAACACATTGATTCCTTTACCTACCCACTGATGAGATACAAGGTTAGTGTTTGTGGAACTGTGAGACAATGTTTTTGTGAATTTTGTCCCAATTCATTGTATTTAAAGTTGCTAGTTTGACCTTTGGTGAAGTTTTAGCTCAATGTTAAGCTTTTTTTTTTTTCTGTCATCAGCTCTTACGTTGATTTGAAGACTAAAATAAACGCTAAAAACCATCAGTGCAATAGTGCAACCCACCGTTTAACATGTTCGCTGCCTCAATGTGGGCATAGACGTATTTTATTGTTTCATTCACACAATCTGACTTGACTGAAGTTCCGCGCGGCATAGGCTGAGGCTTGGAGGAGGAGGGAGCGGGTCAGACTTCTCGTGAAAGCCTCCTTTGCACAATATAATCTTATTCCAAGTGTTGCACTGAGGCAACTGGTCATTTATTTTACCAAAGTTAAGACAGAGTTTTGTTGGTCACAAGCATGTCTTCATGCACGTTCTTCTTCGTTGGTTTTCGCCACTTTCTTCTTCTTTCTTCGGGGTCGGCGGACTGTAGGCGTCGAAACTGGGAACGGAATTTTTCATTCCGGAATGTTAGTCGCTTTTCCAATCTGTTCTCGATTCTCGATGCCCAACCATAGATAAAACTGAGTTTGACACCCCTGCACTAGAACCGAAACATTTAAGAACCATTGCAGCACTCATAAAATCATCACTCGTCCGTGAGGATTCTAAACTGCAACCTGGACAGCTCTAAAACATCAAGATGCCCTTTAAGACTTAAATCCCTTGAGCCTCTATTGTTATTCAAATTAAGAGGATCCCTGCACTGGAAAACGACAGTAATGCATGAAAGAAAAAGTAAAGAGGGTTAAGAATTGTTGGCTTGCGATTGACTGGTGACCATTCCAGGGTGTACACGTCTCTTGCCCTAAGGCACAGGTGTCAAACTGGTGGCCCAGGGCAGATCCGGCCCACCACATCATTTTATCTGGCCCGTGAGCGTGTGCATCAAATTTGTGTTTCTTGCTAAAATACCAAAATTGCAAATTGTCTTCACTTTAAAAAAATATTGAGATATTGCAAGCATTCTTTTGTTACCCAGCCACCTTTTAAAATAAAATTGATTCATACTGGAGTTGAACAAACAGTTTTTACTGGCTTCTGATTTCAAAACTAATTATCCATTAATTTGTATATATGGAATAATATGAGGCAATCATACATTTATATGGGTTTGCGGCCATAACGGCCCCCCCAAGTGGAACCATAGCTACGATGTGGCCCGCGACAAAAATGAGTTTGACACCCCTGCCCTAAGGCATCTGGCATAGGCTCATGAGGACAAGGAATTTGTCTGTGCTTACACTGTGGGCTGCGGCCAAATCTTACGTCGTGCTGTTACATTGTGGGGACTACATTAAGGAACATCCCTCTTGTGAAAACCTTGCAAAATCTCTTCCCACTAGCAGTCGTGCTGTGTTCCGTGCTGCTCATACATCTATTGCATCTATTCTGTTGGCATAAAAGGCGACTATCAGTCTTCAGAAGCGGTTGCTCCAGCAGGAATCCATCCGACTGTGATGATCCATCGATCAAAAAAAAAAAGTCCCGGAGGACGCTGATTGAATTTGTTGTCTCCACATGGTTGGAATCATTCAATACACATTAGTCATGTGTGGAACAATTATCTGCAAGTCGCTGCTCTGATTAATTGAGTCGTACACAGCCTGCCATGTTTGTTTTTGTGTACAGGGGACAGGACATCTCTCTCCAGAACTAACAACGACATGGGAGGGCTGTGTAAAAAGTGCTTGACGGAGCGCCAGTTGCAATCTGTGTATCAGAGTAACTGGAAGTGTGGGTGTTTGTGTGTAGTACAGTAGATCCGGATGCATGTGTCAGTGTTTCTGCAGAGGAATTCCCGTGGAGGGTCATGAATCCGTTGGAAGGCGAAACCACGCAGAATGTGATTGATATGCGTAGTTACTTTATGGGGCTGCTCATGCATGCAGATGAGCTCCGTTTCAATTCCCTTCATTCACAAGAGGCTTTTGAGATGCTTTGGCACTTCCTCTGCTATCATGGCGGGAAAGGAAAGGCTAACATAGGAAAAAAAGAAAGAATGTTACAAATGTGGGCCTCAAAAAGAAAAATAACTTGGGGGTGTTGATCCCATCAAGCGATTCCTTCACACCAGCTGACAGACAACAACAGCAAAAATACTCATAGTATACAGAATGAAGAGATCTAAGCAGTTGGTGCCATGACCCCCATCCAATCCCCTGAGTCCGCTTTCATGTTGGCTCAATTGGAGCTCTGGATATCAAAACATGCCTGGTGCATTGATTTAACATTTGGCCTGAACGGTAAATAGCTGCTATATATGAAAGGACTACCCTACGTAACCTTATTGGTGCTTTCAATCAACCACAAGCTGTTGTTTATGTGCTTACCCATGAAGTCAATACATGCAAACACACACACACGCACATATGTACACACACACACACACACTTATAAGATCAGTATGTATTTAAAGAAGTAGGGAGGCTGTTTTGCCTGTGTTTATATCCATCCATCCATCCATTTTCTGAGCCGCTTCTCCTCACTAGGGTCGCGGGCGTGCTGGAGCCAATCCCAGCTGTCATCGGGCAGGAGGCGGGGTACACCCTGAACTGGTTTCCAGCCAATCGCAGGGCACATAGAAACAAACAACCATTCGCACTCACAGTCATGCCTACGGGCAATTTAGAGTCTCCAATTAATGCATGTTTTTGGGATGAGGCCACCGTGCCGCCCCCTGTGTTTATATGTTGTATGTAATTCAAAGAGTATTGAAGATATTTGGATAACATTTTTAATACAGTATACAGTGAATACCTGCCAATTCGCGATGAGGGAATTTCACATTTGCACTTTTTTTTCCATGAAACCTATCCTTAGTTCATTCATTAATTTTTTTTCCGTACCGCTTATCCTCACTAAGGTCGCGGACAGGCTGGAGCCTATCCCAGCTGACTCCGGGCAAGAGGCGGTGTACACCCTGAACTGGTCGCCAGCCAATCACAGCCTATCCTTAGTTATTCACTGAAAAACTCACTGAGCATAGCATGCGTGATTGGTCATTGATGTGGATTATTGGTATTGTTATGTTTGTTTAGGATATATTTTAACTTTCTAGGCATACTTCAAACGACTTGCTACTGTAGTTCCTTTGACCTATTACAGTGGTTACTAACTGGCGGACCGCGATCCGGGTCCGGTGGGCGACTAGTTAGAGTGTCAGCCTCACAGTTCTGAGGACCCGGGTTCAATCCCCGGCCCCGCCTGTGTGGAGTTTGCATGTTCTCCCCCGTGCCTGTTTGTTTCTATGTGCCCTGCGATTGGCTGGCAACCAGTTCAGGGTGTACCCCGCCTCCTGCCCCGATGACAGCTGAGATAGTTGTTTGAGACCTCACTGCTGTGTCAATTAAGAAGCCAAACAAAAGGGAAAACTCAAACTTGTTTATTTCTCTGTGGATAAGCATTTTATTTGAACACGTATAACTGTTTTATTTACTTGCTCTTATTTTGAAATGTGCAGCCCTACTTTTATTTAGTAAAGGGAGAGCATTTATAAAAAAACAAAAAAGAAGACATAACTGCAACCTATCAGATAAACGTTTTCATGACCATGAAAAAAACAATTTCTTAAATTAATTGCACACCTCCTTGAGCCAATCATTGGGACACACAAACCCCTCCACCTTATCGTGGTGGAGGGGTTTGTGTGTCCCAATGATCCTAGGAGCTAAGTTGTCGGGGGCTTCACGCCCCTGGCAGGGTCACCCATGACAAACAGGTCCGAAGTGAGGGACCAGACAAAGCACGGCTCAAAGAGCACTTATGATGATGACAAACGATGGACTTGGTTTTCCCTTGCCCGGACGTGGGTCACCGGGGCCCCCCACTGGAGCCAGGCCTGGTGGTGGGGCTCGAAGGCGAGTGCCTGGTGGCAGGGCCTGCACCCATGGGGCCCGGCTGGGCACAGCTCGAAAGGGTAACGTGGGTCCCCCTTCCCATGGGCTCACCACCTGTGGGAGGGGCCACTGGGGTTGGGTGCAGTGTGAGGCGGGGACCTTGGCGATCCGATCCCCGGCTACAGAAGGTGGCTCTAGGGATGTGGAATGTCACTTCTCTGGCAGGGAAGGAGCCCGAGCTTTGTGTGTGAGGTCGAGAAGTTCCGACTAGATATAGTCGGACTCGCCTCCACACACAGCTTGGGCTCTGGTACCAGTCCTCTCGAAAGGGGTTGGACTCTCTTCCACTCTGGAGTTGCCCACGGTGAGAGGCGCCGAGCAGGTGTGGGTATACTTATTGCCCCCCGGCTCGGCGCCTGTACGTTGGGGTTCACCCCGGTGGATGTGAGGGTAGCCTCCCTCCGCCTTTGGGTGGCGGGGACGGGTCCTGACTGTTGTTTGTGCCTATGCACCAAACAGCAGTTCAGAGTACCCACCCTTTTTGGAGTCCTTGGAGGAGGGCTCGTGACCGAAAGAACATGATCCTTGATACAAGCAAATGAGTTTCCTCTGCAGGGTGTCCGGGCTCTCCCTTAGAGATAGGGTGAGAAGCTCGGTCATCCGGGAGGATCTCAGAGTAGAGTCGCTGCTCCTCCACATCGAGAGGAGCCAGATGAGGTGGCTGGGGCATCTGATTCGGATGCCTCCCGGATGCCTCCTGGTGAGGTGCTCCGGGCACGTCCCACCGGGAGGAGACCCCGGGGACGACCCAGGACACGCTGGAGAGACTACGTCCTTCGGCTGGCCTGGGAACGCCTCAGGATTCCCCCAGAAGAGCTGGATGAAGTGGCTGGGGAGAGGGAAGTCTGGGCCTCCCTGGTAAAGCTACTGTCCCCGCGACCCGACCCGGATAAGCGGTAGAAAATGGATGGATGGATGGATGGATGGATGGAAATTAATAGAAACTGTTAGGTTGAAGGTCTGATTTGGGTTTGGATAGACTGTATGTTTAAAAAAGGCTTACATAATGTTTTTTTAGGTACCGTATGCTACTCAAAAGAAAAGCATCTGAAATATTGTGCTCGTTCCTTGAAATTAATTTGCAGATCAGGTCGTGGTTATCACACGGAAAAATTCTAAAACATCAGACACATGGGAAGCCATTGTGTGTTACATCCATCTGAGGCTATATTGCATCATCTCCTTACAGAAATGTCAACTTCCCATTCTTTTCTCTGAGGTTGTAAAAACATTTCGGATGAAGCCACATTATCAGGATTTCAGCCAAACGTAACTTTGACTTCAACTGCAACACTGGAGCTTCTTCTCCAGGATGAAAAGATAAGGTGAGTGTCAAAGAGATGAGAATGACTTAGATCTTTCTTGGAGATCGATAGTTGTGAAGATCCAAAGAGAACAAGGTGATGGAGGGAGTGAAGCGAAGAGGATATGGAATGGAAGCAAGTATCACAATTCATTGATTATGAATATAAGCCAAAGACAAAGTGGATGTGAAGAAAAAGTTTTTTTCACATGATTTATTCATGTTTTAACTCTAAATTGCAGTAAAGCCTTAAATTTAATTATTAGACCAAATGGTACTCCAACAAACTGAGTAAAATAATCCACTGTGTTTTGAGTAGAGCCGAACTTCCAAAGTTATCTTTAAAATGTATATTTAACATCTAACAAACTTTTAGGAAAACTATTTTTCTCAATGTGCGCATAAACTTCACTGTCACAACCACTCGTTCTTGACATATTGTAATTGGAACATGTAAATTAAGAAACACTGTGCTAAAATGGCTGTCTCATATGTGCTTTAACAGTCAACAGTAAAATCTTAAAATCAATTCTAAAACTAACTTGAAGCCAATGTAATGGTGTTAAAATTGGGGTTGTTTTCTATTTGAGTCAGTGAGATGCCTAGCTGCTGCATTCTGAAACTGCTGGAGGCAAGAGAGTGATTTTTGATTAAAATCCATAACATTTTTGAAACAGAATGATAATCTCTTATATTTTGTGGTCTAGTTGAAAATAGTGGTGGGTAGACGGGGGAAAAGACACATCACGTATATCCTGAGGATCTTGTTGTTCAACAGGCCAATATTGAAGCAATTACATGACTCATATTTGATCTACTGGCAGGGGATGCACCCGTGACTTTCCTCTGGTTATCTTAATTTGTGACTTTCAATTATTTTATTATTAACATTTGAATCTCAAGTCATGTGATTTGCTCCTGTGGCCCTCTCTTGGCATTCAGTGTCATTATCAAGATTCAACTCCATCCATCCATCCATTTTCTGAGCCGCTTCTCCTCACTAGGGTCGCGGGCATGCTGGAGCCTATCCCAGCTGTCATCGGGCAGGAGGCGGGGTACACCCTGAACCGGTTGCCAGCCAATCGCAGGGCACATAGAAACAAACAACCATTCGCACTCACAGTCATGCCTACGGGCAATTTAGAGTCTCCAATTAATGCATGTTTTTGGGATGTGGGAGGAAACCGGAGTGCCCGGAGAAAACCCACGCAGGCACGGGGAGAACATGCAAACTCCACACAGGCGGGGCCGGGGATGGAACCCCGGGTCCTCAGAACTGTGAGGCTGACGCTCTAACCAGTCGTCCACCGTGCCCCCAGATTCCCCCCCCAGAGTCTTTTGCGCTATATATATATATATATATATATATATATATATATATATATTTGTGATCAGTACAGACAATGCTTTTAATTGCAATTACACCACACAAGTGTAAAAAACTAAAGTTAACCGGTGTGATTACTAAAACATGGGGGGAATGCTGAAGTGAAAATAAGGAATATAGCTTCTAACAAGAAATGCATGGTTGTAGATGACCACAATGAATCTCACCGGACATCCAGAGAGTTTTTTTTAGTGATACAAACTACCCACATTATTCCAACCAACCTCTGGGTGTCTGAGAGCATCTGTTATGACAAGAACCAATGATGTGAGCGAAAGACAGGGGGAAATTAACAAACAGGGCATGGTAACAGCTGGTGGGGAGCTTAAAAAAACGACAGCAAAACGTTCAGCTTCCTTTACTTTGAATACGTGCGCGTAGAGCCATATGCCACCTAAACCTCCTTAGGTGTAACATATGGTGATTCCGGTTAAGGTAGCTGGAATAGCACGGGTATGATGAGGAGAGGCAGGGAATAATTTGAGTGTAGCGTGATGGAGAGGAGAGCGGAGGCAGCTCAGGCCAACAGGAATGTAACCTCATAATGACAGGGCGGGAAGAGGAGGGCGCAGTAAGACGCACTTTATATTTCGGAGGCAAGACGAGGCGATGTAGCACGGGAGGTCGTAAGGCCCGCATCATCCGTCTGCCTGACTGTCGACATGACCTAATTCTACTCAACCATAATAACCCAACTCATTTTTAATGACACACACGAAGCGGATAACGAGAAGAGGAATTCCTTGTGCATGCGGAGCAGTCGACAATGCAGCGGCGGGCAATTCAGGTGAAGTGGGCGGAAGGAAGGAGGTAGGAAGAAAGGATTAGGAAGAACTGGAGAGCTGGACTTGGTGTGTGAGTGGAAGGGCGCAAACAGGAGTGAGAGGGTTGGATGTAAATGTAAAAAACATAAAAAATATTTCGAAGCAAAAGGAAAGTGTTTGAAAGTCTGTTTCTTAATTCAGCAGAACAGTCATACCTAAAAGTACTTATCTATAATCTAGGATTTGAATACAGTTGAACATTGAAGGTTGAACACAGTTTGTTCCAGGTCGCTGGTCAAACTCATTTGGATCCAGAAAAAAGACCTCTACCACCTGAGCCTTTTATTTAAATCAATATAATATAGTAATAATAGAAAGACCATCTCTGAAATTTGATAGAGAAGTAAATCTGATGGAAGTTAGAGTGCTGAAAAGACATACAGATACAGCTTTTCACCAAACAAAGCTACCTTGAGGTGAATATAATATACTTACGTGTCTGTTTCTCGGTCATCCGACAGTCAAAACAAAACCATTTTGATGTCAGTTCTGTGCCTGTGTGTGTTTTCTGCCTCCCTCACTGACTTGTGCTCACCCGCTCCTGATTGTGCCTTCCTCACCTGCGTGCCTCGTTATCCCTGATTACTGCATGTATTTAACCTCATGTCTCATTCTGCCTTGTCCTCGGCTCGTTATACCTTGCCGTCATGTTCCAGTAGTCCTTGTTCTCGCCAGTGACTCATAGTAAGCCTCGACCCTGTTTGATTATTGACCTTGTCTTTTTGACTAACGTTTTTTTGGATGTCCTTGCCCTCGCTGACTACCTGTCCGTGTACCGAACCCAGCCTGTTTTTTTAACTATATATATGATCAGTACAGACAATGCTTTTAATTGCAATTACACCACACAAGTGTAAAAAACTAAAGTTAACCGGTGTGATTACTAAAACATGGGGGGAATGCTGAAGTGAAAATAAGGAATATAGCTTCTAACAAGAAATGCATGGTTGTAGATGACCACAATGAATCTCACCAGGACATCCAGAGAGTTTTCTTTAGTGATGCACACTAGACTTTACGCCGATCTGATCGGTGTTATTGGTACCGATAATTAGCCTTTTATACTGATCGGCTTTCATGTCATAAGTCGCCAATCCGATCAATGACGTTATCGATCACAGTGACAGAGACATTTAACTCCGCATCTTCGTCACGTATGAATCCAAAAGCGAGTTTATTTATAGCCTTATCACGTGTCTTGTTGCGCAGTACTGTAACTATCTGACGGCCAATGAAGTTTTTTCAATCTTGCCGGAGAAAAAACATGTCGTCGGTGTGGGACTATTGTGTTTCAAACAACACGTAAGTTATTTGCAGTCAGTGCACCACTGAAGTACGTCGTGGGGAACATCATCTAAATGCTTCAACATAACACATTTGATCGTGCACCTGAAGAATGTAGACAAGGGGCATGCCGCGTTCAAGCAATGCAGCGTGGGGGGGGGGGGGGGGGGGATAAATCGGACTTGAACTCTGGACAACACCCATCCATATAACTGAGACAGTGAGAAAGTTAGAGTAAGCATGTCATTAACAGTATTTATTAAAGTAATTTCTATTGCAATAAAGTAACTTAATTGCAGTAAGTTAGCAGCCATTATTTCTGTCATGTAATGTTGATTTGACCTAAATTTATGTCAGTGGCCAGTCCTTGAATGCCCCCTCGAGGTCATTCGTGTTTTAACTTTTGTCTAAAATGCTAGAGAATAATTTGAGCTGGGACGGATGGACGGGCTCCAGCACCGCCGCAACCCTTGTGAGGATAAACTGTACAGAAGATGGATGGATAAGTACATACAATAAATGAACAAGTCATATAAATAGACAAATTGTTCCATCTTGTGATCGGATCGGTGATCGGTTATCGTTTTTTTTTTTTAAACTGGCTGATCGGTGATCGGCCCCAGAAATCCTGATCGCGTAAAGCCTAATACAAACATAATCAGGTTTAAATACTTTAAGGTCATCTTAAGTGAAACTGTTAAAATATTTATAGAGTGAAATCATAGATTAGTTTCTAAATACACTACACATTTGAATATACCGTATTTACTGAAAATGTGCAAAGATTGAGAACTATGTAGTAGTCATTTGTGGAGATATAGCTTTAAACTCCAGCATGAGTCCCCCCCCACCCAAACCCCCCACACTATATAATTTGTACCACTACAGCGTGCAGTTAGCTAGCAATATGCTTACACCACCCATACCTGTATGCATCTTTCCTGGATGCCACAATTTATAGAACAGCTCAGTGTCATTATTTAAATTCCCCAAAAATGAGCACATGAATAAGATGTTGACTTCATGTGGAGCCACGCTGATGTGATCTGAAAATCAACAACTACATCCACCTCAGCAGTGATCATTTTACTAAGGATAGTATTGGAAACTTTCACCAGAGACAAAAAGGCTTTTTGGATAAGCTGTTACAAGTGAATGGGGATTACTGTTATTTATTAACAATGATAACATCATGTTTGTAAATAACTTCAATATTGTGTGCTTTGTACCAGAAATAAATATTTTTAATTGAAATTGAGGTAGCGGCCACGGTGGACAACTGGTTAGCACATCTGCCTAGCACATCTGCCTCACAGTTCTGAGGACCGGGGTTCAAATCCTGGCCCCGCCTTGTGTGGAGTTCACATGTTCTCCCCGTGCATGCGTGGGTTTTCTCCAGGCGCTCCGGTTTCCTCCCTACATCCCAAAAACATGCATGGTAGGTTGATTGAGGACTCTAAATTTCCCTTAGGTGTGAATGTGTGGGCGAATGGTTGTTTGTTTATATGTGCCCTGCGATTGGCTGGCGACCAGTTCACGGTGTACCCACCTCTCGCCCGAAGATAGCTGTGATAGGCTCCAGCACGCCCGCGACCATTGTGAGGATAAAGCGGTACGGAAAATGGATGGATGAAAATTGAGGTGACAAAAAACTCCCACCAAATAAAAAAAACAATTTAAAAAGTTTGTTGCTGTTTGTAATTAGTATTCTGAATGAAAATGATGATATAAAACAGGTTATGATCATTTCTCAACAGACTCTTATACAACAACGTCCCAATCGCTTGCCCACTGTTGCACATATGGACACATAGCACACCTGTCAGTAGCTACTTGGCATTTTTTTGCCACAGCAAAGAAGCATCTGGCTCATCCTATGACTTCAAAAAACATCGCAAGTGTTTTTCTGAGCTTATTTCTTGCCAGAAACACGACACAAACTGACCACATTTGCAATACAAACAGTGGAATGTACTTTGTGGCTAATTGTATTACAAAGGCAGTGATTCTTTGACAATGCGTTATTTAACGGAAGATTAAATATTCACTAGCAGCTGAGAGCAGGCAGACTTAAAAGCCCAGATCTGAGTGCGAAGGGGTGTATAGTAAGACGTAAGATTTCCGAAACAAGCGAGAACACAGAGAAAATATAACAAGGGAAACAAAGGAAAAAATTAAATATGAGGCAGCATGAAATATGGGGGGGGAGACACACCAAGCAAAATGGCAAATGGACAAACAGTAACTGAATAATCAACTTACAGTACTGTTGAAACACATATGAAACAAATTGTAACATATGTCATCATTAAAGAATTGATTCACTGTATTTCTTCACTGTGCCCCAATTCGTCCACTTGAATAAATAAACACCTCACCCCAAACAGATACCTCCACCATGATCCGGGACAACACAACCAAAAGAAACAGAGTTCTGCCTTTCAGTGATGAACAAAGACCATGATACAATATACAGTATAATAAACTAGAGTACATGATTTATAATGCATACTTAGTGTAACAGAGTGTAATGAACTTGCATTGTTTATTTGAGGAAATTTTTATATAGAACAGATGGGCCTACAATCTACTATCCTACTAAAATGATGAATAGTTTACCAACTAGACGCCTGCTACTTTTGAGTACAGTAATTAAATAGAACCCCAGCCATACATGTGTATCTCAATAAATTAGAATATATTAGAAATATTGATTTCTTTCAGTATGTGAATTTAAAACGTTAAACTCAGATTTATTAAATACTTGGTATGAGAAAATACCTTTCAGAAGGACAAGCTTTACCTAATTTCTAGATTCAAAATCATTTTTATTGTTTCTTATGTCATTTTCTAATTTCTTGAGATAGTAAGTTTTGAATTTTCATAAGATGTAAGCTATAATCATCATAACTACTGTATATTAAAACAAATATTTCACCATTTGTGTAGTGAATGTATATAATAAACAAATTTCACTTTTTAAATTGAACGACTGAAATAAATTCAAATGTATTGAGATGCATTTTATATGAGCAACTAGACATTTTGGACAACTGTATTGAATAGGAACAATTGGCTGGTAAAAAAAATCATTTCCCAGTGTACACCACCAGGTTCATAAAAGTATGTTTGGATGAGTTTGGTGTGGAGCAACTTAAGAGCCCTGACCTCAACCCCATCAAACTCTATTTGGGTATCTGGTCAACTGCATATACATTATTCTTCCATGTTCCCAGTACTTTTATCCATATAGTGTAGTTTTGAGCCAGTCTTATAGCCTTTAGTGTTATCTTCGGTCAAAGTGTTTATTTCAAGAGTTTGTTGTTTATTGACCATGACAAACTGCTTCCTCGTAACAAAGCTAGTATTTAATAGAACTTCTTCAATAGAACAATATGTCATCTGACGAAAATGATGTCATGCGCATTGTCTCGAAGGGAGATTAGTTAAATAAAGCACACAGTGACAGGTTGTCATCAATCTGTCGATTGAAGTCTCGCATGAATTTATCCAATCCGAAACAATCTCCAAACCCCTTTTTTACAAGAACAGGATGAAATTGAGAAAATAATGGATTTTTGCTGCAAAACAGTTCATTCTAGCTTGTCTGCCAAAAAACTAAAATACTGCTTAATGATGGATTGGTGTCTCAGAAGTTTCATTGATCGTGTCAAGTTTTTACTTTTACGGCTTAACTACACCGAAATACTATTTGTGAAACCAATGAATAATGAAAGTCTAAATGTCAATCAGATCCAGACTTTTTTAATCATTTTAATTGCATTTTGGTAGTGTATGAATGCAAAATCATTGATAAAAAAAAGGATGGCAAAACCTTCACAAAAAAACTGTTAGAAACATCCATCCATCCATTTTCTGAGCCGCTTATCCTCACTAGGGTCACGGGCGTGCTGGAGCCTATCCCAGCTGTCATCGGGTAGGAGGCGGGGTACACCCTGAACTGGTTGCCAGCCAATCGCAGGGCACATACAAACAAACAACCATTCGCACTCACAGTCACGCCTACGGGCAATTTAGAGTCTCCAATTAATGCATGTTTTTGGGATGTGGGAGGAAACCGGAGTGCCCGGAGAAAGCCCACACAGGCACGGGGAGAACATGCAAACTCCACACAGTCGGGGCTGGGGATTGAACCCGGGTCCTCAGAACTGTGAGCAGACGCTCTACCCAGTCGCCCACCGTGCCGCCCTGTTAGAAACACTGACACATAAATCAAATGAATGCATACCAATGTCTCTATGACAATTTTTTTAGACCACAACTGTAGATACACTAGAAACACAGAGACATTATTAATTATCCCTCTGGGTGTAGTTTTAGCACACAAATCCAAAAGCATCAGGCCCTTTGAGCTTTCATCTTGTCATCCCAGTACCTCTGTAGTGTCACTCTGCGCCTTGGGAAAAGCTGTGTATGTGTGAGTGTGTGTAAGCTGTGTGTGTGGATAACATAACTGTCTCTTTTGAAGTCTCCTAACTCCTGTTGTTGTCAAACAACTACAAGTGGAGAAAGATTTTGAAAGCGCAGGGGGGGAAAAAAGTCTCCTAATTGGCAGCGCGGAGAAGAAGATGGGACCAAAGAGGAGATCTGATTGAGTTAAAAGTAATGCGGCGGCTCAACGGGGAGGAGTCGATTCATACCGACAGTTGCTGATACACTCACCGGACATTTCATTAGGAACACCTGCACACAATCTGATAAGAGTCGTTACAAGAATTTATTTTTTTTTAAATAATAATGCTCACTTCTGATTGACACAATCAGCGATCTATTTCCATATTTCTGCAAATGGTGGTAGGGGAGTTTATTTATTCATTTGCAGAATGGGGGAGACATTTTTGGAGCAATATGAAACAATGTTACTAGAATATTACATGTTATGTCAAGTAAAAGTGGAGTTTAAACAAATGAAAATGGAGAATTAGAGAGAAATGCAGAGAAATGACAAGAACTGCGGCAGACTGGGCAGAATTAAGTCATAAAGCTTCCCAGAACATAAACGTAGATGCACACAAGTAACACAACATTGTGGATTGTTCACGTCAACTGGAACACTAACCATCATTAAAAAAAGACATTTCCACAGAACATAAAATCATCTTTAATACAGCACAGGAAACTAACTCATTTACAACATTAGAGTCTGCACAGTTTTATTTACCTAAGAGACTGTTTACGTGCTTTGCTGTTGCTGTTTTGGTTAGCCACCAAGTTTCAATGAGTTTAGAAGGGTTAGGTTTTCGTCTGTTAAAAATGACAGAATTACTGTTGTGTAAAACATTTTGGTTTTCTGATGGGAAAAGCTGTGCATCTGTTAATGTTTCTGTAAGACCATGCTGATGTTTGTTTTGTCCATTTTATCTCATTTAGCTGGAAAAGTAAACATAATATTGAATATTTTTTGTACCACACAAACCCTTCTCATTCCTGCTTGTTTGCTGTGTGTGCATATTATTCAGGGGCATTATATGAAGGTTAGAATAGATTGTAGCATCATAACTGTGGCAACACTACTCATCACTATGGAAGAATGAAACAATATGAGGTAAGGCACCATATTCCATATGGTTTCCACATGCATCACAGGTCAGTGAGTTAGATGTCTGGATTCTGCATCCAGATAGAACCATCATGACGTAGGTGCAGTGCAGAGAAAGAAATTAAATAGAAGGTGAAAAAAAGGAATGAAATGAAGATTGCCAGAGAGAAGCAGATAGGAAGTTAGTAGAGGGAGAGACTCATGGAATTAGAGAGAGAGAAAGAGAGAGAGAGAGAGAGAGAGAGAGAGAGAGAGAGAGGAAGAAGTGAGAGGCACCGATGTGCTGTCACTCAGTAAAATGCCACCCAGCCTGTCACATATCTCTACAATATTAATTACACCATGCCACACTCCTGAATAATGGAAAAGTCATATTTAACCAAATGAATTATTTAGCAGCTGCTTGTCCTCGTGTATATAACTGGATCAATAAGCAGCAAGCACAGGTAATAAAATTTGAAAGGAGGGAGGTGGGGCTCCACTGCATTTATACAAGGGTCCATCCAGAGCATATGATGCAATTTGTGTGCGTGCAGTATATGTGGTTGTGTGTGCATTATTGAATATTTAAAACAATTAATACTTTTAGCATTAAATGGTTGGTGAAGCATCTGCTTGAAATTGAGCTAATACAGTATATTTTTCATGCTTCTTTTATGGCCTTCTCAAACATTCAGATGGCACTGAGGCATTAAGTCATTAAAACATAATAGAAGTACATCGATGTAGAGTACATGATTCATAATGAATGGTTTCGTGACGTGAACAATCTGGTGATAATTAGGACCTCTACAAGAATGGTCTGCACAGATTATTTTAAGAATGTTCGTTCTGAAAGGAAACAAATCCTAACTCCAAAGATGTGTTGATAATTCCGAGTGCTGATGAGTCGAACAACATCTATGGATTTTTAATTAGAACGTTCCTTACTTGGCCATAAAAGAGTCAGTGTTTCACAATCAAAATGATTCTTCTCAAATTATCAGGAATTTTAGAAATTGGACCTGAACTATCCCAAGCAGGCGGATAACAAGACACAATTGAAAAAAATGTGACCTCAAATATTGTGTCACTTCAAAGTCAGTATGACTTTTTATAGCGTTGGCAAGAGACATATCCTGTACTAATTTTACCCTACCTATTCTGTTCTGTCAGATCTTTTTAAAAAAAAAAAAAAAAAAAAACATTTGGTTTCTTGCTTCGACCAAGAAATAATCTCCAAAATTTTGACTGAAACTTGTCGAAAATGAGCAAATTATTATTTTCAGTGTCTTTTTAAAAAAAAAAAAAAAAAAAAAGTTTTGGTTTTGGCAGTGGGCAAATGAATGTGGTGGAAATGTTATGTTAATGCTCAAACGTGACATAATTAACTGCCAGAAAGTCATACTTCAACAAGCTAGCTTTCTAAAAAACTAACGTGGTTTATTCATTGCACCACTTTTGAAAAAAAGAACCCCAAATATTCGTACCTGTGAAAGGTTATTCCCTGGTAGGAGCTCCAGTGTTGTGATTGTTCGACGTGTGTGCAACCTTACGCAGCACAATATGCAAGCATCCTTGTTGTTTGGGTTTACAACCGTTGTCGTCCGTTCACAAACATGGAATCCGCCGACATATTGCCCTCCCAGTAGCTTTGCTATATGGAATGCACTGATTATTTGCCCCCACTAGCATAGCGTTGCTGTAGGCACGCTACTCAAAGGGGAGTGTCGTACATATGAGGACTTGCTTGAAACACGGTAAATGTTAAAAAAAAAAAGAAAAACATGTTTCCTGATTGTAGTAGATTCAAGTAGAGAGAAGGTAGAATGTGATGAGGAGGAAATGAGGAGCCAGAAAGGAAGTGAAGCAGCAGCAGTGGAGACAATGATGAAAAATGGGCAGGACAACAGAGAAGAGGAAGATTTATGGTTTCGCTTGAAGTGAATGACGAAATCATGGAGAAAAACCTCTCTCACCTGGAGAGTCGTACAAGTTTACACAGGTTTTGGGCTTAGGATAAGATCTGCATCAGAAATCGACAGATGTTGAAGTAAATTGTAGTTAATGAAGACGGGGGGAAATGCTACAGTGACCCAAAGGAAAGAAAAATACCAGCAATTCTTGTTTCCACTTAAAATTGACTTAATGGTAGCAAACTAGTTCAGGGGAAAATTTCACACACTTTTGCATTCAAACTACTTGCTCAAGCATGTACTGTATAATGTAAATGCATGTGTGAGCAGCTATGGACAAGCTATGGAGTAATTAATGTCTGCACATTCCCACACAGGCTTACTATGTTAAGATTTCTCCCTTGGATTGAGCTCCATCTCCATCCAGCTTCCTCTCGTGAAAACATAGCCTTCTCCGAGATCGTTTTCTCAGAGTGAGCAGCCGTTAATTTATGAATAAAAACAGAGTTATGAGCGACGCTTGGAGCAACAAAAAATCTAGTGCATATGGCTGCATGTCTTTCTTCTTCTTTTCCTTTCAGTTTGTTCCTTTCGGGGTCGCCACAGCGCATCATCCTTTTCCATGTTAGCCTATCTCCTGCATCCTCGTCTCGAACACCAACTGCCCTCATGTCTTCCCTCACGACATCCATCAACCTTCTCTTTGGTCTTCCTCGAGCTCTCTTGCCTAGCAGCTCCATCCTCATCCTTCTACCAATATACTCATTATTTCGACTGTGGACGTGACCAAACCATCAAAGTCTGCTCTCTCTAACTTTGTCTCTGAAACATCAAACCTCGGCTGTCCCTCTGATGAGCTCATTTCTAATTTTATCCAACCTGGTCACTCCGAGAGCGAACCTCAACATCTTAATTTCCGCTACCTCCAACTCTGCTTCCTGTTGTTTCTTCAGTGCCACTGTCTCTAATCTGTATATCATGGCTGGCCTCACCACTGTTTTATAAACGTTGCCCTTCATCCTAGCTGAGACTCTTCTGTCACATAACACACCTGACACCTTCCTCCACCCGTTCCAACCTGCTTGGACCCGTTTCTTCATTTCCTGACCACACTCACCATTGCTCTGGACGGTTGACCCCAAGTATTTAAAGTCCTCCACCCTTGCTATCTCTTCTCCCTGTAGCCTCACTCTTCCCCCACCACCCTTCTCATTCATGCACATATATTCTGTCTTACTTCAGCTAATCTTCATTCCTCTGCTTTCCAGTGCATGCCTCCATCTTTCTAACAGTTCCTCCACCTGCTCCCTGTTTTCACTGCAGATCACAATATCATCTGCAAACATCATGGTCCACGGGGATTCCAGTCTAATCTCATCTGTCAGCCTATCAATCACCACTGCAAACAGAAAGGGGCTCAGGGCTGATCCCTGATGCAGTCCCACCTCCACATTAAATTCGTCTGTCACACCGACAGCACACCTCACCGCTGTTCTGCTGCCCTTGTACATGTCCTGTATTATTCTAACATACTTCTCTGCCACTCCAGACTTCCACATGCAGTACCACAGTTCCTCTCTGGGTACTCTGTCATAGGGTTTCTCTAGATCTACAAAGACATAATGTAGTTCCTTCTGACCTTCTCTGTACTTTTCCATCAACATCTTCAAGGCAAATAATGCATCTGTGGTACTCTTTCTAGGCATGAAACCATACTGTTGCTTGCAAATACTCACTTCTGTCCTGAGTCTAGCCTCCACTACTCTTTCCCACAACTTCATTGTGTGGCTCATCAACTTTATTCCTCTATAGTTCCCACAGCTCTGCACATCACCCTTGTTCTTAAAAATGGGCACCAGCACACTTTTCCTCCATTCCTCAGGCATCCTCTCACGTGCTGGAATTCTAGGGAACAAGCTGGTCAAAAAACTCCACAGCCACCTCACCAAGATGCTTCCATACCTCCACAGGAATGTCATCAGGACCTTACCATTTTTCATCCTCTTTAATGCCTTTCTAACTTTCCCCTTACTAATCACTGCCACTTCCTGGTCCACCACACTTGCCTCTTCTACTCTCCCTTCTCTCTCATTTTCCTCATTCATCAACTCCTAGAAGTAGTCTTTCCATCTATCTAGCACACTACTGGCACCAGGCAACATATTTCCATCTCTATCCTTAATCACCCTAACCTGCTGCACATCCTTCCCATCTCTATCCCTCTGTCTGGCCAACCTGTATAGATAATTTTCTCCTTCTTTAGTGTCCAACCTGGCATACATGTCATCATATGCCTCTTGTTTGGGCTTTGCCACCTCAACCTTTGCCCTATGTCACATCTCAATGTATTCCTCCTGTATCGCCTCTCCTCGGTCCTCTCAGTGTCCCACTTCTTCTTAGCTAACCTTTGTCCTTGTATGATTTCCTGTACTGTGAGGTTCCCCACCAAGTCTCCTTCTCTCCTTTCCTGCCAGAAGATACACCAAGTACTCTCCTGCCTGCCTCTCTGATCACCTTGGCTGCAGTGGTCCAGTCTTCTGGAAGCTCTTCCTCACCAACATGTCCATTACAATCTGCACCAATCACAGCTCTCTCTCTGTCTGGGATGCTCAGAAGTACTTGGTCTAGCTCCTTCCAGAATTTCTCTTTCAACTCTAGGTCACATCCTACCTGTGGGCCGTAGCCACTAATCACGTTACACATAACAACCTCAATTTCAAGTTTCAGCCTCATCACTCGATCTGATACTCTTCACCTCCAAGACATTCTTAGCCAAATCTTCTTTTAAAATAACCCCCGACTCCATTTCTCTTCCCATCTACACCAAGTTAAAATAATTTAAACCCTGCCCCTAAACTTCTAGCCTTACTGCCTTTCCACCTGGTCTCCTGGACACACAATATATCAACCTTTCTCCTAATCATCATGTCAACCAACTCCCGAGATTTACCTGTCATGTCTTTGGGGCTGTGTAAATTGTTCGAGGCTGAGCTCAAGTGCAGCGTGCTAATGCTTAATGTACCAAAGGCAAGAAGCCATCTACCAGCCTTCATTAAATGCTTGCACGCGCCAAATGATGCTCGACTATTTCTTTAGGTCACAGCGCTGTCCAAAACACGTATCATACTCTTTCAGTAATATGGTTAATTAGCCTATTAAATCCTCTGATGAAACCTGATCAGCTGTAGAACATTAACTGGGGCTTTCAAGGGATTTCACTCGAAATCCATTCAGTTGCTCTAGTCTTGCACTCTTTTTTTGTGACTATAAATGTGGTTTTCTGCTTAATTCATCGCATTGGGAAGGGCAGGCATTAAAAACAACAACACTGAAGTCATACAATTCGAATTTCTGCCTATATTTTCAGGGAAAATCAGCCGCAAAAGTCAGATTTTTAACAGTTGTTACATCATGTAAGAGGGCCTGCAATAAAAGACTTCAGCATCACAATACACGTTATTTGTAATCAAAGTTAACAAAGAGCTTTTTGGAAAGGTTACTAGTTGGTGGGCTAACGTTTTTTTACACTTGCATTAGTTAAAGTATTGCATTAGTTAAAGCATTGCATTAGTTAAAGTGTTAATATTGCTTATATTACAACCCAGATAAGTGATGGTTCCATAAAAAAAAGTCAAAAAATTATAAAGCTGAAACGTCAAAAGTCATTGTTCATTTTTGTGTTAAAAAACGTATCTATGCGTTTAACCTTTTCGAAATATCAGACAAATAGCTAGATAGATAGATAGCTAGATAGATAGCTAGATAGCTAGATAGCTAGATAGATAGATAGATAGATCAAATAGATTGCACCCCCAAGTGCTGCTTTGTGCTCATATTTGGAAAAGTATGTCATATTTGAAACAACAGCAGACCAGACAGCCAACCAGCTTTAGAAGGAGGAAGTGGTATGAAAAAAGGTTTTTGAAGATATGTTTTTAAATGTAACTAAAATTGTAATTATGGAAATTTCCAGGCGGCACGGTGGACGACTGGTTAGAGTGTCAGCCTCTCAGTTCTGAGGACCCGGGTTCAATCCCTGGCCCCGCCTGTGTAGAGTTTGCATGTTAAAATTGTAATTATGGAAATTTCCAGGCGGCACGGTGGACGACTGGTTAGAGTGTCAGCCTCTCAGTTCTGAGGACCCGGGTTCAATCCCTGCCCCCGCCTGTGTAGAGTTTGCATGTTCTCCCCGTGCCTGCGTGGGTTTTCTCCGGGCACTCCGGTTTCCTCCGAGATCCCAAAAACATGCATTAATTGGAGACTCTAAATTGCCCGTAGGTGTGACTGTGAGTGCGAATGATTGTTTGTTTGTATGTGCCCTGTGATTGGCTGGCAACCGGTTCAGGGTGTACCCAACCTCCTGCCTGATGACAACTGGGATAGGCCTCCAGCACGCCCACGACCCTAGTGAGGAGAAGCGGCTCAGAAATGGATGGATGGATGGAAGGAAATTTCCAAAAGCAACTGTGATTTTATTACACATTTTCTCCCAGTAATGTAATTGTTTACAATTACATCCATCCATCCATCCATCCATTTTCTGAGCCACTTCTCCTCACTAGGGTCGTGCTGGAGCCTATCCCAGCTGTCATCGGGCAGGAGGAGGGGTACACCCTGAACTGGTTGCCAGCCAATCGCAGGCACATATCAACAAACAACCATTCGCACTCACATTCATACCTACAGGCAATTTAGAGTTGCCAATGAACCTACCATGCATGTTTTTGGGATGTGGGAGGAAACCAGAGTGCCCGGAGAAAACCCACGCAGGCACGGGGAGAACATGCAAACTCCACACAGGCGGGGCCGGTGATTGAACCCCGGTCCTCAGAACTGTGAGGCAGACGCTCTAACCGGTCGTTCACCGTGCCGCCACAATTACATACATTTTCTATTTAAATTACCTAATCTAGTTACATGTAATTAGTCCCCAGCACTGGTTAGCTTTCATCACGTTACTCGGAGTGCGACAAGCCTACACGTATAAAAGTGAGGGAGACAAAGATGAGGGAAACTCCGAAGGCCACATGGAATTAGGTGGCTCATCTCGTTCTCCCTCTTCTGTCCCTGTTGCAGGCAGAGAGGCGCATCAAGGAAACCTCTGAATAGCTCCCACATTGTCCTTTAAAGCCTCAACTGCTTTTTAAACCATCGCAAACGCAATAATGCCTTTGAAAAATAAGATCCTAATTGGAACTTAAGGGTTTAAGTGTAAAGCTCAGCAAGCTTTTGTGTCGAACGAAGGCCAAATCTGGCCCGCCACATCATTTTATGTGGCCCACAAAAGCAAATCATGTGCATCAACGTCCATGATTCTGAACCAAAATATCAAATTGTCATGTGTAATCAATGTTAAAATATAGCAAGCATTTTTTTTGTTACCAATCCCCTTTTTTACAGTAACTGAACAACCTATTACTTATATTTCTAATTTAGAAATTGGTTATCAATCAATTTGTTGTGTATATGCAAAAATATGAGGCGATTACCCATTTATATGCTTTCACCATCATAATGGCCCTCTGAGGGAAACCCTAACGACAACATGGCCTGTGATAAAAATTAGTTTGACACCCCTTGGGTAAAAGATACTTTAAATACAGAAGAACCAAGAACCAACACCCCCTCTCCAAATCAGCCCCCCCGCCCCCACACACATACACAAGGCTGACTCTTTAAATATAGTGTGACAATCATTTTTGTAGCATTTAACATCTAATTGAGTTCCATTTAGAGTGTTTATGAATAAGTACAGCTGCTCTGCTCTCACCATCTATTCTAAACAGCGAGGTCAAGAAAAGGCCATGTCATAATTACAGACACACATTAAAAATACGAAAAGGAACATCCATCCATTTATCCTCACTAGGGTCGTGGGCAGATATCTTCAGGCGAGAGGCAGGGGACACCCTGAATTGGTCGCCAGCCAATCGCGGGGCACATAGAAACAAAGAACCATTCACACTCACATTCACACCTACGGGCTATTTAGAGTCGTCAATCAACCTACCACGCATGTTTTTGTGATGTGGGAGGAAACCGGAGTACCCAGTAAGGAACAGTTCTGTCTATTTGTTCTTCTGTGTAATTCACCTTTTAAGTCACTGGGGTAAGTACAAATGGATATTTTGTGGAAAAAATAGTCACGGTCGGAAGCAAAAGATGTCACGGCAATGTGTGTACCCAATAATCATTAACCAAGCACTGTACCCAGTGGCATGAGATTGAAGCTACCAGTAACACAATAGTGACCCTCACTGCACGGTACAGAGTTCGCAGCAGCTTCATTCGCGATTTACCATTCGCAAAAACAGTTACAACCGAGTACTGCAAAGTACCTGGTCAGCCAGGGTTCCAAGTATGCTGAAGCAGATACTGTTATGTCAACCACTGCTGATCTCTCATTGGCCCAGCAGATTCTCCACATCCTCACGCTTGAAACTGCAGTATTATACCCTTAAATCCACTTTGCAGTCCTTTGTCTTGCTGCCCTCAGTCTCCTCTTGGATAAAAATGTAACTACAATGCCTATTATTCTCCTACATTGTTGTTGCTTGCTTCAGTGTGTCTTGTTCTGACTGATGCATTCAAGGCGGCATGTTTTTTGGCAGTTTCCTGAGGTACTGTTTTGAAGTGGAAAACCAAGCTGAGTTGACCCATTTGTACAGTGGAAAAGCAGCAATATTGTAAGAGGTGTCCTGGCAGGTCCAGCACTAAAGTAGGCAATCTGGGGTCGCCATAGTAATAATATTGTGTACCTTATTCTCCTTGTGCTTGGGAGGGTTTTCTCTGGGCACTTCGGCTTCCTCCCACACTCCAAAGACATGCATATTTGGTTATCTGAAGACTCTAAATTGTCCAGGTGAATTTGAATGGTTGGTTGACAATGGTTGTGCCCTGTGACTGGATGGCGACCAGTCCAGGGTGTACCCCGCCTCTCGCCCCAGCTCACACACAATACAACAGTTAACATCTACTTTGCTTCTGTCCTGGTAGCCACATCAGCAACATTCCCTGTGTCAGCGTTGCTATGGCAATTAAGCAGACTTGTGAATATCAAAGTCACTGGCACAAGAGGCATATGACTCGCACACTTGGGGCTCACTCAGCTGACAAATGGATTAATTAAAGCCAATCTAACGTCCACTCTGAAAGCCTCTGTTGTGCTATTTGCACAGATTCAAGGCAAACAGACTTACTGCCAACCACACGCTCTTAACGTTTTTCTAAATATTCCCAAGGACCTCATAAAATGGCTTTTCCCTGCCTTATTGGTGAATTATATATATTTACACAGCAATATTGCCAGACGCTCCACACATCTGTGGAACCAGAGTAAAGGTCAAGTTTCTTTTTGAATGTGTAGGCTTGTCGCAATTTTGGATCGGCAAAAGCTTAACTCAACTTAAACATGAAACTACACAATAATAATAATAATTAGACATTTCATAGGGTTTTTACAATAACTTACTGGCAAAACTGTTGCCAGTAAATTACTGTAGTCATACACCAGCTGTGAATCATTATTTGCTCAATAAAAGTTGATTAGCTTGCTTCAATCAGGTGACGCTCTGTGAAAGCAGCAATTGGCTCCTGTCTCTTGACCTCTACAATGAGGTTCCTACAATGGACACACACACTGCTACTACTAAACTCACATGTGTATACAACCCCAATTCCAATGAAGTTTGGACGTTGTGTTAAACATAAATAAAAACCGAAAACAATGATTTGCACATCACGTTCAACCTATATTTAATTGAATACACTACAAAGACAAGATATTTAGTGTTCAAACTGATCAACTTGATTGTTTTAGCAAATAATCATTAACTTAGAATTTTATGGCTGCAACACGTTCCAAAAAAGCTGGGACAGTGTCATGTTTACCACTGTGTTACATCACCTTTTCTTTTAACAACATTCAATAAATGTTTGGGAACTGAGGACACTAATTGCTGAAGCTTTGTAGGTGGAATTATTTCCCATTCTTGCTTGATGTACAGCTTCAGCTGTTCAACAGTCCGGGTCTCGTCGTATTTTATGCTTCATAATGTGCCACACCTTTTCAATGGGAGACAGGTCTGGACTGCAGGCAGGCCAGTCTCGTACCCTCACTCTTTTACTACGAAGCCACGCTCTTGTAACACGTGCAGAATGTGGTTTGGCATTGTCTTGCTGAAATAAGCAGGGGCGTCCATGAAAAAGACATTGCTTGGATGGCAGCATATGTTTCTCCAAAACCTGTATGTATCTTTCAGCATTAATGGTGCCTTCACAGATGTGTAAGTTACCCATGCCATTGGCACTAACACAGTCCCATACCATCACAGATGCTGGCTTTTGAACTTTGCGTCCATAACAGTCCGGATGGTTCTTTTCCTCTTTGGCCCGGAGGACACGACGTCCACAATTTCCAAAAACAATTTGAAATGTGGACTCGTCGGACCACAGAACACTTTTCCACTCTGCATCAGTCCATCTTAGATGAGCTCGGGCCCAGAGAAGCCGGCAGCGTTTCTGGGTGTTGTTGATAATTGGCTTTTGCTTTGCATAGTATCCTGAAGTTGCATAGTACCCTGAAGCATAGCACCCTGAAGTTGCACTTACGGATGTAGCGCCGAATTGTATGTACTGACATTGGTTTTCTGAGTTGTGTGGTGTGGTGTTCCTGAGCCTATGTGGTGATATCCTTTACACATAGATGTCGGTTTTTGATGCAGTGCCGCCTGAGGTATCGAAGGTCACAGGCATTCAATGTTGGTTTTCGGCCTTGCCACTTACATGCAGTGATTTCTCCAGATTCTCTGAACCTTTTGCTGATATTATGTACCGTAGATGATGAAATCCCTAAATTCCTTGCAATTGTACGTTGAGGAACATTGTCCTTAAAATGTTCAACTATTTGCTCACGCACTTGTTCACAAAGAGGTGAACCTCGCCCCATCTTTGCTTGTGAATGACTGAGCAATTCAGAGAAGGTCCTTTTATACCCCATCATGGCACCCGCCTGTTCCCAATTAGCCTGTTTACCTGTGGGATGTTCCAAATAGGTGTTTGATGAGGATTCCTCAACTTTCTCAGTCTTTTTTGCCACCTGTCCCAGATTTTTGGGAACGTGTTGCTGCCATAAAATTCCAAGTTAATGATTATTTGCTAAAACCAATCAAGTTTATCAGTTTGAACATTAAATATCTTGTCTTTGTCATGTATTCAATTAAATATAGGTTGAACATAATTTGCAAATCATTGTATTCTGTTTTTATTTATGTTTAACACAATGTTCCAACTTCATTGGAATTGGGGTTGTAATAGAATCATATACAATGATGCTTTTCTGCAACGGTGCCCCATTGCTTGTGTTCAGGATTTCTACACAATAGATTTTATTTTTTCATTCTCTTTTTTGTATTATTGTGTTTTCTTGCACACGTCTCTTGTTATATACACGGCTTGTTATTTCCACCAATTCACGTAAACACTGGAGCCATGAATATTCCAATGCATTCTGGGAACATATATTACAGTATACATAGACATTTATGTAAATTGTCCAGTTATTACATACCATGCAGTAAAATACTGTGAAGTGATTATACTTTAATTAAATATAGTTTCCACTGCATCATGGGATTTTGGTTGACATCACACACACCATAAACGGAGAGTTACTATATATTTTTTAAAAATCAGAATAAAAATCAGAATCATCTTTATTTGCTATATATCAAAAATACACAAGGAATTTGTCTCCGGTAGTTGGAGCCACTCTATCGACCCACAGTCAGCGTTTCATCAAAACAAAGTGCAACATACTGTAAATGTAATGCGAGAGTTAAATAAGACACACATTCAACGAACTACGGGTAACATAAACACACATTATTAATGGTGTGATTATCCAGATCGTTCATAAACATTCAGAATTAACGTCTCTATTATGGCAACAGTTCAACATTTCGTGGCGCAAGGCATGCTGGGAGCCACGCAGCTTCTGCTACAAAATACAGTAACTCTCTGTGTGACGTCAACCAAAATCCCATGATGCAGTGGAAACTGTAGTTAATTTCTGTAAAATCACTTTAAAGTATTTTACTCTATGGTATGTGGTAAATAACTGCAGAATTTACAGGAATGTCTAACAGTGCGGAACAGGCCAAAAACTCTCAACAGACCAAGTAGACATGACAAAAATCTCACAGCTTGTGTCTTCTCTGAAGATTAAAATCTTTCATGTATAGTTTTATGGATGTTTATGTAGGTGGGATACTTCACATGTTCAGAGCAACACTCCAGTTTTTATGACAGGCATTACTTTCAGTCTTGTTGCTCGCCTGGGTCAGCCTCACGCTCGATGTGCTAAATTATTCAATTCAGTTCACCCATCAAACGATCAGCAAATAAGCAATTTCACATGCTACAGGAATGTTTGAGTTAAGGTTAGTATTCGGATCATTATGGAGATTTTTATTGAGAGTAATTTGAGAATAAATATGTGGATTTATAAATAAATGCATGTGTTTATTTGTTTTTGTGGGTTGTACTCTTTGTATCTTTGCTGGCTGTTTAAGCACAATGTGCTGATGAATAATGGGGCCATTAGAACCACAGCAGAACACACAGTGTCCTCTGCTCCCGTTCAATACAATGTGTGTGTGTTTGTTTGTGGTTGTGTAGGCTTGTGACAGAGTTTGTACAGTAAGCCTGTGTGTGTCCTCATAGTAAATATGGCTGATGGATCCTTGCTCTACATTTTCCTCCTATGAAACACTCCTGCTGGTATGGTGGGTGTAATTCATTATTCAGCTCATGGAATGAGTCCTGTGGGTAATTATTCCGTGTGTGCATGTGCGTTTGTATTTGATATTTAAAAATTCACTACATACAATCATGTGTTCATGGGAGCAAGTGTGTTGCTTACAATTGGCCCATTGATACGTTTCTCTCCCTTAACTTTAAACCTTCTTTTTTGGAATGTGATTTTTGAAGAGTTGAAGCAGTAGATACCAAAGCAAGGCATTTGTTAAAATTTGTTAATTTGTTAATTTGTCCTTTGTGAATTGTGTCATCATCAATTTGTTTCTGTTTGTTTGTTTCTCCCTAGCTTCGGTATTGTGCTTTTTTTCCTAGCCTTTGTGGCCACCGGATGTCAAAACAAGTATCGCATCACTCTGTCCAATTTGTGTTCGAAAACAACCTGCAATTGGCAATGTTTCCAGTGCATTCACTTAAATGTATAAGCTTTGTTATTGTTGTTATTCTTATTTTTTGTTGTAATTCTAAATTCCATAGGAACTTTCCAACTTTGTAAATTCTTGGAATTTTCCAACCCAATTAATAAATGATTCTGAAATTGATATTCATACATGTTCGAATTTTTTGTATGAAGTAACAAATACATTTGTCAGTTTTCTATTAATTAAACGGCTTTATTAATAATTGGAGTGCATTTTTGTTTGTGCAAAATTCTACAAAATGAACTTAAAATGTAATTTTTCTACCAAATATTGTTTCTCCTTATTTATTAATGGGGCTTAACTTTTTGTGCAAAGGTTCGCTGAAGTAAACCAAAACCTTCAGCTTACTATTAATCAAAATGTATTCTGTCATTACCATATATTACTTTTTAGTTCAGTATTATACAAAAGTAATCCAAAAATATTTGTGTTTTCGACTAATCAACATTTTGTTCCTACTAATAACAGTGCATAACAGTATTAGTTTTCGTATAAAATCCTACTAAAGCAAACCAATACAGTATGCCTGTTTTATACCAAACTAGAGTAATCAATTTTCATCTAAGTTCCACTATGTTTTGTGCTCAATCAGGGGTTTGTACGACTGCCTCGCAGTTCTGAGATTCAGGTTACAAAACCTTGGGTCCGGCCTTCCTTTATAGTTTGCTCTTGTTCTCGCAATGCTAGTGTTTTTCTGCATCTTTTTGCACAATTGTCAAAAAAAAATAATGTACCAGCATTACCAGATAACTAGCAACCCTTTACTGCTCAGTGATTGGGTTTTTTTGTCAATGTCTTTCTGTCTCCAAAGTGTTTTGTAAATTGACTGTCTGTTGTCGTACTAGAGCGGCTCCAACTACCAGAGACAAATTCCTTGTGTGTTTTTTGGACATACTTGACAAATAAAGATGATTCTGATTCTGATTTATTTATTTTATTTTTTTGGCTACTATTGCTTCCTTCCATATTTTAAAAACAAAAACTGGAAGTTGTCCATAGGTGTGAATGTGAATGGTCGGATGCGCCCATCGATTACTGATGACCAGTCCAGGGTGAACCCCGCCTCTGGCACACAGTCAGATGGCATAGCTTCAAGCTCACACGGTACTGATGAGGAAATGTGCTATAGAAAATGAATGAATTGATACAACTTTCTACTCCAACAATATTGTTATCATTATTTCCAAACGTAATGCGAGGGTCGGGCTGGAAAACCTCTGATGACTCATGTTGGAAAATCTCCAAAGACTCTCTTATTCTTTAACAGAACCAGTTGATCTTTCGAATGTCCCATGAAACCAGCGCAGATTTTTCACAACTGACTTGACTTCAATCGTATTCTCATGCTTGACAAGAAGTGATAATGAGTGGCAGTGTAAGACTGCTATCAACAGACTCCACTATTATTGACTTTGTAATAATAATTTGATTTAACCGAGTAATATTGATCTACATATGAGCTGTGTATTGATCCCACTTGGCAACAGCATTCTCATGCAGTTTGGGTGTTTGGTTCAAGGACACATCAGCGGATATCATATAGTCTCTTGTCAAGCGTGCTGACATAATACGCCAACCATCTTTGGCAGAATGTGGGAAACACGATTCCCAATAACATGTCCAATTTAGAAGAGGAGATTTATTGAAGTTATGCAGGACTCCTCGCTTACAATTATTCTCCTGCGGGCATTATCGTTAATAAAAGACGTAAATTAAATATGTCTTGTCAAGCTCAAGGACAACAACAGACAACAACAGAGAAGCCTCCACAAACAACTGAAGGTGGTCGTTGCGCTTTTAAAAGTGGAGCCAGCGCACATGAATCAACGCCTTGGCCGACAGCCGACGTGCCGGTGGTGAAAGAACATCTATATTGCATCAACAAGTTTCAAATCAATTAATTTTCTTAGGCGTGTGTTCAAAGCTGCCAGTGCCAAGCTGAAAACGCAGCGATTCTACAAGTGGGAAGAAGATGAAAGTGCAGAAAATGCCCAAACATGCACATTACAACAAAAAACACATCCCTCCGGTGGACTATTTATAACTTCTACATAGTTTTCTCTTTTACTATGGATTATGTAGCTTCTTTCAAGTAAAGTGAAACACTAAATGTTGAAAGCCTTGTCAGGTTTATAAATTTAGTTTTTAAGAGCAATACAATATTCAACATTCGCTATTCACCTATTTGTGTTTTTTTTCCCTGTGGAGCCTATCCTCAGCTAGTTGCTTAAAAAGTTACCTATCCGTGATTTCTGTGCTCATTGTGTAACGCCCTTAGATGCCAAAAGAATATGTAGGAAAGTAGTAATTGGTGTCAAGGAAGTATGTTAAAGTGATACATATAGACAAGACCGTCTTTTTACGTCAGGTAGGAGCTAAGTTAAGACAAGGTTGTTATTGGAGGTTACGGAGAGTGCCGCATGTTCATGTACATGCACACGCACTATTCTGAAGCTTTTTTTTTTTTTCAAATGATCTGTTTTTCAGGGTAATGTTACAAGATGAGTTTGAAATTAAAATAAACTATCATAGATCATAGATTGCTGTACATGTATGGTTTAAACTAAATAAAGGCAAGTGGTCACCAACAGGATCCCTGCGTGCACCACATGAGTAGCTGACAGGTGTCATCTAAAAATAGCTCACCAATGATTGGTCATTGCGATTTCATTGCAATGTTGCAAAAGTGAACAGTCGAAAATGTGAACATTTGTAGAAAAATTACAGAAATAATGTGCTGCATATCGATATCATCATATCTGTTTCCTACATGGTTTAATTTTTGCTGATAATTGTTGTTATAAGTCATTAACATCAGAATCAGAACCATCTGTATTTCCCAAGTATGTCAAAAACATACAAGGAATTTGTCTCCCGTAGTTGGAGCCGGGCGGCACGGTGGCCGACTGGTTAGAGCGTCAGCCTCACAGTTCTGAGGACCCGGGTTCAATCCCCGGCCCTGCCTGTGTGGAGTTTGCATGTTCTGGCCGTGCCTGCGTGGGTTTTCTCCGGGCACTCCGGTTTCCTCCCACATCCCAAAAACATGCATTAATTGGAGACTCTAAATTGCCCGTAGGCATGACTGTGAGTGCGAATGGTTGTTTGTTTCTATGTGCCCTGCGATTGGCTGGCAACCAGTTCAGGGTGTACCCCGCCTCCTGCCCGATGACAGCTGGGATAGGCTCCAGCACGCCCGCGACCCTAGTGAGGAGAAGCGGCTCAGAAAATGGATGGATGGATAGTGAGTCTCTAGTACGACAAGAGAAAGCCATTTGACTGAAATACTTTTGAGAAAACATTAAAACACACAACGGAGAGTCACTGAGCAATGGCAGGTAATGTGGTAATGACGATACAATTATTATCCATCCATCCATCCATTTTCTGAGCCGCTTATCCTCACAAGGGTATACCCTGAACTGGTTGCCAGCCAATCGCAGGGGACATATAAACAACCAACCATTCGCACTCACATTCACACCTATGAGCAATTTAGAGTCTTCAATTAACCTACCATGCATGTTTTTTAAATGTGGGAGGAAACCAGAGTGCCTGGAAAAAACCCACGCAGGCACGGGGAGAACATGCAAACTCCAACCAGACAGGGCCGGGGATTGAACCCACTCCTCAGAACTGTGAGGCAGACGCTCTAACCAGTCATCCCCCGTGCCGCACAATTATTATTATTTTTATTTATTTATTTTTTCACAATTTTGCAAATGACGCAAAGTCCTCTAGAAATTTAGAGCAGTTTGAAATGACTAATAGAGCAATAATCTGGTACAGTGACCATTGTGCAAATGGTGCAGAGACTTCTCAAGCACGGGTGGCCAGTATTGGTCAACAACAGATATGCAAATAGTGTGGAGTGAGAAGACTACTGCAGTGAGTGCACGAATAATGTATAATTGGCCCGAAAGAGATGTGACAACAATCTCAAAACCAAATTGGCAGCATGTTACAATGGAATCGTCAGTTAACTGTTTAAGAAGTTAATGGCAAGAGAGATGTCTGCTATTTTTAGTTTGCATTGTTCGATAGTGCCTACCTGAGGGAAATAGCTGGAAGAGGTGGTGACCAAGATGTGGAGGGACCAAGAGGATTTTGCATGCTCTTGTCTTAGTTCTGGCAGTGTGCAAGTCCTCAAGGGTGGGTAAGGGGGTACCGACAATTTTTTCAGCAGTTTTGATTGTCCGCTGCAGTTGGAGTCTGTCCATTTTTGTGGCAGCACCAAATCAGACTGTGATGGAAGAACACAGGAGTGATTCGATAACTGCTGTGTAGAACTGCCTCAAGAGCTCCTGTGGAAGGCCGTGCTTCCTCAGACGTACATCCTCTGATGGGCCTTTTTGAGGATAGAGTTGATGTTGGTCTCCCAATTCAGGTCCTGAGAGACTGTAATTCCCAGGAACTTAAAGGGCTCGACGGTTGACACAGGGGAGTTGGACAGCGTGCGAGACCGCTGTGGCGAAGGATGCCTCCTGAAGACCACGATCATCTCTACAGTCTTGAGTGTGTTACAGCTCCAGGTTGTGTCAGCTGCACCACAGCTCCAGCCACTCCACTTCCTGTCGATACGCAGACTCGTCACGTCTTTGATGAGGCCGATGACTGTGGTGTCCTCTGCAAACTTCAGGACTTTGACAGCCAGGTACGTTGAGGTGCAGTCGTTCGTGTAGAGAGAGAAGAGCAGTGGAGAGAGGACACATCCTTGGGGTGCTCCAGTGCTGATGGTGTGTGTGGATAAGTGGTGTGTCCCCCAGCCTCACCTGCTGTGTCCTGCCCATCAGGAAGCTGTAAATGCACAGGCAGATGGGAGGCGAGACGCTGAGCTAGAGAAGCTTGGAGGAGATGATTTCTGGAATGATGGTGCTGAACGCAGAGATCCAGTCCACGAACACGATCTTCGCGTAGGTTCCTGCGCTGTCGAGGTGTTCTAGGACGGAGTAGAGTCCCATCTTGACTGCGTCATCCACAGACCTGTTTGCTCAGAAGGCAAACTGCAGGGGGTCTAGTAGGGGACCTGTGACGCTCTTGAGGTGGTCCAGCATGAGGCGTTCAAAGGACCATAGATGTCAGGGCAACAGGCCTGTAGTCATTCAGACCCAAGACTGCAGGTTTCCTGGGGACTGGGATGATGGTTGAGCGTTTGAAACAGGATGGTACTTCACACAAATCCAGAGATCTATTGAAGATCACTGTGAAGACTGGAGCGACCTGGTTCGTGCAGACTATGAAGCAGGATGGGGACACAAGGTTTGGGCCTGCCGCTTTGTTGATCTTTTGTTGTTTGAAGATACGTCCCACATCCTGTTCATGGATGGTCAACGTAGAAGGGGGAGTCAGAAGTGTGATGGTGGTGGGTGGTGCGGCTGGGTGGGTGTGGGGTGTGAAAGTGTCCTTTTCAAATCTACGAAAGAGGGCGTTCAAGTCGTCAGCTATTCCTTTATTGTTGTCTGCTTTGGGGGGTGGTCGCTGGTAGTTGGTTAGCGATTGTAAATCTACGCCAGACTGACATACTCTACAGCGCTAGACCAGCTTTTCTGCATAATTTATCTTTGGGCTCTGTCCCCACTTCGATAGGCGTCCTCTTTAGCCTGGCGAAGTTGCTGAAGTTTGGCAGTGATCCACGGCTTATGTTTAAAACATGACAAATGTCTTTTTTGGTACCCATACATCTTCACAGAAATTTATATAGGATGTGACACTGTCTGTATATTCATCTAGGCTGCCAGTTGAAGTTTAAAAAACAGTCCAATCTGTGGAGTCTTGAAGTTCTAACTTTGCTTCATTGGTCCACTTCTTCACTGCTTTCATCACAGGCTTCGCGCATTTAAGTTTTTGTCTGTATGCTGGTATTAAATGAATTAAGCAATGATTAGACGAGCCCAGAGCTGCATGGGGATAGCACAGTATGCATCATTTAGCATAATATAGCAGTGGTCTAGAATGTTGTTTTCCCTGGTAGGACAGTCAATGTGTTGCTTGTATTTAGGGAGTTTGTGGTTGAGATTTGCTTTGTTACAGTGCCTGAGAATAATGAGGGGTGAATCTGGGTGCTTTTTTTAAAAGTTCATTTACTTGTTCAGCAAGTGTTAGCAGCGTGGTGTTCATATTAGCCTGGGGAGGAATATATAGACTTATGCGGCGAGTAGAATGACTAAAACAGCGACTCCAAGTCAGGGCTGCAGTGTGTGTTAAGCTCTGTCACACGGGTACACCATTTTTTGTTTATATAGAAGCATATCCCACCGCCTTTTGTTTTCCCCGATAACTCCGTGATGGGGTCTGCCCAGTGTAGTTGGAAGCCTGGAAGCATTCACAGCGCCATCGCGGATGCGTTCACAAAGCCATGTATTCGTCAAGCACAGGGCGATGGAACGTGCGAAGTCTTTACAGATCTTTGTGAGAAGATGACGCTCGTCCATTTTGTTGGGTAGGAAGCGTACCTATGTGAGGTGAATCAACATGAGTGGCATTTGGAATCCTCTCTGATGGAGCTTGACCTGCACTCTGGCTCGCTTCCCTCCGTGGCGTCGCCTTTTGTCCAAAGTTAGCTGAGAAAGGCTCCAGTTTTTCCACAATCAAGAACATTATAATTACTATAATAATAATAATAATAATAATAATAATAATGCATGTGACCCTCTGGTTATAGGGCTTACATTTACCCTCTGCACCACGCCACACCGATAGCGATAGAAAATGGATGGGTTCGACTGAATGGCCACCAGCCCAGGACAGAAAAGAAAGTCAGAAAAGACAGCTGCAGCTGGTGTGGATAAGTGCTATAGAAAATGGATAGCTGGGTAGAGACATGTCTCTTGAGGCTTTGGGCCCTATTTTCATGTACGGCATGAGTCTGGCACATCGGCTAGCGCAGCTGTGGGCCAGAAGCAGGTTAGACCGGTGTTGGTAACTACACTGTGGGTGTGTTTGCAGCCGATTTCATTTTCTGCCAAAGAAAGCAGCTACTCTCATTCCCTTTAAATGTGGCATAGTGACAGTCTGGATGGAGACATCTCTGTGCGGAAAAAGACAATGTGTAATCGTAGCAATCCGTGCGTGAGTGGAGCATTGTCACTGCTCCTGGCCAGTGTCTGCCACACTCTGGTCTCTGGTCTGCCAAATCGACAAAATAAAAATAAAAATTCAGGATATGACAGCATTTGCGCCCTGCCGCAGATATGCCGTCCATGAAAATAGAGCCCATAGAGTTAAAAAATAAATAAATACTGGTTACCATAATATTCATTACATATTTTTAGGTTAGTAGTAGTAGTAGTAGTTTTAAAAGTCTTCTTGTCACATAGACACTTCTTGCCTAAGATCACATTAGGCTGTGCTCGTAGACTTGAATGAATGTAGCATATTATATAATATTTCAGTGCTGCCAAATTTGTAGTAATAATGTAATTCAATAATGTAATAATAATGTAATAAGTATGACAATGTGTGAACATTTACAGTCCTTGCAGGAATTACAAGGGGCATCTACTGTATGTCTTCATGTGGACAACACACCAGCTTACTATTATTAAACTGATGAAATACGGCATGTGCAGAAAAGGGTATTACATTACATTAAATTCTTAATGTCATTGTATTTATATACAATATACAATATTTGACAGCAGTCCTTTTTCACACCAGCAAAAATGAACTATAAAAAGCAGTGCAACACACTGAAAACACTTCAGATTAAAAAGCTGTGAAAATGGATATGAATTAATGTATAAATAGAGAAAGAGACCAAGACAATTAACACGAAACTTTGTAACTTGCATCTCGAAAAATGCAGCAGCTTTGTGGATTAAAATATTGTGACACAAAGGCTCCGCAGAAGTTGTGATTTTATGGGGAACATGGATGCTCCCACTAGTTGATTATAAGGTACTGAGCTTGTTAATGTGTGAATGATGTACAGTATATTGAAAAGTAAACAGAAAACACCTGTAGCATCCTGGCATAATGGTAAAAAGTGCATGGCAACTAAAATGGCCCCAAAGCTCGTATACCAAACTGAGCCAAGAAATGTATGAATTCACAATTCCATGAAAACATTAATATACATTCATTTAAAACCACAACGATATCTCAACATTCATAGGTTCACGCTGCTGTTATTGGTTTTACAGACACAGATGTTAATGCAATGCATGTGTTGGTGCCTCCTAATGAGATGGGTGCTTAAACAACATGGCAAATGCGCTGTCATATGCATTTTTAATGTGTCCTCGCTCAATACGCTTTAATTACGAAGTGCATGCTCGGCCTGTTAATGTTTTATGACAAAGTACCACAGTCCATTAATCTAAAGTTGGTCACAGTGTCCTTTGTCTTAATTATAGTCATGCCTGCCTCCAATATTGTAAATGCCTTCCAACCGACCACGCTAAAGGTCAAGCCAGGTATATGTGCTTATAATCAGTCAACAAGTAAAGCACTTTAAAGGGAAAATATTATGCCAGAACTGTTTTAAATTGTGAAAAAAAAGCATCTTATGTCTCCTTTTACATAAAATGTCTTCATTAATATTCTTTACACTTATAATACATGAAAGGCAGTCAGTAAAGTGTAGACCTCCACCAGGGTGGAGTGACTGTGGTCTGTATATCAAAATAAAGGATGCCTGTTCGAAAGAACAATTTTTATACACATTTTTTTCCCCTGTGAATGACATGAGGGTGCTCCGACAGGTCTGGAGGGGAGTTATGAAATAAGCAAACATTATTCACAACAAAAGGCAAATTACCACGAGTACCGTAAAGGCGCTTTTGTAACCCATTCAGCAACACACCCATGTAACACCCAAGGAGTCCCTGGTTTACCGACTGAGTTCCATTTGATGACGTGACCCGAATTTGTATGACGAAATGCGCCACAGTCCTTGACTAACCTATACTAATGTAGTCGTGAAGTCATAATTACAGTAAATGTCTGTATGAAAAATACTTATAAGCCATAAATACAAAACAATCAACTAAAAAAAACACTCAGCACGGTGGGAAGTGAGCACGCCTTCTAGTGCCGAGTGATGATGCACTCTTACACTGCACAAACCAATTCAATGTGCACCCTTCGTAACATTGAAATCTCGTATGTCAGGACTGTAAACCGAGGTCATCCTGGATAATGAAACTGTAAAAGCTTAGAAAATGACTCCAACATGTAGCATGAACTCTTTTGTTATTGTCGTTCGGGTTAGGGGTAAGGATAGTAGTACTGTTCCCCCGCATGATCGCCATTTTTCACTTCACCTACTGACTGTTTTGTTTTGTTTTTTTGTGGCGAACATATCCTCTATTAGTCACTGAAAAACCCACCAATTCAAACAAAAGTAGCGCTTTTGCCACCATTTTGTAGCATGTTGGTGCAAGGAACTGTGTTTAAGTGAGCTGAGGAGCTTCATTTAGGGGGGAAAAAGGGTTCTGCCATCCTGTGGCATTTATAGACAATTATAAATCATTTTATGGCGTGCGTCAATTACTATCGGCATTATCCCATTTACAGCAGGTCTCAGACCCTATCCCCTACAAATTGTGGGGGAACATTGTATTAGTATTTAAATTTGTAGGATTGCAGCTCGATTCACAACATTTATTGCTTAATCTTAACTTCATGACAAAGTATCACTTTTCTATTAATGATACACATTTTGAATGGAATAATATTATTCAAGCAGAGTCCCCCGTGGGGCAGCTAAATGGATAATAGATGACTTGTTCACCAGACAACCTCCTCATGTGAACTTTACAGAAATGTTCTGCTTATCTGGGCCAGTGTGTCTCATTCACAACAATCCATACGAACAGACAACAGCTCCTCCGTATCCCAGCCGACAGTGTACGTAAACACAATGACGTCCCGTCAATGCGCCCTACAATTCCCCCCGTCCTTACAAAACTATCCGTTCCTCGCTTCCACCCTCGTCATCATCATCCTCTCCCGACTTCCTCTCCGCGGCCCACTTCTGCAGCTGGGGAATGACAGCGGCGCCTTCAATAAATTCACTCCCCCGCCCCGCCCCCCGAACAGGTTGTTTGCATTGCAGGATGCTGCAGGCGTGAATAGAGAAGCAGACGAAGAAAAATTAAAAAGACGAAACAATGAAGAATGAAGCGGAAGATAAGATGAGAACTTTTAATAACCGGACCAAAAAAAAAAAAAAGAGAGAAACAGGAAATGGTTGGAGGGTGACAAAGTGGTCCCCATATGTCACCTCATAGTAGCCACTGTTGTCTGAACAGGTGAAAGATTGACAATGGCAGCGTGCCATCCAATTAGACAAAACATTGAGAGAAGGCTCCGCGGGCACAGCGGGGATCAGGAAGCGATGTGGACAGCCAGCTTGTGATGAGCCAAAGAAGCAGGAGGCCAGCTCCCCTAATGCTGAAACTTTTCATTCTGCCCAGTGTCACTCCAAATGCATTACTTGCTGATGTCACACCGCAATACGTTTTGTAAGGAATTGTACAAAATGTTAAGCACAACATGGACAAATTCTCAAACTAGCGCCACCATAAACTATGATAACCACCACTAGACACTTGAACAAAAAAACAACCGAGGAGGGTCTTTGTATGGATTACGCTGCATTTGGTGGGGAGACAAATTTCATTCAAGAGGAGCAAGAAAACAGGCTGCTACAACAAAGTGGCGACTGTGGAGTATAGTTGTGCAGCATCCAAAGCTAAGAAGCAGCAACAGTGTAAGTTAGCATTATTAGCCACAAAAGTGATGACAAATCTGTCTCGACCATGACCAGCAATGATTGTTATATACTTATTTTTATCCTTGTTATTACTATATGTATCACATTTAATATACAGCAAATAAAGCTGTTTCGTTAGCTTTATGAGTGTTCCTGCTGTCTCTCCCTGTCCATTGTCTGCTATGTGGGGCAGCGGAGGGGGTGGAGGGACGACGTATTGAGCGTTTATTTCATATAACAATTTGGTCATCGAACATAAGGGCAGGAATGAAATTCTGCCTAGTAACAAGTGACAACAGCGAAGAACAGAATTGCTCACAAATTCATTTCAATCAGTGTTGCCGCGTTTACCAGATTGGAATCGTAATTCAAGTTGTAAAGTCTCATGATTAATCATGTACTGTTTATTGCCCGAGTGGTTCAGTACAGGTGAGTAAAAAAGAACAGCAGACAGTAAGTGCTCTGAACTTTACTTAATGATGCCCCATCATTTTACAGAATGTGTTTAAATCGTCTATTATTATTTCAGGTGTATTTATATGCCACACCTTGTAACAGTTATTGTGTTTTGTTTGAACAATTTGGTTGACAAAATAAGAGGGAACAATGTTTAAAAATACTTACCCCAAACACAAGCAGCCTCATTCTTTCTTCCACCATACTGACTCATTGCTCCTGTTTCTTTTTCATTCCTGTCAATGTGTCTCGCTGTCTCCAGAGAAGTATTTCTTATTTTAGCTTTAAGATGCCCTTTGCAATGTCACTCTCACTGCGCCTTTGCCTGCTTTTAATTTGAGCCTCCTGTCCTGCTGGGCACCTTTTCTCCTCGCCATCATAAGTCAGATCCCCATCATAGCAACTGAATGGCACTTTTCTGATAAAAGGTGGAAAGGTTGTGCAGTGGATATACTACTACTACTACTACTACTACTACTGCTACTTTCATTTTTACACCTCAGGAAGGAAACCATACCAAAAAAAAAAGTGAAAGCGCTGAGCAGGACTGTACTACAAATAAACATTTAAATCTGTGTGCTTACAAAAAAAAAACTCTCCTGGATAGCAAATCCCTGGCTTGCATTTTATCAAATACAGTGGAAATCCAAAAGTTGAAGAGCACACAAATTTTTGAGTTTAAACAAAAAAAAAATAAAAATATGCCTCAAAAGTCAAACAAACATCTCTCGATGTCAGGAAAACTCTCATGAGATTGAGGATTAAAAGAAATGTACTATGACCCAGATATATATTTAACTTATTCCAATTTGGGGAAAGGTCTGGCTGCCAATATATGACTAAAACTGTTGATTATATAACATATGATTATGACATAATCAGCCAATGCTAACATAAATAGCATGTAGCTGATCACATGATGGCTAACCATTAGCATTAAAATAATTAGAGAGGCTTACTGTGGTGAAAACACTACAGGTTCCTTTTCCATTACCATCGCCATAATTTGTGGTGGTTAACATATCTAGTATGAAGAATTTTACAGTTTTTAACAATTGCTAAATCACATTTCTTGAAACATCAGCCCTTTTTTTCCCCCCAAAACCTCAACAAATATAACAATTCAAACTACATTCACAAAACTCTTCTGGCAAAACCAAACCCAAACAGACACAGATCGAGTCAATCAAAATGAAAACACCACTGAACAGTCATTGCGCACAACATGGCAAAAAAGGGAAATACAACAATCAGATCATAAAGTTGTAAAAATCATTTTGTTCACAATAGAAATGCATTTGCATGCATGCTTTTGCAAAACAAAACAAATAACATTTGTTGCAAAAAAAATAAAAAGTAATGGAAAATGGATGTATTGAAACACCTTTTTGTGTACAGCAATGTAAAGAGTCGTACTGTAAACATGTACGTAATGAAAAAGCAAATACCTGTCGACGTCTCTGAATCTTCTGACTATGGTGGACACAATGAATCTGCTTAGGCTGGCTGCACTTGCTGCGTTCCCGCTTCCCTCATTGTCAAAGTGGACAAAAACATGATCTACGAAGGTTGACCGTATTTCTTCACGTGTCTTATACTCTTACTTCCTCTCGCTCTTCTTCCTCCTTGAGCACCTCTTACTCTGCCTCGGTCTCTCTGATTGTCTCTATCAATAATGAAACTTGCACAACCAGCGCTCCCTAAACTGCCTCATACATGGTTTCAGTGATGGAAAATTGTCCATGCAGGGCTGAGTCACATCAGAATCAGACTGACTGATTCAATGCAAATGCTTTGACACACAACGAGACGGGGACCTTTTATGTTTGTCAATTTAATCTCCTTTTGAACATGCAATAGTTAATACGCATTTACTAAAGCACCATTATTTGGACGAGCAGGCCGATAGGGAGATGAAGACCAGGATGAGCAAACATGAAACACAATAAGTGTGTCATGACCTTGCTACAGAGAGGAAGAGTGGGATTTAGGCTGACAAACTCAAAAAAGCATCACTCAACAAAAGATTCAATGCAATAGTGACATTACAACTGATATTAGATACTATAGGAATTACTGCAGAACTGCTGTATTATAATTCTTTGAATTATTTTAGAACGTAACCCAGGAAAACGACAACAAAACAGTGTGACTTGATTTGAAAAGGGTATGATCAATTGCAACAAATTTCCCCGAACAGGTAAAGAGAGCAAATGTGGAAACTCCGAATAGCCTCTTAGGCATGTGCTGTATTTCCACAAATAGTGGCAAGGGGCATTTATTTACTCAACTCCAGGTGGGGAAGGCACACTAATATTAGAATGATCTCAAAGAATGCTACCAGTATATGACAATCCATGTCTACTAAAAGTGTGGTCTACTGAAAATATGGTTATTATGGAGAGAAACAAGAAGTAGATGGTTCCATCAATAAGTCTCATAGCACAAAACATTGCAGAACTTAGACAAGTTGATATCCTTTAACATTTGAATACAGCGATAACGTGTGGTAAGTCTCCACACTGCAGTTCATCTGAGAAGCTTCGGAAGGTGCTGCTCTTTTGGTTAGTAACAGACCTCAAATGGGCTCAACAGTTATTTATTTAATGTCCGTCTGCAAACAATTTACGAATTACTCCTATTTCTGATGGGGGGGAAGGGAAGGCATCTATTTGAAGGAGGTATTTACTGTATATTTGCCTTAAGTACATGATGCACCTGATCCAAGGGAAGGTCAATATTTGGGAAAAAACGCTGTATGACAGGAGTTAAAAATTATTCAAATTCAATGTTGGAAAACGTCCCAGAATGCCCTCTACTGGCCAAACAACCATGTTGTATATTCTGCCCTCTGTTTGTTTTGACTTACTACTGGTTACAGCACACGTACTCATTATTTACCAACCCACCCGCCCTCATTTGACCAGCTGCTCGCTAACACGCTTGTTTTCCTGTGTTAGCCCTCCGGCATCTGCTTTCCAACGGCTGTCTGCAGCTTTCAGCCACAATTGGGCCCCTCTTCCTATATATGAACTAAGTGGAGAGGTGGGTGGAAGCTCGCCGCTGAATCAATCGGCGGATGACAGCGAGGACCTGACAGCGAGGAGAGAGATAGCAGCTGTGGAAAAAAAGTTAACGTTGGCGAGAAGAGAGGAGAGAGGAGAGAGGACGAGTCATACTGAAAAGGGTTGGTGAAGATGAGATTGGACAACATTTATCTGTAATGTTAAGGAAAGTGAAAGAGGATTTTCCTGAAGGAGTTGAGAGAGGATGGAGATGATGGGAAAATGTTTCTGAAGGGTTCATGCACCAAATTCAAGCTCTTTTCAACTTAAGTGAAACTGCTAAAGTCGAGAGCCCCTGAGGTTGTACAAGTCGGATGTCACTAACATTCAGAAACTGAAATATACCGGTACTCCTAAATTCAGCCTGGATGGTTTGAGGTTAGACCTCAGCTCAGTGAGCATTAAAGGATTGTGTTTCTCGTGGCTTTTATTTGGGACATTAACCCAAAAGAAGGAGCAGGCTCCAGCATCAACATACACTTTGTTATTTTGTTATTCAACTGAAACAAAGATAGATTGTCTTGTTGTTTTTTTACACTTGTGTGGCGGTTGAGTTTGTTAACAAATTTGGAAATTTGGCAAATCACCTTTTCTTTCTACACCTTTGTCATTAAAGTTAACGCTGTGTTTTATTATTAACGGTAACAGTGGTTAGCTTATTTTTTTACACTTGTATGGCTGTTAAGTCTTAAAATAAAATAAATATACAGATAAATGTTGGTGACAGTTTGGCTGTTGAATGGATCATGTGTGTTATTTCTTTGGGAAACCTTCATTGGAAGTCAGCCAGCATCCCTGAATGCATTGGGTTCGACCTCTGACATTGTACAGTATTTGAACTGTTAACAATCTTCCAAAAAATGTGGTATTTTATTTATTTATTTGACATGAATGCATACCTCCTTCAGAATGATTATTTCGCTTTATCACATTGAGCTGCATTTCCACCGAAAGATCAAAGAAGTTTTCATTCTTGGCACAGTTCCTGGAGTTTAAAAGTTCCGCTCAGATATATGCAGCGCTGCAGAGCTCACCCCAAAGGTTCCTGTACTTGTCAGAAGTACTACCATCATAGCTAGACCCTCATACCATTACGGCTGTGGGAAATTACACACAGTATACTGTGCATGGGTGTAGCCATACTTAAAATACCGACTGCATTAAAAGAGATGGAATGGTGGCTTTTAATAGTAGATGGACAAGACATTTTTAGTCATGATTCCAAACAAGTGATGAAATCCAAATCCAACAACTGGCAAAAGGATGAACACTTTGGTGTCTTTCTTCCCCAGTATGTAGTATATATAATACAAAGTAAGGATTTGTTTATGTTTAAAGAAAGTTTATTTACTGTGGGGTTTTTTTTAAGAACTTTATTCTGTACTGTGTCCCTACCCACTCTCCCTGTTCTTTCTCCACTATGTGGGGCAGCAGATCTCTCTGTCACAGGTTGCCAAGAAAACACCAGTGATTATTGGGCTTGCAGGCTTGTACCACTCAAATTTTGCCTATCAGCAAGTAAAAATGTGTGTATTTAGACCTTGCTTTATCTCAAATTAAATTCCACTTTAAAACATCCACAATAAGATTCCAAGATTTTCAAGCATGTCAAGCATCAGTTGTAAGCCTCTTTCTTGATATGTGAAAGTTGTCCAAGTTGGGTAAACTGAAGAAGAGGAGGATGAGAAGACAAACTCCACTGAAACATTGTGAACGAACACCATCTCCGTGTGAGTGAGATGTGAGATGGACAGGAATGAAAAAGGAAAAAAACGTAGCAAAGTGTGAGCGCAAAGAGCTCAAATTTCAAATTGAGAGAAAGCTTTTCTTTTTTACTGAAGGCGTTATGGGTGAGGAAAGGGTGTGCAGCGAAGGGAAAGTGAGAAAGGCTGAATTATTGAGGCCAGACTTGTGTCAGCACATGAGGTACGGTCTTAGCGATGATGCCTCCCTGCTGTCACAAGGTTGAGATGGAGCCAGGAGCACACAGTGGCTGTTTTGTTTTTAAGATACGTATTCGGTTTCACCATTGGTGAAAATGAATGGGGACACCAACCACTGAGGTAGACAATACGCCAGGATTGGGGCCAGCAGTCAGGAATCGAACCAGGGCTGTATTCGCAGCATGTACCACTTCACTACCACTGCCTGAAAAAGAACAAAACGGTACTATTTCTGATTTTTGTTTTTTTTAAATACTGAAATAATGATGAGTTTGTCTCAAACTGTGGATGCACAGGTTTGTTGAACCTTCCAAAGGAACAGCATTTTATTGTTCTGCTTGTCACTATACGTTGCTGGCATAGATAGGTGAAGAAAGATATGTGTAATTCATATATAATTTTCAGACATTGAGTGAAATTAGATGAATTCCTGCAGCACTCCGAACAATCTCTACTGACACACTAGTTGGAAATCACTGTATTACAGCGTTGCATAAGCAACACAGCTAATTTGTGATTCCTTTTCATAAGGAGGTTCTACTGCCTATAGCACTTGTCCTCATTAGAGTATCAGGCAAGCTGGAGCTTACCCCAGAAGCCGCACCCTTTACTGGTCAACCAGCCACAACCCTTTACACTCACATTCACAACTGAGGGCCATCTAGAGTCTTCAATGAACCTCACGTGAATGTTTTGGGAATTTCCCAGAGAAAACCCTCACAAGCACGGGGAGAACATGCAAACTACACAAAAGGATGGCCCGAGCCGAGATTCAGACCCAGAGGGCTCTATTTTGGTGACTGGCGTAAATCTGGCGCGGTGCATGGCGTAACTCTGCGAACTCTGCACAGACACCCGCTGTTGGTCATTTTGAGGACCAGCATTTAAAAGAGGGACGTCGGCGCTGGTGTAGGTGTGATCATTTGACTTCAATCCTGTGCAATTGAAGCGGCTACTCTCATTCCCTTTGAATGTGGCGCACGAGTAAGCGCACTGACAGTCTTTGACATGGTTGAGGAATAAAACTGATTTGTTCAAGTTCGTAATACGCAAAGCAGGTTTATATGGAACTGCAAACACACCAGTGAAGGCCGGATAATGTAAAGTTGACTTGGGAGGACATCACAGATCTCCGCCGTGAAGTGGACCCGCTGTTCACATATTTATGAATGGATTACGTCGGACATCCACCACACGTGACCCTTCAGCACGAAACTGATCGGAAGTCGCACGGCCATGTTTTGTGCGATATACATTTTATGAAAAGGCATTAAAAATGCTTTCCAATGATGTATAGAGTGTGATATGTGCGTTTAAAGATCGGGAGTGGCGTTTCAGCATTAGTCTAGCAACAATGATGTTTTGTTTACATCAGGAGGGACTGTATTACGGCCTGTTGTTGGGTCATACGTGTAACGACGTACATTTGAATTAAATCCGCGGCTGCAGAGAAACCCCAAGCTTTCTGTTGATACCAGACATGATGTTGTTTTCCTAGTTTTGCGCGCGGCAGCAGCCGATTAGTGTCGTTGACTTCTTGTCCTTGTCTGGCTTTTCTCATGGAGATTTCGCTGTACCTTCTCATTAAAAGCATTTTTTCAAAGTATTAAGTGGAGAAATTCACATCAATTTCAACTGGGAATTGATCTTTACTTATTTTTTTGGTTTGAATCATCTGTTTGCCTGTGTCCCGATCAAATTCGGCAAAATTGCGTTAGACCAGCTGCCCCAAAAGTTAGACATGGTCTGAGAAGGCGCAAGTTTAGGCCGATTTTCAGTCACCAAATTGTCCCATGCGCCAGGCACATGTTAAAGGCGCCGGAACAGCCAGCTTGGTGTAGACAGGTCCGCCAAATTGGTGAACATGTGTAGTGAGCCTTGAGCTGGCATGAAAATAAAGACATGCCAGGATTTGCGCTCTGCCACAGAAGTGCCATCGCCGAAAAACGAGCCCAGAAGTTCAGAACTGTGAGGCAGCTGTGCTAACACTAGGAGGACCCCATGCTGCCCATGTGGGGTCCATTTTGACCAAAGATTGTTTTATAAAAGGCTACTGAAGAGAGATATGCATTCAGTGTAATGAGAATATGTAATTTTAATAATTTAAAACTAGTTTTAAAACACTTTTTTTTTTTTTAAACGCACAGTGAGGTGCTTGGTGTCACGTTTCGGGTTTGGTCAAAGGCGAGGAACGCAAGGCAAGAACATGGAGGACCCAAGTGCAGGGAAGCAGGGAGGCAAGGCAGGAGTGCGGGAGTCTCAAAAAAAAAAAAAAAGAAATTAATCTTCAAAAACGGCCAAGCAGGAACGTGGATAAAGCAAAACTAAACAAAGCCCCACAACCAAACCAAAGTAACAAAGAAACACTTAAATACCTAAAACTTTAAACAAACTATCACTGATGAGTAGGACGTAACTATCTGTTATAGGGACAATGACACCTGACAATGACATACTGCAAAGACAACAACAATGAACTTACAAGAACTGAAAGAAACCCATCCATTTTCTGAGCCGCTTCTCCTCACGAGGGTCGCGAACGTGCCGGAGCCTATCCCAGCTGTCATCGGGCAGGAGGCGGGATACACCCTGAACTGGTTGCCAGCCAATCGTAGGGCACATGCAAACAAACAACCATTCACACTCACATTCACACCTATGGGCAATTTAGAGTTGTCAATTAACCTACCACGCATGTTTTCAGGATGTGGGAGGAAACCGGAGTGCCCGGAGAAAATCCACACAGGCACGGGGAGAACATGCAAACTCCACACAGGCGGGGCCGGGGATTGAACCCCGATCCTCAGAACTGTGAGGCAGACGCTCTAACCAGTCGTCCACGTGTCGCCCTGAAAGAAACCAGGGAACTAAATACAAACAGAATGACGAGACAACGAGGAACACCTGGACAAGACACGAGTGGCTGGAGAGAGCTGATTGGTCGACACAAGGTAGACGAGAATAGGTGGACACAACAACTTAATGAGCACACGACAAACATGGAACACAGGAAAACATGGAACAAAACTAAACACAACCCAAACCAAAGCACAGACCATGACACTTGGTCAATTGATAGATTTTTAATGGTTGTTTGTTTGTATGTGCCCTGCGATTGGCTGGCAACCAGTTCAGGGTGTAGCCCGCCTCCTGCCTGATGATAGCTGGGATAGGCTCCAGCGCGCCCGCGAACCTAGTGAGGAGAAGCGGCTCCGAAAATGGATGGATGGATGGAATTAATCAATCAAAAATTGAACTACACACCTTTGAATCTTTTTTTTTTTTTATCTTATCAAGACATTTTGCCTAAATCTATTCTTTCAAGTTTAGGAAAGGCCATTTTCTGTTCCCACACAAGGTTTATAAAGGCATGCTTGGATTAGCTTGGTGTTGCAGAACAACCCCATCAAACAGTCGAACAAATGAGCGAAGAGAGCCACATACACAGCATATATATTAAAGCTATAAACTCATTTTTCTTCTATTTTCACATTCCGATATTGTAATGTAGCTGTAATGGCCATGTGTCCTAATACCTTTTTCCACTTACTTGCACTCACATCAGCATGTCAGATGCCAAATCCAAATAAATAACAAACTCAGTGCCAGACTTTAATGCGCTTAATTTATCAGGAAATAAGGAGGGAAGCGGCCACACCTGGCTGTGAAACATGACTGACAGTCAACAGTCCAATTAGTTTGGAACACGGTGATGGGAGGGTTTATTTATAGACATGGTGGTGAATCAAAAAGTTAAAAAAAAAAAAAAAGTAATGCACTGTCCAATTACTGCTGGACCTGACTGATTCAGTTAGCACAGAATGGTGACATCAAACTGAGGTGAGCGAGGAGGAGGAGAAGAGAAGACAAAGCAGAGTAGAAGATTGAACGTGAAGGACATAAAGAAGAGCGAGAGTGACAGCGGGAGAGAGACGTGCGGGAGGAGGCGGGCGCTCCGATGTGAATCGTGTTCTCGACGCTGTTCACAAGCATCCTGTCATCTTCATGAATAAGTCACATGCCAAATGCTCCCCACCCTCGCCGCCCAGTGCACGCCACCCACAACTCACACACAAGCTACAAGAGCAAAGTCCACTAAATAATTGGAATTGAAATAGTTCATCCCTGCGTCAAACTGTCGCTATCATAAAAGTCTTTATTGATTCTTCAAGCAGCTATAAAGGGGACATATAATGACAAATTAATGATTGAATTGGTTGTATACAAATGGTCGGGTGACTGGAGTGCCTGCCCACTCATCGAGTGCAAAATCAAGCAAGTAAATCTTTAGTTGGCTGCCTATTTCTGAAAATGTGTCTGTGAGCAAAACGTTCTGCACTTCTACTACTGTTACGTAACAATGAGGCCAATTTACATTTTAAAAAATAACGTAAAAAAACATTTCCCAACCCTGAGTTTCTCCATCCATGACTTGAAAGCTAGGCTGTATGAAGATCCAGAGTCACTCTCAAGCAACACTATCACTAGGCACTATCATGCAGAAACACTCACATGAGTCGCTACTTTCAGGATGTCATTGTCTGAAACACTGCGTCAAAGCCATATGGTAAGCAGAGCTGCATTTTTTAAATGTTTTTTTTTTTTTTGGGTGGGGGGGCAGATGCACAGGTTAGCCTTAGCCAACAGCATGGGCTTCTGTTGAGTGGCACATATGGGATTGCTCGGCAAAGTTGTTGATCTGGTGTGGGTATTTGCGTTTGGCGATGTGACTGCTGCATGCGCTACATAAACTGAACCGCACATTATTTGGCAAGCGTAATCCAGCATCTTGGTGTGGAAGTGTTGCTGCACTTTGCAAGGGAAAATATAAATCGTGTTTTTATGGGGCCTCGTGTCTGCTTTACAGTCTCGCAGTCTCTTTATTTTTAGATTTGCATCTTAATGTACAGTTACCCGTAGCTCCGCCAGAGTTGTCATGGTAGCTTAATTTGTACTTGCCATTGGCTCATCCGTATGTGGGGCAGAGTGAGCCCTGGCTCACTTGCATCAGACAGTGCCGCCCCCTTAAAACAGGCTAATCACCAGGTGTGTAAAGTGCTCTATTATTCTTGAACCATGGTATTGCATACATGTTATTGAGACACTTGGGAACTGTTTAAAAGTGTGAAAAAATGCATATTGTTGGCATTGGGCGGAACCCTCGCATCTCCAAAACCATCACTTTTCAGGAAGCCAAACTAACGCATTTTTGATGAGCCATTAACATTGCATCGTCAAAGACAGCAAGCCATTTTCAACACTTCAGATTTCAGTAATCGTCATCAGCGTCATCATCATCATCATAATAATAAATAAGTAATTCGTAAAAACAGATTTGTGGAAAAAGTATGAACTTTTGTTTCTGCCCAACAGTGACAATATGCATCATAAATGCATAATAAAATAAAAAAAAAAATATGCATCGATGCTGTTTTTTTAACTAGCAATGGGGCTCGGCAGTAGAACTAAATTTAGGCTCACCGTTTGGCAGGCAGGAAGTCACCCTGGCTGTTCTTTCATAATGATTTATAGCAGCTAATTAAAGCTTAACACATATTAATAACAAATAATATATATATATTAATAACAGAATTGGCTACCAGTGGCTTTCCACAATCTACGCCCAAAGACACAAGCAACTAAGAACCTCTTGAAGCTGAACCAGTAACATATACATATAACCACCAATCATATGCCAACGCGTGTTTGCGTGTGGGTACTTTGCTGGCACAACTACACTGAGCACAAGATAATAAACTAGAGTTCATCAAAAGGTGAAAATGCCATGAGTGATGTTTGAACTCATCAGCAGCAGCAGCAGCAGCAGCAGCATTATCATCACTGCGCAAAAGTGTTGTGTTGGCCTTAACCAAGATGGCAAGAAGAAATGACAATGAGCAGATACCATATGTGAACTAAAGAGTTAATAATTCTGTTTGTGCTACTATGCAAAAGAGAGAGCCGCCTTATTAAATTTCAACTTTTGACTTCCTCCAGCCTTCTCAGAATATGCATTACAATACGTATATCCTACAGTATGCATTCATACAGTACATACTGTCAGTGTAACTTTGCTTCACTTAAAAGAGAGTTCTAAAGTCAAAAATGTTTGGTGGACGTCATCAACATTGTTAACCAGTGCCTCTTCTTCAAAATTTAAGACACAGTACAGTATTAATGTAACACATACACAGCTAACCTTGTTAAAAAGAAGTTCCCAGCAATACTTAGAGATGCACATGGTATCTTATGATGAATTTAGTTGTGAGAACAGTGAAAGCCTCCCAAAAAGTAGTGTTGTCTTTGCTCTTCTTTTTCTGTCATCTAGTTCTGATAAAACTGTTGCGATGGTAAAATTCATGCTAATCTCCTAGTTGGCTGCCAAAGTTATTTACGCCAAGGACCAACAATTCAGTATTTGACCAAATTGTCATGGAAATCACATCAAACTTATTCGGCGTATCTCGTGAGGCCAGCGAAAAAAATTCTGTCAGTGTTTTTTTCCATCCATCCATTTTCTGAGCCGCTTCTCCTCACTAGGGTCGCGGGCATGCTGGAGCCTATCCCAGCTGTCATCGGGCAGGAGGCGGGGTACACCCTGAACTGGTTGCCAGCCAATCGCAGGGCACATACAAACAGACAACCATTCGCACTCACAGTCACACCTACGGGCAATTTAGAGTCTCCAATTTATGCATGTTTTTGGGATGTGGGAGGAAACCGGAGTGCCCGGAGAAAACCCACGCAGGCACGGGGAGAACATGCAAACTCCACACAGTCGGGGCCGGGGATTGAACCCGGGTCCTCAGAACTGTGAGGTTGACGCTCTAACCAGTCGGCCACCGTGCCGCCCAGTGTTTTTTTATTTTATTTTATTTTATTTCTTTTAGTTTTTTAAATTGTGCTTTTTCTTAAACATATGTAGCAGTACTGGTTTTTTATCTTTATTTGTATTGTTTTTTTTAAGTTTCAAACTGGTCAAACTTCTACTCACACTTATACAAGGCTCATCTGTTTATTACACAATTGTTTTACTGTTTTTACATTTTACAGTCAACGCTGGTTAACATATTTTAACACTTGTGTGACTAATAATGCTACTTGAAAATGTGCCTGTACTTTTATGATGACGACAGTTTTACCCTAGGGGAAAATGATATCAAAACCAGGAAAAAAATCAAACATCAGCGAGCATCCCAGAACAGGTTCCAATGTAACTAGAAATTCATTGTTCGCATTACTTGCAAATTGTACAGAAAAAATACAGATATTTTTTGGGATGAAGAGCCATTTTTAAGTGTACTGTAATTAAAGCTTCGTACAATCAAATTTCAGAACACCCAGACACCCAGTATTCATCAACATGTTCAAACTGTGACATTTTTTTTTATTGCAACCAATGTCGTTGACAATGCAATTTTGTGTAATTCCTCTCAGAGAGAAAATGTCTGTAAACATAGCAAACAAATGCAATTCACCATGGAGGTCAATTTGTTTTTTTTTTATTAGTGCATAGATGCTTTGGCTCATGTAGAAATTGAATATACAGCAAATAGACGAAAAATAAAGCACAATTTTCCAGTGGAATACCTGTTTGTATTGTGCCTATAGTCACTTGAATGGAAGGCAGCACCTGCCATATTTGCTTCCTAAGAAGATAAACTCTCGTGGCCCACAGCCTACATTTAACTGCTACCTTCTGGTGCCCACCTCAGGCTGCCACTGATGGACGAAGTGATAAATCACACCTCCCAAGACGTCATCTAAACGCTTTTATCCTTTAACCCCGGGTAGCAAGGCTAGTGTAAACCATGGTCAACATATCACTTCGGCCATAGTCCTCTGGCTCTGCGGCTGACCCGCAGGTTAATAGAAACGTTGTCAGGCTTTTATACGTGCTCAGCCGTACAGCGAGGTGGGGAACTGAACAAAAGGGAAGAGCAGGGAGGGAAAGAAGGATGACAGCCGCGAAGAATGTGCTGACTAAGCATCCTAACGAGGCAGCAAGCCATCGCATAGCTTTTACCAACAAAAACACCTTTAGAGTAAACAGCTTTATTTAAGCACCGGGCGGAACGACAACATTTTAAACAGGATAGGGTCTGTCTGACTGATGCGTGAGGAGGGACTACAATGAGAGAGGGACAAAGATCAATTGAGGTGGTGTTTAATGCGCTCCCACGCCCAACTGATGAATGAAGTCATTTAGACCAAAATAAAATAAATAAAACAACACAAGATTGCTGTGGCTAACTAGAATTATTCCTCCCATCTATTTATCATCTTGTTTCATCCCTTGTGTTTTAACACTGAGTAGCCATTACAACAGAGAATGTCTAACCTTGGGGAAGCAGTCAGAAAATTTTGTTAAATCATTTCATACAGTATGTTTTTCCCCACATAGGAAATAAAAGAAATACAAATAATGTGTGCCCGGGTCAAGCTGTCAGCAACACAAAATTTATATTATCTGTACAGGCTATGGCTTAACAGCCTTGGCTGTCATGCTAGTGTAAAAATGAGTTCATCGCCGTTGTTACTGTTGATTGTTTTTTCTCCTACACTCGCCTGACTTTGGTGCGGGCAGCGGCGGTTCAGTTCCCAATCAGTGACGGTGTGAATGTGAGTGCGAATGGTTGTCTGTGTCTATATGTGCCCTGTGACGGGCTGGCGACCAGTTCAGGGTGTAGTCCGCCTTTCGCCCGAAGTCAGCTGGGATAGGCTCCAGCGTCCCGCGACCCAAACCTGGATAAGCGGTGTTGAAAATGGATGGATGGATGTTTTTTTTCCTCTGGAATAAATCTATGAATGGATGAAGTTCTATGTATCTATCTGTCTGTCTTTCTGTCTGTATGTCTGTCTAGTGACAGATTTGTCTATCTATCAATACTAAAATGCAAATGACAGTTTTAATCTGTTTTAATCTGACAAAAACAAGCCCAGGACCTCTGATCTCTGCGCCTGAAACACTATTCCACCGTGCAGCCACATTTCAATCTTACAAGTGTAAAAAAAGAAGTCAACCACTGAACACTCGAAATTTTCAAGTGAGGATGCTTAACAGAGGGTATCTGCAGGTTTAAGGCCGCTTTGGTGAAAATTAAGAACTCTCGTTCACTTCATATGATCACTGGAAAACTGAATGGCTGTCATATTATCACATTGTTTCAAGACATTTAGTACAACCCAAATTCCAATGAAGTCGGGACGTTGTGTTAAACATAAATAAAATCAGAATACAATGATTTGCAAATCATGTTCAACCTATATTTACTTGAATACATTACAAAGACAAGATATTTAATGTTCAAACTGATAAACTTTATTGTTTTTAGCAAATAATCATTACCTTAGAATTTTATGGCTGCAACACGTTCCAAAAAAGCTGGGACAGGGTCGTGTTTACCACTGTGTTACATCACCTTTTCTTCTAACAACATTCAATAAATGTTTGGGAACAGAGGACACTAATTGTTGAAGCTTGGTGGGTGGAATTCTTTCCCATTCTTCCTTGATGTACAGCTTCAGCTGTTCAACAGTCCGGGGTCTCCGTTGTCATATTTTACGGTTCATAATGTGCCACACATTTTTAATGGAAGACAGGTCTGGACCGCAGGAAGGCCAGTCTAGTACCCACACTCTTTTACAGCGAAGCCATGGTGTTGTAACACGTGCAGAATGTCTTCCATTGTCTTTCTGAAATAAGCAGGGCCGTCCATGAAAAAGACGTTGCTTGGATGGCAGCATATGTTTCTCCAAAACCTGTATGTACCTTTCAGCATTAATGGTGCCGTCACAGATGTGTAAATTACCCATGCCATTGGCACTAACACAGCCCCATACTATCACAGATGCCGGCTTTTGAATTTTGCGTCCATAACGGGCCCGGAGAAGCCGGCGGCGTTTCTGGGTGTTGTTGATAAATGGCTTTTGCGTTGCATTGTAGAGTTTCAAGTTGCACTTCTGGATGTAGCGCCGAACTGCATTTACTGACATTGGTTTTCTGAAGTGTTCCTGAGGCCATGTGGTGATATCCTTTACACATTGATGTCGGTTTTTCATGCAGTGGCGCCTGAGGGATCGAAGGTCACGGGCATTCAATGTTGATTTTCGGCCTTGCCGCTTACATGCAGTGATTTCTCCGGATTCTCTGAACCTTTTGATGATACTATGGACCGTAGATGATGAAATCCCTAAATTCCTTGCAATTGTAAATTGAGGAACATTGTCCTTAAACTGTTCGACTATTTTCTCACGCACTTGTTCACAAAGAGGTGAACCTCGGTCCATCTTTGCTTGTGAATGACTGAGCAATTCAGGGAAGCTCCTTTTATACCCAATCATGGCACCCACCTGTTCCCAATTAGCCTGTTCACCTGTGGGATGTTCCAAACAGGTGTTTGAGGAGCATTCCTCAACTTTCTCAGTCTTTTTTTGCCACCAGTCCCAGCTTTTTTGGAACGTGTTGCAGCCATAAAATTCTAAGTTAATGATTATTTACTAAAAACAATAAAGTTTATCATTTTGAACATTAAATATCTTGTCTTTGTAGTGTATTCAATTGAATGTAGGTTGAACATGATTTGCAAATAATTGTGTTCTGTTTTTATTTATGTTTAACACAACGTCCCAATTTAGTTGGAATTGGGGTTGTACATATAACAAGTATGAAACGATGCATGCTTATTACAAAAATGCTACAAAGCGCTCTACATTCTATAGCTATGTTGTTTCTTGTGTCTGCATCATTTTTAAGACCTTTGACTGGCAGTTTTAAGAGCTACGTGCCAATTGTAAAAATAAATAAGGCCTTCATTGTCAACATATTCTGCGGGGAACAGTAAATTATAACCCTAACAAATGTCAGTGATAAGGCAATGTTGTGCAATTTTGCTAAGACAAATGTCTACAATTTCCCCCCCTGCACGTTTCAATATATCCTCTTTTGTCTCCTGATTTCATATGGACATTTGAGAAAGAAGAACAGGCTGCACTTTTACATTTCCAAGGACTTTAATTTACTTTACCCACAGAGGGAAATGTCATTTGACAAGCTCTAACAATACAGATGACATTCAGGTAGAGGATGCAATTTGAAGAAGAATGACTTGGCCGTACACGAGTGTGTGCGTGGGCACAAGTGTGCGTGTTCGAAAGTGCAATGTTGTGGGAGGTAAAGATTAGCATCATCTCAAGCTTAACGCTCCAGTCTCTTCCTATCGCCGTCTTCCCTTCCTTCCTCTCCTCTGCCTCAGAGCCGCAGATAAATTATAGATGCTTATTAGAAAAGGGCAATATTCAGCATCCCAAACAAACTGAGTGAAGATGGACATGAAAAGAGGAGGCAACCAAAAAAAGTATGTGAAGAGGTAACATTGCAGGGGAGCCAGTGGCCAGGGAAGGAAACTGGAAATATTTTTTTTTTCTTCACCCTAGGTCAATTGCAGAGTAGAGTACAGTAAACAGTACAGTAAGATGCTCCTTAAACATATTGATGTTCAATACATCCAAACACATGCTTCTAAAAAAAAAAAAGAGAGTTGATGTGGAGTACATCCAAACAAGTGACTTATTTACTGTGGGCTCACTTTGTCTCTTTTCACACATTTAGTTATGTTACAGGCCTATTCCAAAATTGATTAGATTCATGTTTTCCCTTTAAATACACATAATACCCCATATTATTAAAGTACTAGTAAAAATAATTTGTTGATGTTTCTACAACTTGTTTGGAGTAAATCTGGGATCTATGTATTGAATGAATATGATCGACCGAGGCATGTAATATTTGCAAAAGTGGCAAAAGTAGTCACACTACGTACTTACCAGTAAGTAGAAGTACAGATACGTGTGTAGAAAAGACTCGGTAAAATAGAAGTACTGATTAAATTAACTGTAAACTGGGATTAGACACGTGCTGGAGAAAATGGGTGGGTAAATGTTTTTTAATGCATTTGGTAAAAGTGTAAAAAAGAATTTTAAATGGTATTTATTAGTAAGCATTTCTTTAATTGTAAGGGGAAAAAAACAGATAATTTTATCCATTTTGGAACAAGGCTCTAACATGGAACAAGTGAAGTGATTACTTTTACAAGCATTTCAGGGTCCAAAACAACAAGTTCATTAAATATCCTGTAACAATCACATAATTAAACAATGTGGTTGGTATCCCATTGACGCTTGCAGTTTGCAAATTAATCAATTCTTTGGTGTTCCTGTGAAGAGCGTTGCTTCCCACACTCTAACCCCGCAACACTCGTGCGTGCGTGCGTGTGTGCCTGCTTGTGTGTGCGCGTTGTGTTAAAGGACTTGAAGAGTCACTTCCTGTGTGAAAGTCTTGAAGTTTGGAAAACCTCGCCTAATCCTTCAGTAAATTGAGAGTTAGCACTTGTGAGTGTCACTTCATGCATGTAATGCCTGGGATTATGTTCTATCCACATTAAATGGACAGGAAAAAGGCATAAATGCAATATGGGGGCAGGGCAGTGTGGATGGAAATGTGGACGGAAATGCGTGGAGAGTTAATGGAAACATATGCATTTTTTCGCAATTTATAAAAGGTTTCCATGAGTCTTAACAAATGATTTCTAACATTCCTTTGTCCAAAGATACAAGGATAAAAAATATTTACAGCAAACTTAAAGGAGTAGTTTGCAATTTTCAAAGAAATCACGATATGTCATATTTGTTCAAACTGCCAGTCTCACCTGACAGTAGAACATTAGTAAAATTATCTGTAAACCCCCTCACAGGATTTTTAATAAACTACTGTGCCAGAGGAAAAAACACCAATCAGAGACAGAAGGCGTGACCGCACTTGTGGGCACACGCATAATGGGCACACCCCCGCAGCCTCTCGCTGACCTGTTCGGCCTGGTACACATATAAGGATTTTTCTAATTTTCTAATGTCAAACATTTTTTTATCTGTTACAGAACCCACACATGAATCAGACATTAACAGTTTTAGTCATACTCTGTGTGGTGTGCTCCGATAATCTCAACACAGAACACCAAACACAAGGATTTCTGTTCCACCAACGATCTCAAATATTGTACGCCGAGACAAAAATCTCGTGTCATCAAATGTGATCTAATGAAAATGAAGAATAAGAAAGTCAGTGCTTCTGATCGTCTTTAAGAGCAGAGAAGGTCTTGCTGACCCTGACCCTCACCACTGCGAGAATCCTAACTTATCATGGTAGACACGTGGCAATCAATGTGTTACATTGTTGTGTCTTACTGACTGCAAATATGTTATATATGTTATATCATCACACACATTTTTGACAATGTGACTTACTGATGTTATTGTAGTAGTCACAAATCCACAAATCAAAACAACGCTGTGAAAGAGAAATCACACTACAGTCCCCACTGAGCCAGAAAGCTGCTGCCATGAATGCTGCACAAACACACACATACGCACACACGCATGCAGAGGTGGGTAGTAATGCGCTACATTTACTCCGTTACATTACCTCAAGTAACATTTTTGATACTTTTGATACTGTACTTGTCAGAGTACTTCAAATGCACCGTACTTTTTACTTTTACCTGAGTATTTATGTGAAGAAGGATCGATACTTTTACTCCATTACAATGATCGACATGTCGTTTGGGGGGACAGCCACGCTTTACAGACTCCAAAAAACAACAGCTTTGTCATGCAGCTCTTCATTTGTGACTGCGCAAACTTGGACATTTCAGCCCACTTCTAACTTGAGAAAACACCTTTCGGTAAGTAGCAGATGTTTCTATTGTTGTTCTGGCATCATTAGCCCTATCCTATGGTGTCGCACACGCACACACAATCACTAAGTCTGGTCAGCAAACAGGTTATTCATGAAGTCATTGAAGTGAATAAAGCAAATAATGGTTCTGTAGGGCCTGATGCATGTGCTGTTGGTTTTGGGGCAATTAAAAATTCAAATGGTGGCAGGTGTGTGTCGAATCCCATATATTATTTTTATTCTTTTATTTTATTTGATGTTCATGGTCTGATTTGAAAAAACAAAAATAACAATCTGAAGTTACTCGCAAGTTACTCTTTACTTGAGTATTTTCTTCATTGAATACTTCCTCAAGTAAATATTCCGATGCCTACTTTTTACTTTTACTTGAGTCCTATTATTCTAAAGTAAAAGTACTTTTACTTGAGTACAATATTTGGCTACTCTTCCCACCTCTGCGCACACACGATGAACACCTGCACACATATTCACAGGCAGATAGAGGCACCCAAAGGTGCCACAAAAGAGGACAACAGTAAATGAAGCTCATACTCTGAAATCCATCAGGCACGCTTGCGCACTTGGCCTCCCGATGGACGCCGCGGTCGCATCTGTCCGCCGCAGCGAGTGCGAAACAATTACCACGTGAGGAAAAAGACTCCTGCCAACATGTTTGGTTCTCTTTCTCCCAGAGTCTCCTCTCCTCCTGGTGACTTGTGATTGTGCTCATGGTGAAAAGATGTCTTTCTACTATCCATTAGTCCCAAATGTGCAGCAACCAGAGGACCTACGGAGGCCTTTAGATGCAGCCCAGTGTCGTTCCCACGATGCTTGCTGATGATTCATCCCTTTTTGTACACGCACACACACATATACACGCACGGCCCTCCGAAACACAATGGGCGAGAAGTAACTGACGCTGGCTTTGACCCACTCTGTGTATGTGTGACACAACCCAGGGGACTACAACAGACTTTTTGTGAGCCACAATGAAAAACAGCTCAACTATGAGCTAGGAAGGAGCAGTGGTGTATCATGGATTTCAAGGCGGAGCCGTCCCGAGGCATCAGCAAACTCAGCAGCTGCTTGGGGCCCCCTGGCCATTAAGGGGGCCCCAAAAAGCGTAAGGATTGTTTTTTTGTTTTTTTTTAACACGTTGGCCATATTAACTGTTGTGTTTAATGACCGATTCGATGATCACGACATGAGGAGACAGATGCGTACACTTTATGTTAATGTAAATTCTCTGTTCAGGCAATTTAGAAGTCGGTTTGAGTCCATGAAGATTCCGCAATTTATTTTTATGCACAACTATATTCTTCTCATCTACATTCATGTTTTAAAGAAAGCTACATGTGAGAAGACACTACAGAAAATACAGCTGAATACAATATTGTTGTAAGAAACGTTTTCGCTTGCTACTATTGTAACGGCAGCGAGATATTTGTATTTTATGATGTTTAATCCCTTGGTGAAATTTGATGTATCAGCATTTATGTTTTTCGAGGTGGACTGGAATCCACTTAGTCAGGTGAATATTGTCCTTACGTCATGTTATTTTACATCTTCATTTACTGTATAAGACACTGTCCTAGGTGTTGTACAGTTCGTGAGGAGGTATTTTGCACTGTTGAGCTAGATTGTATTTATTTTCCGAATTTCAACTGTATGTACCCTGAATTTAAAATAAATAATTGAATTGAATTCAAGAAATTCAAAGGGGAACATTGCACTATGCTGTGGCATCTTACTGCCAAGGAACTATGTTGAAATGAGTTGAGGAGCTTCATGTAGTGGCTCCTTTCATTTGTATCCGGCCTAACTCTGCTAATTTTGCCAGAACAAGAATCACATTCATCTTCAGTGATATCCGGCACAACAAAGTCATGGTAGCTGTCTGTACATTGTTGTCGTTAGCGCGTTATCTGCCATAGGTTTCAAGCAATCCAAATTGCCCGTATATCACTTCCAATATCCTACCAATTTTTCATTATGTCAACCAGCAGCATGTTTCTTGTCTTTCTGAGTTGTTCAGATACAGAACACTAACGATATTGAAGGATATTGAGGGTACATTTTTCAGTACGACACACACTGATATCAGGATACCTACACGGATGGTGATACCAGGAGGAGTTCCAAGTGTGGTGAAGTAAGCCGAGGGATTTCTTTTCTTCTTCTTCACGGGTCCAAACGCTTCAGCAAAGGACAGATTGTCAGCCTTTCCCCGCGATGGCTCATGACAACGCCGGCCTCCGCCACCGCAACTAAACAGACCTTGTTTTCGACGGCTGCCACAACGCCTCGAACCTCCCGGTCGGCGTATCCAAGGCGACAGATCTGCTTGTGCGTGTTTGCTTTGAGGCGGAACACATGGCCGGACCGGCGCCTGTCACTGAAGAAACGGAGCCTGTGTCGTACACCAGTTCTGTCCCTCGACATATAATCAAACAAACACCATATGAGTGAGTCTATGAATAATTATTGAAATCTGTGTGTAAAGGTAGGTTCCTGAGCTGTAAAAGTCAAGTAACAAAGCAGGACCTGTGAGAGTACAACCCCACTGACAAGCCATTACACAGCCCTAAAGATACCATGTTAGAATGGAACCTCTAAAAGTTGAACTTAAAACAAAAACAATGTGAGAAGAATATACGTTACGTAAGGTACGAGATTCGCAAGCAGTAGGACTCCAGCATCACCATACGCGTGGTCACTTGTTATCAAAGTGAAGATAAGAACAGAAAATTAAGATAAGAACACAACAAAATTATGTGAGGCTCATCTGCATCCAATATCGTCTTTATATGATCTACGGCAGTGATTCTCAAAGTGTGGTATGAGGTACCACTAGTGGTACGGGTGCTCCCTCGAGTGATACACGAAGACACTGAATTAAATGTTCAAACGCTGCATAATGTTAGGCTTAAACTTTTTTTTAACCCAGTACGGTAGATTTGTTAAATACCGTTAACTTGTATTTAACATTGAAATAAAATACATTTGCATTTAATCTTTTAGAGCTTTTGTCTTCAAATGTTTATTGAGGTACAATTTGTGTTCAACTTACATCATTTATATATAGCTTTTTATCATCCTATAGTCGAGCGCAGTGTTACTCTTCAAACTGCATAATGTTACAGTTGCTTACAGTAATATTCAATGTACCGTACTTTTTAGGACGAAAACGCCTGCCTTGGGTTTGATGAACACTTCGGCCTACTACACTACTGTATTTCAATGTTGGTTATGATGGTGTCAAAAGAACCTTGGTGTCAAAAGTCTGAGAACCATTGCTACATTGGTTTTGTGTTTTATTATTTTTACGTCAAAATATTAAGATTGGTTAAGGTATTTTTTAATTATTACATTATTTTACATAAAAAGCCAAAATGTAGCCAGTGTTGCACTGAGTTTTGTTGGCTGCACAGATGGGCATTAGCTAACAGCGTTTGCTTCTGATAAACTGCATGTATTTCATTGCTTGATGCAATTGTTGACACAGTGAGGATAGGAGGTACTGTTTGTGTGTTTGGTGATTTTGTCCACTGCTCCACACTCATGGACAAATGGAATTTGGTGGCTTGGTGATGAAGTGCTGCCTCCACAAGGGGAAAATGGAATCCATGTTATGTAGTGGCTCGTGTGTACCTCACAGTTTGCAGTTGTATTTTGGGGATTCAGGAGCTTTAGATTGATAATGTGGTAAATGACGTTTTCATGTCTGTACACACATTGAAAAGAGTACGACTGCAGTGTCACCACATGTTTTGAGACCTATTGTTAACAGAAAAGAGTGATTTGATAGTTTTATCATTGATACCGGTAAACTAAAAACCTATGCAACATTATGCAACATTATATGACTTAAACTCCTAATGCCATTACTGCTAGTTACGTATCATAGCATTGTTTTTGCTAATACAATTAATACAGTAGGGCGGCACAATGGACGACTGGTTAGCACATCTGCCTCACAGTTCTGAGGACCGGGTTTCAAATCCCGGCCCCGCCTGTGTGGAGTTAGCATGTTCTCCCCGTGCCTGCGTGGGTTTTCTCCGGGCACTCCGGTTTCCTCCCACATCCCAAAAACATGCATGGTAGGTTGATTGAAGACTCTAAATTGCCCATAGGTGTGAATGTGTTTGTTTATATGTGCCCTGCAATTAGCTGGCGACTAGTCCAGGGTGTATCCCGCCTCTCGCCCGAAGATAGCTGGGATAAACTCCAGGACGTTCACAACCCTAGTGAGGATAATCGGTAAAGGAAATGGATGGATGGATGTGTAAGCGAGTACAAATGTTGTTTGTTTATTTGTGCCCTGCGATTGGCTGTTGACCAATTCAGGGTGTACCCCGCCTTTCGCCCAAAGTCAGCAACCCTAGTGAGGATAAGCGGTGCGGAAAATGAATGGAATTAAAACAGTACACACTGCTTCTCTCTCTCTCTCTCTCTCTCTCTCTCTCTCTCTCTCTCTCTCTCTCTCTCTCTCTCTCTTGGTCTCTCTCTCTCTCTCTTGCCCCCACTCATTCAAGGCAGTCAGCCACTCCCACACTGAGTCTCAAGTATGTTCCAAGTCTCTTACAGGGACTTTTTCCTCACCTCTGTCATCTCGTGTTTCCTAACGCATTGTCCGGTTGGTCTCCTAATATATGAATTGTGTGCTTCTCGAACTTCTCCATTTTTGAAGTGCCTTTATATAACTTATTTTCTGAATTATTGCTCTATAAATACAATTGAATAATAAAAGTCAACAGGTATTTTGTTTTCTTTAGGTTTACAGTAGTTAACTTCTTTTTACACTTGTGTGACAATTGAGAAAACATCTGCAGCATTAAGTTACACCGAATTGTGTGACTACTTGTTGACGCTTATAATACAAATCTTGGCGGCCATGGTTTGACACTGGAGCAGAGTATTTCCATTTATTTCCTCAAGGAAAATGTTTTTTCCAAGCTGAACACGACCAGCTCCCTAGATTGGATGAGGGGCCTCTTATTTATTCCGAGAAAGTATGCATGTTTCTGAGTGAACCCTAAATGTATTAATATACTGTTGATTTCCCAGAAGCAATCATCGTCCACAGCTTCAATTAAAGTTCTAAACGACAAAGGGCTTTTATGATTGGAGCTTATTCAGTCCAAACGGATGTAGAACGCATTGACATACTGTACAAATAATTTGTAAATCATTCTTACCGTAAACGCCTTGGCAGCGGGCAAGGGGATAGATGGTAGAAAACAACAAAATCCACAAAAGCTCCATGTTCAGCTGTGCTCGGTCATAACCTATGCAAAGGGAAAGAGAGTACATCCTGTCACTTTTAAAGACTTGAGTGATTGCTGTCAAAAAAAAAAAAATGAAAGAACTAGTCCAGTCAGCCTTTTGGGCCAATTGTTTTTTTTTTTTTTTTTTCCATTCTAACCCTTTAAGCCGTGAAAGTAATATTCCCGAACAAGCTCCGAATGCACGGCCTACAACATTTCATTCAATTTAAAGGGTGGGTAATTTAATCACAAATGGTGGATTATGGGAAGCTTACAAGCAAGGCATCAGAGACGGACATGCATTGTATTTGGGAGTACTTTAGCGTGACTGTCCTCTCCTCATTGTGAAGTGCAGGTGATCTGACTGGACTGTAGTAATCATGGAGGATGTCATACACTTGACTCATACACACAGACATTTGCCTCACATCATTATCACATGGTTACGAGTCGAAAAAAGATGATCCTCAAAGGACACAACATTAGGTACTCTTGCACAATCCAAAATGGCATCAAATTGTGTTCCGTTTTGTTTGTCAGAGATGCTGAGCTCTTCTTAAACTGTTGAACCTATAAAAGCTGATCAAAATATTAGAGACACGGCTACAAATGCTATGGGCATGTAATCATTACAACACTATTATTTTGGGTACTCACTTGAAGCTCAAAAAAAAAAAAAAAAACATATTAAGGAACACCTCTGAGTACGATGCAGTGCAGTTCTACTCCACTGCAACCGCGATAATAAACATGGTGCAAAATTAAATGGATATAAAATGAGCATTGTGTTCTTTTTAAAGGAGTGATACCAAACCAGTGTGCCCTTCGAGGTCATCCGGTGTGTCGAGGAAAATTATCCAATTTCACTTAATTAGTCTGAAAACTCTCGTTTTACTACAAATAATGCATCTTTGCTCAACAATCTATGCCAGTGACGTACATTGACTGGCGGAAGAATTAAATGCTCTTGCACTAGATCGAAGTAATTAACCTGTGTGTCTTTTTGTGACATTTTTGTTTGGAAGTGTGCCACGAGACTTTTTTCTAAAATATGCGCCTTGGCTCAACAAAGTTAGGAAACACTGTTATCACTGTTATTGTACATCCAGCTCTTGAACTGGAAGTTTGCATGTGTACCTAATGTGCGACCAGAATTTTCCTTGTCACTTCCCAGTTTCTCACTGTTAGAAAATGTCCAGCTTCCCAAACTGGAGGGTGGAAATACTTTTTCCTCGACGAAAATGACACAGGCTTTGGAATGCACTGCTCATGGTGAAAGTTTTTTTTTTTTTTTTTTTTTCAGAATTAAGTTATTCATGCAGGTTTCAAAGATAGCGCTGCACGACATGACGCCGTTTTATTATCAAACCTAGTGTCTGATCATTGAAGTGTGAGGCGAATTTCCACGCAAAACGATGCTTTGAAATGCATGCAAAAGTGCGTCCAGATTCATCCTGCAGAAATCGTTAAGAATACGTGACGCAGGCCCAATAAACAAGTATGTCCACTGGTCAGCGTGTTTATTGGGGTTGGGAACCGTGTGTCGGTCTACCTTGTCTCCGTAGGTGCGGTCCTGTGGGTCAGCGTGCTCGCCGACGGCAGCGCGCTCTCGTTCGGGCTGCGCTCACAGAATTCCACCGCTGCTGCTTCTTTGCAGCAGCAGAAAAGTTAGAAATCCTCCCGAAAATCACTTGAACGACTTGAAAAAAAAAAATCTCCTCGGTGGCTTTGACACTTTTTACACCAGCTCCAATCCAGGCTGCCAAAATTCAAACAAACCCCCCAAATCAATAAATGCACTTCTACGCACACAGTCCTCCAATTGTTGTGCGCATGACGGTGTAACTCTTCCAAGGCTTGTGTGTGGGTGTTGGGGTGGAGCGGCGCGGACCTCCGCTCTGGTGAGGAGGCTCAATCAGAGCCGTGTCTGTGGGCTCCAAGTGATGCTGGCCAAGTGCGAGATGTGCGCAGACTGAGAACGAGCGCGCCTGTCTTTGCGCACTGAGAGAGATGGAGAGAGGGGAGAGGTAGAGAGAGAGCGAGGAGAGGCAGAGAAAGAGAGGGAGAGAGGCGAGAGGGAGGACAACAGAGTCTCCACAGTGGTGAGGAACAGGTTGTCCAAAAAGAACACTACAGCAGGCAGCTCTCCTCTTGCTTCCGATGGGTCACCACGGAGAGCTGTGCTGAGTTCACCACCGATTAGAAGCGCTAAGAAAGTGTTGTTGTTTTTCTCGAGGTGGGAGGTTAAAGTGGGGGTGCGGCTTAACTCGTAACCCCTCCCCTGTGGACCAATTATATGTGACAGACAATAAAAGATAGACGCACTGATTACGTCCTTCCCTCGCTTTTCCTCCGGAGAGTGTTGCACTTACATGGAAGTCCACAAGGGGGCCCACTTTCAGCTCAACGCACACATTCAGTAGCACTCAACGGACACTTTATTAGGTACACAGGCTGCATAAGGCAAAAGCTGTATAAAAAGTCAGAGAGGTATAAATGTGACTTTTTTTTTTTATACCAATTTCCAGTACATTTATAAATAATTTCAGCCGCTTCCATCTATTTATGTCTGAAGTCGAGCAACATGCATTTCCTTTCTGCGTCTGTGACAACAGCCAGTACAAAGTAAAAAGCAGGTAATGTCATATACTGCCCTGGAGTTCCTTTATTGGAGCCGGGAGGGCGCTTTGCGTCCCCTCTCACCCCCCCCTGTTTTCAGCACCTGTCTCCAATCAGCCTCATCACCACCCGTTTATAAGCCTGCCTGTTCCAGGAAATTCTCACCAAAGTACTGCAGTGACTTCCAGCGGTACCACGGCCCATTTACCTCACATAAGTCATTCTATTCATCGTTCCCTTTTGTTTTGGTCTCCTTGTTCTCAGTGTTTTCCCCCGTGTTCCTGATCCATGTCATTCCTGCCGCCAAGCCAGCCGCCTGTCCACGCCACCGCCTGCCAACCCACCTAGGACCATCGCCATGACCTTTCCTCAATAAATTGTTCATCATTTTACATCTGCCTCTGCCTGGCTCTTGGATTCAGCCACTCCCCATGCGTGACAGAATACTTTGGCCATTATGGACCCAGCAACTCCGGAGGCACTGATGAATGCACTCACTCTCCAAGGATCCCATATAGGAAGACAAGAAAAGACTCTCCAAGAACTCATGGAATCCCTACACTCCCTCACACAACAAGTATCCCTCCTTTTCTCGACGATTCTATCCAAACCTTCCCCCTGTAAGTACACCTTCCGAGACCGCAGCCTTAGAGCCACCCTGCCTCCTGTACAAAGAACCTCGTGTCCCGCCGCCCGAGCCCTACTCCAGGGACCTAGGTGGATGTAACCGGTTTTTACTCAATTGCTCACTCGTTTTCAACCTTCAACCATACAGTTATTCCACCGAACAATCCAAAGTAGCTTATGTCACTAACCTCCTCTGTGGCAAAGCAGCCAAATGGTCCACTTCATTATGGCAAAACTCCTCCCCGGTACTCCACTCATTCGATTCCTTTTCCAACGAACTTTGTAAAGTGTTCGATCACCTCGTTCAGGGCAAAGCCACCCGTCGCCTCCTCACGCTCCCGCAGGGTGCTAAATCAGCAGCAGAATATTCCATAGCAGTTCCGAATATTGGCGAGTGGGATGATGCGGCACTTAGGGGGATTTTTTTCCTAATGGCCTTTCCAAGCAGCTCAAGGATGAGCTAGCAGTCCAGGGACGAGCCCTCCTCTCTCGAGGATCTCATCGGTCTTTCCATCCGTCTGGATAACAGACTGTGAGAGAGAATACGAGAGAGGGGGCTTCGCTCGCGCAGAAGCCCTCCCACTCCGAGCACCGCGCTGTCAGCTTCACACGCGCCTCCCGCACCGTCTTCCGCATTTCCGTCACTCCCCGTAGCCACAGAAGAACCCATGCAAATTGCAAAGACACTGTTAGATCCACAAGAGCGTCAGCGTCGTATCAACCAGTGGCTGTGTATCTACTGCGGTCAATCCGGTCACTTTATTTCCTTGTGTACCCTCCAGCCAAAAGACCAGTTCTCTTCCCCCCCCCCCCCCCCCCTGTCTGTCCCCTGCCGAGAGGAACTACGATGTCGGCAAACCAGAGCTACTGACCATTGTATGGGCCTTGGAAGAGTGGAGGCATTGGCTGAGGGGACTGAATGACCATTCATCATTTGGACAGACCACAAGAATGTCTCTTACCCCCATTCCACCAAACGCCTTAACCCTCGACAAGCTCGCTGGGCTCTCTTCTTGAGCAGGTTTAATTTAAATCTCTCCTTCCGCCCTGGCTCCAAAAACAGCAAACCAGATGCCCTGTCTCGACTTTACTCACCCCCCACCAGCCCTGGCAAACCGGAACCCATCCTTCCTTGCTCATGCTTTGTTGGAGCAGCCACTTGGCAGATCAAACAGGTGGTTAAGGACGTCCAAAAGACTCACCCGGATCCCAAGACTGGGCCTCCAAACCGCCTGTTCGTACCAGATTCCGCACGCTCTGATGTTCTTCAATGGGCTCACAAACTCACCTATCACCCGCAGCGGAGCGGGCAAACCAATCCCTACGATCAGACCTCCATTATGTTGCTGCACGCAACCCCTTCCTCCTGGAGCTCATTCCTCCCGTGGATTGAGTACGCCCACAACTCCCTCACCTGTTCCACTACCGGTATGTCCCCATTCATGGCTTGCTATGGTTACCAACTGCCATTATTAAAAGAACAGGAGCAGGCAGTTTAGTCCCCGCAGTCTAGGATAATCTCCAGAGAATCCAGGCAGTGTGGAAAGTCGGCGTTGACCCGGTCTGCCGCACGCAATAAACAGCTCGTGGACCGTCAGCGCTCCCAACACCCGAATACAAAGTGGGCCAATCTGTCTGGCTTTCTTCTCACGACCTCCGCGTTCAAACTGAATCCCGTAAACTCACTCCCCGTTTCATTGGCCCTTTCCCAATTACCAAAATCATCAATTCCACTTCCGTCCAGTTGAAGCGTCCACAGTCCTTCAAGATTCACCAACCTTCCACGTCTCGTTGCTCAGGCATGTCTCCACCTGCGCCCTAAGTCCTCCGGCCGAAACCCCTCCGTCCCCCCGGATTATTGATGACCATCCTGGCCTTCACGGTGTCGCGCATCCTCGAGGTAAGGCCTAGGGGGAGGGGGTTCCAGTGCCTGGTCGACTGGGGAAGGAGGTTTGACTCCTGTGTCTCCTTGTTCTCAGTGTTTCCCCCGTGTTCCAGTGTTTCCCGCCAAGCCAGTGGTGGGGGGGGTGTCATGTAGACACCCCCCCCCCCCACCACCACCACCACACACACAAACTGCATGATCCAGACTTGATTAAGTGTTCTGTAATTTTTTATCCTTTGTGTACTTTGATTGCAGAATGACAAAGAGCTTTTATTAAGACTTTTTTTCGTGGAAAAATGGATGTCTACCTAGGACCTCACTAGATTGTGCAGGTGTACCAAATGCCCTCCTCATGAGTAAAATGACCAACGTCTTCATTCCTTTTGTGTTTATTCATTATAATGTTTGGTAAGATAAATCCAACAGTAATGTTTGCTTCCAACTACTGAGGGGTGAATACTGCATTTTGAGGATAAAACATATTCATCTATATGGTTGATGTCTATTTTAGTACACTATTTTCATCTGTCAATATTAAGTGTGAGTCACTACGGTCGTAAACGTAATAGTTATTATTCAGCATCATCGTTGTCAAATATGTTTATCATAATTTCCAGTCGTGAATCACTTTGCCCTTGATCCAAACACACTCACACAAACACACACACTTGCCATCATCATTACAATATTGTAGTCCTGATTGTACAGCTGCCAGGGCACTTCATTAGGAACACCTACATGAGATCCACTTCAACAAAAAAATCATTTGACAAAGGTATTAATTTAACAATATGTTTATAATGGTGGTTGTTTGCACTCCGTCACACTAATGTTTTGACTCTCTCGTGTAGCTTGCTGCAGACTATAGCTACAATTATGTAACAACATTTTTTTTATCTGTTGACCGTTGAGTGCACACTGAAAGCATATACATATAAAATGTATTCGCAAAGACATTAGCACAATTTGAATTATCGTCCTGCATCCCCACTAAGCACAAACAATCCTCAATTCAATTCAGACATTGTTCAAATAAGAAACACATCATAATTTAATGCAGTGGTTAAAACATCCTCACAAGAAATGACATTGGACTCTAATGCAGGCTTTTACATCTGGGTAATATTGCAGACATCTGAGCTGTGTAACCTGGAGATGCATTTGTGATGTGCAGTTATTGATATGTGGCCACTAAGATGAGCTATATAATATTTATTGTGTTCAGTGTATGCTAAAGCTACAGAGAGTTGCCAACAGAATTGTTGCTGGCATCGTTGAGCTTGAACATGTGACTTTGGGCGAGAGGCGGACTGATCGCCAATTGCACGCCGCATATAAACAAACAACCACTCACACTCACGTTCCCATTCACACCTACGGACGATTTAGAGTCTTCCGTTAATCTACCATGCATGTTTTTGGAATGTGGGAAGCAGTAAACCTACGCAAGCACAGGGAGAACATGCAAACTCCACACAGGAAGGCCGGATTCCAAATTTTAACCCGGCAGACAGGCTAACCACTCTAACACCACACTGCCTTTAAACGAATCATGATGAAATTACAGACCAATTCAAACATTTTCCCTTTGGAAATAATGGAAATAGGAATAATGTCACCATGTTAAAACCGCTAACTATACAGGCAATGTTTTAAGTAACATTTTAACATTCTTAACAGTCATACACCTGTAAAAAGAAGTTCAAGACTGTATCTTCTTCTTTTCCTTTCGGCTTGTCCCGTTAGGGGTTGCCAAAGCGCGTCATCCTTTTCCATGTAAGCCTATCTCCTGCATCCTCCTCTCGAACACCAACTGCCATCATCACGACATCCATCAACCTTCTCTTTGGTCTTCCTCTAGCGCGCTTGCCTGGCAGCTCCATCCTCATCATCTTTCTACCAATATACTCACTATTTCTCCTCTGGACGTGTCCAAACCATTGAAGTCTACTCTCTCTAACTTTGTCTCCAAAACATCAAACCTCGGCTGTCCCTCTGATGAGCTCATTTCTAATTTTATCCAACCTGGTCACTCCGAGGGCGAACCTCAACATCTTCATTTCCGCCACCTCCAACTCTGCTTCCTGTTGTCTCTTCAGTGCCACTGTCTCTAATACGTACATCATGGCTGGCCTCACCACTGTTTTATAAACTTTGCCCTTCATCCGAGCAGAGACTCTTCTGTCACATAACACACATGACACCTTCCTCCACCCGTTCCAACCTGCTTGGACCCGTTTCTTCACTTCCTGACCACAATCACCATTGCTCTGGACCGTTGTCCCCAAGTATTTAAAGTCCTCCACCCTCGCTATCTCTTCTCTCTGTAGCCTCACTCTTCCCCCACCACCCCTCTCATTCATGCACATATATTCTGTCTTACTTCGGCTAATCTTCATTCCTCTTCTTTCCAGTGCATGCCTCCATCTTTCTAACTGTTCCTCCAGCTGCTCCCTGCTTTCACTGCAGATCACAATGTCATCTGCAAACATCATGGTCCACGGGGAATCCAGTCTAACCTCATCTGTCAGCCTATCCATCACCACTGCAAAAAGGAAGGGGCTCAGGGATGATCCCTGATGCAGTCCCACCTCCACCTTAAATGTCACACCTACAGCACACCTCACCACTGTTCTGCTGCCCTCGTACATGTGCTGTATTATTCTAACATACTTCTCTGCAACGCCAGACTTCCACATGCAGTACAACAGTTCCTCTCTGGGTACTCTTGTCATAGGCTCTCTCTTGATCTACAAAGACACAATGTAGCTCCTTCTGACCTTCTCTGTACTTTTCCATCAACATCCTCAAGGCAAATAATGCATCTGTGGTACTCTTTCTAGGCATGAAACCATACTGTTGCTTGCAAATACTCACTTCTGTCCTGAGTCTAGCCTCCACTACTGTTTTCCATAACTTCATTGTGTGGCTCATCAACTTTATTCCTCTATAGATCCCACAGCTCTGCACATCACCTTTGTTCTTAAAAATGGGCACCAGCACACTTTTCCTCCATTCCTCAGGCATCTTCTCACGTGCTAGAATTCTATTGAACAAGCTGGTAAAAACTCCACAGCCACCTCTCCTAGATGCTTCCATACCTCCACAGGAATGTCATCAAGGACCAACTGCCTTTCCATTTTTCATCCTCGTTAATGCCTTTCTAACTTCCCCCTTACTAATCATTGACACTTCCTGGTCCACCACACTTCCACCTGTCCACCTGCTGCACATCCTTCCAATCTCTATCCCTCTGTCTGGCCAACCTGTATAGAAATATTTCTCCTTCTTTAGTTTCCAACCTGCCATACATGTCATCATATGCCTCTTGTTTGGCCTTTGCCACCTCTACCTTTGCCCTGTGTCGCATCTCAATGTATTTCTTTCGCCTCTCCTCGGTCCTCTCAGTGTCCCACTTCTTCGTAGCTAACCTTTTTCCTTGTATGATTTCCTGTACTGTGAGGTTCCACCAGCAAGTCTCCTTCACTCCTTTCCTGCCAGAAGCTACACCAAGTACTCTCCTGCCTACCTCTCTGATCACCTTGGCTGCAGTGGTCCAGTCTTCTGGAAGCTCCTCCCGTCCACCAAGAGCCTGTCTTACCTCATCCCGAAAAGCTGCACAACACTCGTCCTGTCTCAGCTTCCACCACATGGTTCTCTTCTCTGCCTTTGTCTTCCTAATCTTCCTCCCCACCACCAGAGTCATCTTACACACCACCATCCTATGCTGTCTAGCCACACTCTCCCCTACCACTACCTTACAGTTGGTAACCTCCTTCAGATTACATCGTCTGCACAAGATGTAATCCACCTGCGTGCTTCTAGCTCCACTCTTGTAGGTCACCCTATGTTCGTGCCTCTTCTGGAAAAAAGTGTTCACTATAGCCATTTGCATCCTTGTTGCAAAGTCTACCACCATCTGTCCCTCCAAGTTCCTTTCCTGTATGCCGTACTTACCCATCACTTCTTCATCACCCCTATTACCTTCACCAACATGTCCATTACAATCTGCACCAATTACGACTCTCTTTCTGTCTGGGATGCCCAGGACTACTTCGTCTAGCTCCTTCCAGAATTTCTCTTTCACCTCTTGGTCACATCCTACCTGCGGGCCATAGCCACTAATCACATTACACATAACACCCTCAATTTCAAGTTTCAGCCTCATCACTCGATCTGATACTCTTTTCAACTCCAAGACATTCTTAGCCAACTCTTCTTTTAAAATAACCCCGACTCCATTTCTTTTCCCATCTACACCATGGTAAAACATTTTAAACCCTGCCCCTAAACTTTTAGCCTTACTGCCTTTCCACCCGGTGTCCTGGACACACAATATATCAACCTTTTTCCTAATCATCATGTCAACCAACTCCCGAGATTTTCCTGTCATAGTCCCAACATTCAAAGTCCCCACATTCAGTTCTAGGCTCTGTGCTTTCCTTTTCTCTTTCTGCCGAAGAACCCGTTTTCCACCTCTTCTTCCTCTTTGACTTCGACCCACAGTAGCTGAATTTCCAACGGCGCCCTGCAGGTTGAAGGCGACGGTGGCGGACATTGTTAACCCGGGCCACGACCGATCCGGTGTGAAATTCTTTGGATGAACGCTCATATTTATTTGGCAAAATTTTAAGCCGGATCCCCTTCCCGATTCATTTATCCGGGCTTGGGACCAGCCTACAGTTTGCACTGACTTGTGCCCTCCATAGGGCTGCATTTATATAAGCTCAGTATATACACTGTATAATGAATCAAAAATTAAATCAAATCACTCACCCTTGACATTGGGCAAATAGAGAGGGTTGCTAAGCTGAGTCAATCACATGCATGTCACATTTTAATTTTCTTAACAGTCACGTTGTAAAAACAAGCTACCGTATAAAACTAAAACTAAACCACCCACCCTTTTATGACACATGGCGGAATCAGCATTTAACGTAATGATTGCTGAAAACAAGTTGACTGTTTTGGCATACAAGGGTAAAAATAAGTTAACCAGTGTATAATAAAACTTAACAAATTGTGTACTCATCTTTAACTCCAATACCTGGTGATAAAGGAGCAGAAAGAGGATTACTGCGTGTGCCTTGTTGGTCAGAATTCTGTTAATTTTTAATTAGTGATGATCAGAGATGTTGACGATTTAAAAAATAGGTGCGTGTGTACCCCGCTTTAGCAAACATAAACAAGATTATACTAATGTAGAAAATACACAAAAAATACCTGTTCACATAGGCCTATTTATGAACGGAATACATTTGACTATCTGTCTGCCTATGTGGCCCGATCAGATTCACCAATATCGAGTTAGACCAGCTGCGTTAGACATAGTTAGACATGGTCTGATCTGGTGTAAGTTAAGACCGGCTTTGAGCTAACAAATTGTTCCATGCGCTTGCCGGATGTCAAAGGACACAACCTCGTTGCGCCGGTATGCCCAGCTTGGTGCAGACCGGTCTGTCGAATTAGCAAACACGCGCAGTGAGCCTTGCGCTTGGAAATAATAATGCAACGTAGCTGTACGTCATGGAGATTCATAGTATTCTGTGATATTTAACTACATTTTCATTATAATACTCAGTTTAAACAGTCAGAATGAAAGTGAACAGTATAGCAATGCGTGGTATTTAAATGGGAGAGTATTTAATGTTAACTGTTTTTCTTTTAAGCCTAGTTCAATGTGGGACTTCCTACAGAAAAATGTCCATGCCTGACAAATTTGGGAGCAACACAATCCATCACTGTTGAGGTTTGTGGTGAACCAAATAAGAGACAATGCAGCAAACACTCAATATGATGGGATTTTATTTAGGGCAGCCATCAGAGTGCTGCGCACTGTCATGTAATATGAGGAGCTTAGTTAACCCTTTTTCTCAGGCACCAAGGTCTGTAATTGATGTTCCATCAGTGCAATTCAATAAGAGCTCTAAGTGCTGTATATCAGCGCCGAGCACTTCTCAAACACCAACCGCCAAATGGACGGAAAAGATACACTTGAGACTGTCAATAACGTCATTGTACGAGCACGTGTGACAGTAGAGCAAAAATAAAGCAACTATTAAACAGTGATGTGAAACATCAATATATGATACAATACAAAGTCTCGATGGCAAATTAAACATGGTGTTTGACGAATAGATTAGTATTGGTGGGTGGTGAGGTAGCTAAGGCAGGATGACATCGTGATAATGAACTGCTAGGCTGCTCTGGAGTGAACAAAGGGCTAATTTGAACTGTTCCTTGATGTGCCTGGATGCATCACTGACCATATGATTAAAGGTATTGACAAGTTTGTAGAAAGTCTTTCCAAAAGAGTGGAAACCGTTACACCGACAAAGGGTAGACCAACCTGCGAGCTCATTATCACTTCCCGCAAGTTTAATAGCCAGGTTTTCTGAGCTGGAGCCCAACCTGTCTGACTTCAGATGAGAGGTACTGCTGTTTTTGTTAGCAACAGACTTAGCAAATGGCTTCCAACTTAAGGTCCCAGGTAAGTCACAAAAAAAAAAAAAAGTCTTGTAAATTTGACACGTCACAGAAAAGCATATGAACAATCTATCACACAAATCCCAAATGAGAACATTCGCAAGGAGGCACAGTTAGCCAGCCCAGATGTCCACATGCACACTAATGTAAAATATGTGCTGTGGGCCCGGTAAACATAGGGAAACACAGTAATAGTGAGCCATTATTAAGTCTATGGAATGATTCTATGGAATCTTGGAGACAAAATGCTGTTGCTGTCCACTGACTTTGGCTGGTCCACTTCAAACCTCTCCTCCCACCAAACACACGCACACACGCACACACACACACGGCAAGAATGGGTCATTTTTCACTGGGTAATTGGCGGCAAGGCGCATGCCCTTGGGATTCGATAATTCATAACCTCCTCCCTTCCGATATCGGATAGTGTGTAGAAATGGGCTGAGACAACGGGTGGGGAGCGGGTGGGGGTGGGGTGTGTGGCTACATCATTAGAGAGGAGAAGTAATGGCTCTTATTGATCTCTCCACTCTCTCGCTCTCATCACTCACCCACACCATTTCATGTTTAAAACAACACTGATCCTCATTACCTCGACAGCTGCTGACATCCTGATCAGCTCGCTGGGAAAGATGGGACGTGAGGAAGAGGAGAGGAAAAGGTGAGGAAGAACAGACAGGGAGTGAAAATCATCACAAGAGGAGAGAAATAAATGAGTCCATGACATTTTGTTGTCCTAATGAGTCGTTCTGAAAAGTACAAGTCATTAGTGTCACAATGCAATGGTGCATGTAAAAAGTTCAAAAAATGGAGTCAAAACACACAGATTTTGTTTTAATTATTATAGTCATTATACTCTTTTTTTTTTAACACTGGCAAAAAATCATTATTGTAACTTTGGAATAAAACGGGGTCAATCCCTTTCCATATTTGTGCTCTCCTTCACATTTGAGTGCTTATTAGAATAGTCATCATTTGCCAGTTTATATTGCTTCACACACAATATATTGGATGCCTCTCCAAGGCTTGATTATTGGATGGTGTTCTAAACCGTTTTTAAGGATGCACTTTATTACGTATGTACTGTTGTGGCCAAAGGTTTTGGCAGTGACTTGAAGTTTCTATTTTACTATTTTTCTTTTTCATATTGTTGTAATTGGCAGTCATTTAAAACAACACCCAAAAAGAAAGGTCAACATCACACTTTTTTCACGTTTTATATTCTTAACCCTCGGACGCATGACTAATGAGATCCCTATAAGTAGCTGTCCACTGTAGTGACCGAATGAATCAAAGGGTTCAAATTAACTATACAGTGCAACATCCCCTGGACTCACGGCTGTGGTGTCCTTGAGCAAGACACTGATACCCCAAAAATGCTCCCCGGGTGCTTCAGCTGCACCCTGCTCCAGCGTGTTCTCCTAACCTGTTTATGTGTTCACTGTGATGGTTTATATGCAGAGAACACATTTCATGTGCATGCATGCATGTTCATGACAATAAAAGGTGATTCTTTGTTCAACCCGGTCCTGGAACCTTTCTGACACACCTCGTACATAAGAGGGTCGTATAAGAAACAGTTCTTACAATGATGCAATGCACTTCACGCACCGATTTTGCATCTGAATCACTGTTCTGTAGTAAACATAATGTAATATTAGAAATAGAGTGCCATCCAATGGATAATGAGCCACTCACGAGTAGTGACTGGTACTTTTTGTCCTTTCATTCATTCATTCATTCATTCATTTTCCGAACCGCTTATCCTCACTAGGGTCGCGGGCGTGCTGGAGCCTATGCTACTTTTTATATTTTTATGAATGCATTCAATGTTATTGTTATACACCTCTCTTGATTTATTTTTCCCTTGAGGCAGATGGTTGCCGCAAACTAGTCACAGTGCTTGTTCATGTGCAGTTCTGTTGGGTCTCCACGATGTAAAACGAGCCTACATTCCCGATTTGAAAAATCCATCTGAAAAGTGCCTTGAGATACTTTTTGTTGTGTCTTGGCCCTTGTGTGTTTTTATGAAGTCTGTAAAAAATATCAAAACAAAGTGTTAAATTACAGTATAAACTGTATGTATTCCATGTGTTTTGTTTTCCACCTGACAAGCTCAACTGTGCTCATTGTAAGACAAACACACACTGACATCCTGCCGCCGATCATGTCCCTGCACTGTCAACTATGAAAAGAAGGTTACAACCTTGTCAAACGTCATCTACTCACTAGAAGCAAGTCATGTGATGCCTTTCAGTGCTCACGTCAGTCAAAGTGATATGCATTTGAGTCCGATTTTGACTGCACTGCTTTTAAAGGTTCAAACTTGTTTGATTATCCTTCCATCCATCTTCTAAAGTGCTTATCCTCATTAGGGTCACGTGTGAGCTGGAGCCTACCCTACTGACTTGGGTGAACCTACCATGCGTGTTTTTAGAATGAGGGAGGAAGACAGACGACCCAGCGAAAACCCCTGCCTTGTTATTTGAAATGTTTAATTTTTTAAAAATTATTAAAAAAATAAAATCATAAACATACATGATTAAAGTTGTTTTTTTAAGAAAAGTTACAATTGTGCAAGAAAAAGATAATATTACAAAAATATCCATGAATTCATTTTCTGTATCTTATGTCATAATTTAGGTCGCTCACTGTAGTATTGTTGTGAACAAAAAGCTGTCATATTCTGAGATGAAAATTTTAATATTTAAAGTATGAATGTAGTCCATCAATCCATCCATCCATTTTCTGAGCTGCTTCTCCTCACTAGGGTCGAGGGCGTGCTGGAGCCTATCCCAGCTATCATCGGGCAGGAGGCGGGGTTCACCCTGAACTGGTTGCCAGCCAATCGCAGGGCACATGCAAACAAACAACCATTCGCACTCACATTCACACCTACGGGCAATTTAGAGTTGTCAATTAACCTACCACACATGTTTTTGGGATGTGGGAGGAAACCGGAGTGCCCGGAGAAAACCCACGCAGGCACGGAGAGAACATGCAAACTCCACACAGGCGGGGCCGGGGATTGAACCCTGGTCCTCAGAACTGCGAGGCTGATGCTCTAACCAGTCGTCCACCGTCCCACCGTATTAATGTATTATTGTTAATAATATCTATATATACTTTTTTTTGTGTGTGGTACTAATACACTTTAGTAGCACCAGTCCATGCTGTTATATCAGGAAAAAGTCAGAATAAGCATCAAGATTAATACAATAAATGATAAAATCCCTCGATACAGAGTTGAAGCATGAAAATATGACCGATACAAAAATGGGTATAAAACATCCTGCTGTTTGCATTTTATATAATCATGATGATCAGACAGAAAAAGGGAAGAAGAAAAAGGAAAAAAATGGAACCCATCATATCAGAGAATTATTATTATCAAAATCAGAATCAGCTTTATTGGCCAAGGATGTTACAAGACACAAGGAATTTGTCTTTATGCAAAACATGAGGCCCTGTTACACACGAATCAAGACTGCTCACATCTTTGACACGACGTGGGCCTTCGTTTCAAGGAAGTCACTTGTCTTTTTACCTTTGGCAGCTGATGCCCTCGCCCTCTGCCTTTTACGTCCACACCAGCATTCAACATTGCCTATCAATAACAGGTCTATTCTGGAACTATACGAGGGAGGGGTGATGAGGAGAAAGAAGGCAGTCAATTGGTGAGATTGGCTCCTGAGGGTATGATCCTTGAGCGAGTGAGGGTCAGCTCATTGCATCCTGCGCGCTAACAAGCAGAACACTAGAAAGCCACGCGAGTGATTACTCTGATTAGCTCTTCATTCTTCCGTGAAACGCCAAAATGCACACGTGAGAGTCCCCCACCAAACCGAAGTGTGGCCAGCCCCGGCAGATGTACTGATAAAGCCATCTGAAAGAAAGTGTCCGCAGAGCTGCGATGCCCACAGGAAATCATCAGTGGAGGAGAAACGTCGGCCCTCGTCTTCTGACCCCGCAGATAAAAACAATGTGCTTTACTAGCTCAGTCACGGCTCCCAAGAAGCTATCATACCCCACCCCCTCCACCACCACCACCACACATATAAGAGGCTTGACTGCTCCTACATCAAAAGCGGTGTGTGAATCTCATCCGTTAATAATTAATGATTTGCCACAAAGATTGTCTCGAGGTCTCCGCATTCCCATCTCAGAGGTGCAGGCGGTACGTGTGTGTGCGTGGGCATAAGTGTGGTTACCAGTAGAGACACACTTTCCTCAAAAAGCTTCACTAGATGGTAGGTATGTCAATTGAGTCCTTGAAATACTTTTCCAAACAACCAGTTACTGCACTGGTCAAATGTGGGCTTCAGCTGCATATTGCAACATAACGATATGTGTTCCTTATTATTTGATTGGGGGCAGCAGCCATATTTTCTTCCATTATCAAATGAAACCCCCAAAGTCAAACACTCCAAAAGAAATGTAACAATTAGGACCGCAACCTTAATATTCTGTGAGAATGTATCTAAAGTATGTCAAGTCAAACAAAAAGTTCATACTAAGACTGGGTGTGACTTTTATGTCTTTTCCGTATTTTGTCTACACACTAAAATAGAGCACCAGTGATAGCAAAGAAGGAAGGGTGATGATCACTATATAATTTTGTTTGTTTTGCCCTTGGCCTAAATCAATCTGTCCATTTTCTATAGTGATGGCCCTCATTTGGGTCATGGGTGAACTGGAGCCATTTGCCAGCTGACTTGGGTAAGAGGAAGCGGGCACCCTGGACTAGTCGCCAGCCAATTGCATGGCGCAGCTAGAAAAACAACCATCGATCATTTGTTTACACCAACCCTTTTGAAACTGTGAGCTACTTCTTTGGTACTGATTAGGATGGGGTTACCAGTTTCATATTCACTTGAAAATAACAAATTTGCTCAAATTACTGCACCTTTAATTACATGCTATTAATAATTCAAGATATTTATCTATATGAAGACACTGATCATGTTTATGATTTCTCACAATAATTATCAACAATCAATGATGTATAACAAGGTAGGATATCGAAAAATATCAATATTCAACAGCTGTAAATTTCTGTGTTTACATTTTCAAATAAACACTTCCACAACATTCCTAGGAAATCACAATTTCCCATGACTGGTGAACTATTTTTAGAACAGGCCCACGGGCTGCTTACATGGTCGTTGGGGGCTTCTTGGTGTCCGCAGGAACATACAAACTCCACACAGGAAGGCTGGCGCAGAGCTTCAAACCTGTAAGGCAGACATGCTAACCAAAGTTAAGAATGTGAGAATGCAACTTTTCCTGTACAGTTATATGAATATTTTATGAGGAAAAAAAACATTTGAACCTGTTACAAATACATTTTCTTCCTTGGGAAAATGGATTTGAAATTAGAGCAACTTATTGCATAATGCATTGTGTCCACTGAAAAGAACTCCACTAATGTAAACATAAGCCCCGTGAGCAAATGCCGCCAGCTTAGCACTACTCTTTGGTTTAATAGCTTCTCTTAACGCCAACATCATCTAAATGAACACTTTCATTTCACCACCACAGCACTCAGTTGATGGAACTCAGCATCACTCCTCAGGCTACATGTTGTGTTGTTGGAAAAACAACTCTGTTGTGAGGTTACTGAAAAATAGCAACAACAAAACTTTTTTTTTTTTTTTTTTTTTTTTTTTTAAAGACATAAATTCTCTTTCTGATCTGGGATCACCTACTTTAGCAGTCTATGAATTAGTGGACCAGCCAGGACACCACTGATGTTGTGTTAGCGCTAGCGTCATTGCTAACGCTACAACTGAGAGTCGTCTTTTTTGGAGAATTATTTATATTATCAATCTTACCAGAAGGTTGGAAGAAGTCTGTGCTCTGCGTAGTGCCATTCTACTATAAAACATCTCACCATTACAAAAACATGCTTGTCAATGGACACCAGGTACAAAACGTGGAAATATACGACAAATCTATTAGCCCATTGTGGAACTGCTATGCGCTAGAAGGGGTTGCATTCATCTGAGTGTTTATAATAGCTTGAAAGCCAGTGTTTTATTCACGCCGCGTGAAGGTAACAGGCAGCAGGGGGTAGTTTATCCAAGATGTAATGCAAAAATCCGCAGTTATGTGCTTAAGCTGCTTTGTACATAGCGATAAGGGCACGTAAAGCCATCCATACACAGCTTTGATCAAATAATGAACCCAATAAAAAGGCATAATAGGTCCCCATTGAGTATTTTCTTATTGTGTGGCACTTGTTTGTTTAGTCTATTAGCAAGGACATTCGATTGATGGTCTTACTTTTTCTGTAACGGGGGGGATAATCCCTAGCAACAACACAGGAAGAAAAAGTGTGTACTAAATGTTATTTGTAAAGAAATTCAATAGAGCTCACCCAAATAAAGAGCCTGATTAAATAGGAGAGGCAACGGTTCCATGCGACTGCATACAATTTCAAGCAAGCCGTGGAATTGTAGCTAGCATGTGTTAATTTAGTGCTACATAAACATCTCCTGATGAGACCTTCCGTTGAGTCAGCTCGGAGAGCGTGATGACAATTGACTCAGCATCACTTCATTTCCAATAGCAATCACAGCGCCACATCTCTGCCGCCAATTAGGATTTTCTAGTGAACAGGAATCCAGTGGGATGCGAGTGGCTTTGAATTAGTTGTCGTCCGCTCTTTAATAGACTCTTTATATCTTTCTGACACATGAATGACGTGGAGGCCACACAGCCTCAAAACTACTTTATGTGTTAAATATTTTCTGTTTTCCACCACATGCAGTGTTGCGTTGAGACGTCGCTTTCTTTGATGGATTTGTTCTATTACTAATTTGGCTTTACGGAGAGACATTCGGGAAGTGTATTTTGTTGAAGAGTGTGATTTATGTTCAATTTGTTTCCCAAAAAAGAAACCCCATGCAAAGAAATATCCAATGTGTCATGAGGCAGCATGCAGCCAAGAAAAATGTCTCTTAAAATTGTAAATATGTCGATAAATTGAAATGAATTTAATGCATTTAAGCTTCTGGTTCCTATTGGCTGGCGACCAGTCCAGGTTGTACACTGCCTCTCGCTACAGTCAGCTGGAAACAGCTCCAGCTCAAACATGACCCGAATGAGGACAAGATGGATGGATGGACGGTTCCTCCACATATGTATTCCCTTTATAGCAATAAACTATACAATTTAAGACAAATGGAAAATGAAAACAGTAGTATCAAAGTCAATCTTCTCGCATGCCAAATTGTAGTTATGGCAGTGATTTCCAACCTTGATGGAGCCAAGTCACATATTTTACAACTAAAAAATACTACGGCACACCAACAAACAAAAATTTCACAAAAAGCGGATACATTCATTACTGTATGTATTGTACTTCTAATAGAAGAGCATTTATTGGTTCTGTCTGTCACTATGCCTCACTGGCATAAATAGATGAATGGGATACATTATTTTTTGTAAATAAAGAATTTTTTGAGCATTTTATTATGACTGAGAAACCATATAAATGTACAAATGCTTCCTCATATTATTACATGTATACGCATATTCGCGGTTCAGCATTTGTGGATTCACTTACACATTTTGAGGGGACCCTATCCTCTGTTATTTGCGAAAACCACCACTTATTTACTGTATCCCCCCCGATTACTCGCTTAGTCACTTTTTTTTTTTTTTTTTACCTGATCCCCTGTTTATTAGCATTTCATAAGGGCAGGGGGGATAAGGAATAAATGTTTTTTTATGGCAATTATAATGAGCAGCAATGATTTGCAGATTTTCACTATTCATGCTCTGGTCCAGGCCGCTGTACATATCAAATTGATGGATAACTACTTTTGAAAACAACTAAAAAGCTTTGGTGAACTATTGCTTGCAATATTTCAACAATATTAAAAGTGAAGAAAATTTCGAGTAACATTAAAGATTTTAGCAAGAAACATGAAGTAGACGTACATGATTTACTTTAGTGGGCCACCTAAAATGATGTGTCTGGTCGTATCTGTCCCCCGGGCCTGGAGTTGGACACCTGTGCTCTAAATTGTCCAGTGTTATGAATGTGTATATGCGTGTATATGAATATAATGTATGTGCAATGCGATTGACTGGCGACTAGTCCAGGTTGTACCAGCTCACTCACAACAAGTGCTGTAGAAAACGTAAGAAAATGCCTCAAGCGCATGTGAGAATATGTTGTAAGTGTTTAACTGCTTGTGTTTCGAAAATTGTTGCTCCATAAAACGCACATATGCTCAGAAGCACCTCCCAAGTTCCATAAAGGTTCATGAGATAAACTGTGTATTTTCATTTAATTGACTCTCTTTATTTAAAAAAAAACAAACAAAAACATGAATAAAAGAAAATCACAACTCTGTGAGAAAGAGTTTAATTGGAATGTAGTTTATAGTTTTACTTGGGAATAACAAACTCCCACACACATACTGTACATAAATTTGATCAGCGCCTGGGGTGAAACCCAACCTCCATGGAGTTGTCCAATATCATGGATCACTCCGGATAAACACATTTGCTCAATCACGTCCATGCACAAACAGCATGGGTGTGTGCAAATTGTTAGCCACCGCAGCAAGAATTAGAAATTGCAGGGGCGCGACTCTGAATTTATGTTTCTGCCACTTGCAGATGTGACGGTGCCAGGTGTCATCGGGGAAATTTTATCATTGCCCCTGTAATGGAATCCTAGCGCAAGGTGGGCGGGGCCGCTGAGATTGTGTTGTCAGGACTTCCTGACGGACGAGTATAGGTTTTCCTCAATCCGATCCTTCCCATTCGTATCCCGATCTATTTAATTAGCTTTATTGCTATGGAAATTTCCACACAATATTGCCCAAGCAATGATATGTCACTTAAATTGGATAATAATGTCATAATATCTGAGGGCATTGTGTGGTTGTCGGTTTGAGTAAAGAGCAATACAATTATTCCTGCTACTTGCTTGCACATTTTGATTAGTAATCCTTGCGGAATCAAATGATAAGACAGCCCAAAGATGTTTCGTATAGATAGATGTGTCTCTGCGTCCATTACATTATGCTGTATGCGGAGCTGAATACATTTGAAGCTTAACAAAAAGCTCAATAGAAAGCAATTACAAGCGCAACTCTACTTTGATTAAATTAAGACTCATTATGAAAGTATTGTCTGGCATAACATATGATATGGCACATGCATTTCCCCATCAGTAAGATGTTTGCATAAATTGTGGAAGTGAATGGACAGAACAGATGTTTACAATGTGAGTGTACAGATGTTTATATTTTTTTTGGTTTCTATAAAGGGTTATTTATTGACATTATAAGTCTACGTGATTTGGCAGAAAGGTGTCAACAATGTGTGCATGTGAGTTGACAGATGTTTAAATAATGTGGATGTGAATTGACGGAAAGGTGTTAACAATGTGTGTGTGAATGAACAGGCTGATGATTACATTATGTTTGTATTGCGACGAGACAGACTGATGTTTCCATTTAGGTGTGCATGGAGAGACGAATGTGTGAGATACTGTATTTGTGTATGTGAACGAACAGATCAACCACCTCTTCCAGGGCGCTATCGATCAATGCAAACTGAAACCAGTCGAGATTCCAACAGCTTCTCCCCTCTTCCCATTAAATTGCTAGAGGCAAAGTGTGTCTCAAAAGTATTCATTGTCAAAATGGCTGTCTATTGTCATACTATAGCGGTTCCAACTACCGGAGACAAATTCCTTGTGCGCTTTTGACATACTTGGCAAATAAAGAGGATTCTGATTCCGATTCTGATTCTGATTTTGTATTCTAGTAAAAGGACAGACATTCATGGTTACATGACATGCATCGTGGTGGCCTGAGTGCAACACAGACCTCACAGTTGAATCCATCAGCAGATCTTCATCAAAGCCTTTTCTATCTGTTCACTGGTTTATCTCGCCCTCTTCAAGTAAGCCATCCAGAAGAAGAAGCAAGATATGTCATCATCTTCTTTCTTAAAGGTCAAATAGAGAAAAACGTGTTCAGTTGACAGTAATGGCTTGCTGTGCTGGGATTGGATCTTCCATAGTGCAGCATAATTTCTCTTGAACATGACCAAATGTCACGAGTGGGCCTGATGAGCAGTATAGTGGGAGGTACAGTATGGGTATTTAAGGATTGTTGATAGCAAGTTCACACATCATCCAGAATGAGGATGCATGCTAATAACATACCAGGAGACGTTTTGCTGTGGATTCCATTCAATATCAACAGGGACTCTTATTTTGGCCGAGAACATTATTTCCTGAAAATGTGAAGGAGAATAATAGAACATCTTATGTCAGAGATCATTGAAAATCGCAAAGGTTCTTGCATCGATTGTAAAGAGTGCTTTGCCAACCACAACCTTGAATACAAAATTAAAAAGACTCGTTTTGCTTTGACTGCGGAAACTAAGAATCTCCACATCATCAACCTTTTCTAAGATGTGTTGCATGTGCCCTCATGTTTCCCGAATTAAAGTGTGCGAAATACAATCTGAAGCTAAGTGGCTTAACGTATCAGGTGACATTACACACAAGTAGTCAAGCGCCCACTATGTACTCAATAAGTGATGAGTACACGAGATCAAGAAAGATAGAAAGATGCGTAACTGCCTGGAAAACAGCCTGTGATTGAGACATACTGATATACAGTATTAACGCTGTGCATCATTTACTGTAGATTATACGCTACAGGGACAAAGGTATTGGGACAACTGCCCATCTACAGAAGGGGTGTCATCGATACAGTACATACGTATGTTTTTATCTCAGGCCCCATTGGAGTTATGGTTTCCCTCAAGGAGACTGTGACAATGGTGAAACCACACGTATAATTGTTGGGGTGTAATGGTACACCAGAAATCACAGTTTGGTACGGATCTTGGGTTTAAGGTAATGGTTCGGTTCACACTGGGTACAGTAAGGGAACAAATGGCAAAACAAATGAATCGTCTTTCATGTAATCAGGGACAGATTTAATGACATTAACAATGAAACGTCAACATCGGAAATCTTTTCTTTTTGAGGGAAAGTGCAGCAATCGTAGTTTGTCTTCGTTTTAGGAAAAGAACAAAGCAGACAAGTTGAACAGTAAGTTTTAACAGCGGGAATTATTACGCTATAAATACAGTAATCATAGCATATTGGTGCTCTGTAAATGCTACTGGAAGTTGTTTGTGCTGTGTTATTAAAAAAGAAGATATGACTAGACATGATGTTTGCTAGGCAGAAGCTGAGCTGCACTGTGTTTGTTTAAGGACGAGTGGGCAGGTGACACGGAGTGCAAGGCAGTTAATCTTCTTGTCCCTTACCTAATACTGTACATTCTGCGTGGAAACGTAATATTCAATATTTGGCTAGGTTTGAATAATAGGCAAGGAAAATTTTGCGGCAAGCTTTCCCAAGCCTGCAGTTTGACAAATGTGATCTACAGGAAGTGAAAAGTGAATTGGAAATATGCATGAGCTACCGTTTGTGCAGAAGCCTTACTATTTACTACATCATCTTGTATCACATCTCCTCCCTTGGACCCATGTGCCTCCAACAAAAAAGGGATGTCACTATTGGATGTTGCCATCCAATACTGGGGATTTGTCTCAGGCACAGACAACACACACAATAGGGAGTCGAGTCACTGACAGTGGAAACAAAGAAGCCTGAGGAGAACGAAGAGTGTTCGCAACAAACCTAGTACAAAATAAAAACAAAGTCCAATTCAAGGATGCAAGTTGAAACTACCGTGTCCACTCGTGGATTCAATATCCACTCATCGGACATTTTATTGGGTCCTTTCCGGGGTGCAAATCCAAATTCCAAAGAGCTCCAAAAAGCTTTTTGTAAATTATATATTAACACAAATTAATACAGAATGCAAAATTACTGCTCAGCAACAGATGACACTGCAACAAACAACAATTATGTTTTCAAAAAGCCTAGAGAATAAGATTTATTTAAATCAATTTAATAAGCAAATGATAGAGAAAATGTTAACATTTTAAGCATTTTATCCATAAATGTAGGAAATTTAGAACCTAAAAAGATCTAAAATGATCCAATACAAACTTTCCTTTCCGAAGAAATCCTGAGGTTAAATTAGTAATTCGTTTTTACTTAGGAACTGGTGTAGTATGTCTACAATATGTTGATAATGAAAGGATCACTTTGTAGTGGTGTTGGCTGAAAAATTGAAACTTCAGTCAGCTGAAAGCCTCAATCAAAACTAAACTTAATTAGTATTTTCCATACAGCTCTTCTACTGGATGTCACTAGATTGTGCCATACCTAATGAAGTGCCCAACGAGAGTGAGTGTATTGTCCCGTCTGATTTAATGTACATTAAAATAAAAACATGAAAAATAAAGACTAAATAGTGGCTTTGCAAGGTCAGATTTTAGAGCTAAAATAAACATGCATTCCCTTTTTTAACTACAGCTTTAGATTTAAACTGGTGTAACTTAATTTCACCTACTTCAAAAATAGATGCCAACTTGCTGCAGTTCCATCTCAATTTGGATAAAGCAGGAGTCCAACTTTCACTAGCACTAGAAGTGGTCCAACTCCTCTTGGAAGTTGCCTTTTGATCACGTCGACGTTTCCTGTTCCTGCTTTTTTTTCCCCCCACCACAAGAATTAATGCAGCCCGCCCCGCCAAGACTCATTGCTGCTGTCAGAAGACTCTTTAGTTTAAATTCTCCATTAGCAAACACAGGCACAGCCACATATAAACACATTGGTTAAGTAGATGAGAGCGCCTTTATAGCCGCTCCCTCTGCGAGCTGTAAACACATGCTGACATCACAATAACGAATTGGCCAGGATGCAGCTGATGAGAACTAGCCATAGACACAGGGAAAAGGTGTCTAAAAATACTCTAAATGCGGTTCTATTAAGGTAAGGTCAAGATAATGCCACCTAGGAACGCATGGTCCCAGACCTGTGAATCCCAACAACGATGCTGCGGAACAATGGTTTGCTGTGAGAGATCATATGGTGTGCCACAGGAAATGACTTGGTCCAAAACTGATTTACTACAAAATTCATTACAGGAACTATGCCATGTGCAGTGACACAGTGTCAGGCAGAACAATTAAATCCCCTTCCACTAGAAGGCAGAAAGTACAATTAACCTGTGAACCCACCTGTTTTCATTCATACAACAGAACAACAGCTTTGTGTTCAACTAAACCGGCCCGGATTTCACACTGAATAAGTCAAACAGTGGGTAAATTGAGAAGAGACATCATTATTTCCGTCTATAGTTCTTGTGATGTTTTTGTCTGGTGGTGTGCAATGACATTCTTTTCATGTAAAATATGTGCCTTCGCCCAATATTGGTTAGGAAACACTGTCCGTAGGCGACCTCAACATATCCCATTGGTAGTGTTGTGAAGATTACTTTGGAAACGTAGTTGGTTACAATTACAAGTTACCGTTTCTAAAATGTAATAGTAGTGCAACTATTTCAATTACCTTTTCAAAGTAATATAACTAATAACATTTCATTCAATTTTGATTACTTTAGTTTTTGTGCGAAACGCACGATTTAAGCACAAATCTGTGCGTATACACAATCAGTGAATGAAGCCCATTGAATCTTTGATTCAAATGCAATCCAGTTTCGCCCCATGTTATTATCACAAGTACTATTACATGCTATCAAAATACAGTGGTGTGAAAAAGTATTTGTCCCCTTCCTCATTTCTTTTTGTTTTTGTGTGCATGTTTGTCACACTTAAACGTTTCCTATCATCAAGCAAATTTAAATAATAGCGAAAAACATCCATCCATTCATTTTCTGTACTGCTTATCCTCACTAGGGTCGCGGCCGTGCTGGAGCCTATCCCATCTGATTCAGGGCGAGAGGCACGGTACTCCCTGAACTGGTCGCTAGCCAATCGCAGACAAGTAAACACCAAATGCCCTTTCTAAATGAAGGTTTTTATTATGAAGGGAGAAAGAAATCCAAACCTACATGGCCCTGTGGGAAAAACGGATTGCCCCCGAAACCTAGTAACTGGTTGGGCCACCCTTCGCAGGAACAACTGCAAACAAGCGTTTGGGATAACTTGCAATGAGTCTCTAACAGCGTTGTGGTGGAATTTTGGTTCACTCATCTTTGCAGAATTATTGTAATTCAGCCACATTGGAGGGTTTTCTAGCATGAACCGGCTTTTTAAGGTCGTGCCACAGCATCTCAATAGGATTCAGGTCTTTTTTTGACTAAACCACTCCAAAGTCTTCATTTTGTTGTTCTTCAGCCCTTCAAAGGTGGACTTGCTGGTGTGTTTTGGAACATTGTCCTGCTCCAGAACCCAAGTTGGTTTCAGCTTGAACAGATGGCGGGACAATCTCCTTCAGGTTTTGTTGGTAGACAGCAGAATTCATGGTTCCATTATCACAGCAAGACTTCCAGGCCCTGAAGCAACAAAACAGCCCCAAACCATCACACTACCACTAGCACATTTTACTGTTGGCATGATGTTTGTTCTCTTTTAAACCAGATGTAAAGGGGCACACACCTTCCAAAAAGTTCAACTTTGTCTCGTCAGACCGCAGAGTATTTTCCCAAAAGTCTTGGGGATCATCAAGATGTCTTCTGGCAAAATTGAGATGAGCCTTAATGTTCTTTTTGCTCAGCAGTGGTTTTCGTCATGGAACTGTGGTATGTGGACCATTTTTGCCCAGTCTCTTTCTTATGATGGAGTCATGAACACTGACCTTCACTGAGTTCACTAAGTTAGGCTTGCAGTTCTTTGTTTTTGTGGGGTCTTTTGTGACCTCTTGGATGAGTCGTCACTTTGCACTTGGGGTAATTTTCGTCAGCCAGATACATTTTGTATGTACCTGTATTGTCTTTGACTAACATTTAAATTTGTTTCATGATGGGAAACATTTTAGTGTGACAAACGAAAAAACAAAAATCAGGAAGGGCTTTTTAACACCACTTGTAAATACAACTGTGACCTGTGTTATGCACACAAAACATCTCTGCAGCAACAATATATGAATCCAATGTCATATACATCAATAAATCCAGACGTTGTCTAATCGTTTTATTCTCATTAAAAGGAACAAAAACAGGAGGAAAGGAAAATGCAGTCATGGAAAGAAAAATATATAACAATTTTGTCATATTGATATATCCCCAAATACCATATTACAACAGAAAAACTCTACACTTAGGTGTAAGTCAACCTGAAAAGGCAAAAAGAGGTTAAATAAAAGTTTTTCAATTTTTCTAGTAACATTACAATTTGTTCTTTTTTTTTTAAAACAGGATTTATTATTCACTGTTAACTGCACCTCATCTAGTAAGAGGGAGAAGAGGCAGCAGAGAGCGAAAAGAGAAATAACTATTGATCAGTGTTGTCGTCATGATTAGCTGGAAAGCAAAACACTGCCCAATGTAAAGGACCGGTTAAGTAACTGAAGGTGGAAGAATGAAAACCAAATCACGCTGCTTGTAAATACCTTTGAAATTATGTATAACTAAAAAAAACAAGCTGAACCACTAAGAACACCTCGACAAGAGGAAGCGCTGAGTCAAAACAGCTCAGCTTTAGTCCACGGAGCACAAATCGAACAGCAATACAGTGGAACCGCGATAAAACAGATCCCGATATAATGGATATCAGATAAAACGGACTGTCAGGACTGAACAATGTGTCCAAAAATAGTTTCCATTTGTCTCGTAAACAGCCGTTGACAAACTCTGTTAGTTCCAAAATTGGCTGCTGCTGTTTACTGGCGCTGTGCCGCAATGCAGGCAGAGAATGGGACTGACGTATTTCCAACTCACAGATGTATGACTATCAAATTCCAAAGGACGTGCCTCCCGTGCCTACATGGCGGCCATGTTGAATGTGGGGCACATTGAGAGGGAGAGCGTGCGAGAGGGAGATAGCGAGCAAGAGAGAGAGAGAGAAAGAGAGCAAGAGAGCGAGTGAGAGAGAGAGAGAGAGAGAGAGAGAGAGAGAGAGAGAGAGAAGGAGAGGCATGGCAGCTCACCGGTGTGGTAAGTTTGGATTAAATGTGAAACTTTGTAAGATTTTCAAACTTTCCTATATTGCTTTACAATAACTGTACCATGTACCATACTGGGCATTTTAGAACACCTACAAAACAATAATTTTGTACTGTACAGTAATATGGGTGCATATGGCCTCAAAAAAAGTGTTTCAATGTAACGGACAATCGGCTATATCGGACGACCCCCTCGCCCCTGTTATTCCGTTCTATCGAGGTTCCACTGTATGTGTGTTTAAAAAGTCTCAAGATTCTGGGTGAAGGTGTACAGTGCAGACTGTCATGGATTATAAACGTGTATACATGATGGGAAGCTTTTCACCATATAGGAAAAAACTGCAAGGTTAATAAAAAAATTACTGTGGGACAAAATGATGAACACGGTCATCGCCGTCCAATGAAAAGCATGGCTTTTCTAATATTTTGAGTTTTCTTTTTGTCAAACAAATAAAGATGCAATATTTTCACTGGACGACACCACTTGTTAAGTCTCAGTCAGTCAAAAAAAAATAAAAAATTAAAAATACTCAGAACACAGCCTGATGGCGTTTGAGTCAAAATTGTAATTCAAGAATTGCTGATTGGATGTCCTCCATGAAAAATCCTGGATGAAAAAAACAAAGGGAGGGAGCTTGGAGGAAAGAAGCTTCCATATCCTGAGGTGGATCACGATCAGGTTGGTTACGATTATTAGAGGCGGCTAAGACACCTAGTCCCATGGTTGAATGTCTTGCTTCGGTACAAGAAGCAGTCGCGAATGATTTCTTGTTGAGGTAACGAGGCTAAAAACACTCATTGTCCTCTTTATCATTATTATTTTCTTTTCTTTGAGGTATCATCTTCAACTGGCTTCTTGGACAAACATTTGTATAGCTCTTTATCGAGCTGCTCATTTATTAGTCCACTCACATGTGTGAGGTAATAGGGGAAAAAAAGAAATGAAAAGTCCCAAAGTCCTTTTGCTCTGTTTGGTTCTCGTTCTTGAATTGGGGTTGTGTTTAGCAGCAGGGATACAATCAAGCTGACAGAAGCACAACAAGTCTGGGATGAGTGGGGGATAAAATGAGTTTAAAGAGAATGAGCTTCCTTTTAAATGAATAGGCTGTACAAAAAGAAAAAAAAGGGGGGAAAAAAAGAAGAAATCCCTGCTCGGGGTTATGTGTAGAGATTCTTTGTTCCGCAGTGCTCAAGAGCACTCCTCTCCGATGCGCTGGCAGGAGCGGCCCACCTTGCGGTCCAGCTTGACCATTTTGAGGACGGCCTCCTGGCGCCCGCTGCCCAGGTGATCAAACAGACAGTCGTGTTGCTCCGGGAGCCGATGAAGCATACAGAAGACGTAACCTGGACATGGAAGGAGGAACAACAATTAGATCATTTGTAATACTAGTAGTAATACTAACAGATTCAACTGTTGATTGTGTTCAACTTTCAGCCCGCCGCACATCAAACGACACAGCCAAATGGCGCAGAACTGGACAATCACAAAAAAAAAAAAAAAAACTTACACCCGCACACCTGGCGATTAACCCTTGCACATATACAAACTCGCTTCAATGGACAAACTGCGACCCTTTGGGTTCTTATCAGGAAACAACGTTTCGAGGCTCCACATATACTGACTGTACTGTATTATTTTTAATTGAACCACAAATGACAGGGCGCCATTATCCCGGCTGTTGTCGCCATATTAAGATAATGCAAAAAGAGGAAAAGGGCCAGAAATAAAGGAGTGTGGATATTTGAGAGGCTGTTGACAGCGACAGACCCATTCATTGACTGCACTTGTGTGTTTCAATGGGGACTCGCTTTATATGTATACATATGCTACTGTATTGGTACGGCTCGGGGGCTGCCAGCTTGACCTCGTTATGTACCCGGAAAAGTAACTTTTCTTAAACGTTCCATGCCATTAAGTTTTTTATTTTTACATAATCTTTGTTGCTCTTTTATTGCGTTTTCAAGCTATTTTGGGTTGAAAATGGCCATAATGCTATGCTATGCTGCATATTTCGCCGTCAAGTTGAAAACAGACAGATTTATTATTAATATTCAACATGTAAATAAGCTTTGCTCTGATTGTATTGCTGTTATTCTGAATTTAAATATGGAAAACAGCTTCCCTCCGAGTGGCCGTTGTCGATATCTATATATCTAAGCCCCGGCGCTCATCTGCATCCTACAATTTCAGTTGGACAAACCGAATGAATCATTATTTATTTTCTCGAATGCTACAGTATATAAATATACAAGTTGTAGCACTGGTACCTGCTGTTGGAGTCTTGCCACACATAACAAATCTTATTAGTTTTTCCTAATCTTAAATCCATTCATTAATACACTGCTGGCATTCAATGAGCAGTGATTAAAAATCCTAGTTTGACAGCTGCTTGATATGCAATTAAAAACACTGTGATTGCCCAGCACACCAATGGAGTGGAAGGGAAAACATTGTGTAACATTAAGAGCCTTTCAAAGAGAACTGATAAATAGTTCCCCTAGCCAACAGACAACAACATTAATGTATGCAGTGTATATTCTAAATTATATAATAATACTTATAAAGTAGTTCACCAGAACCTTTTTAACGTTCCCAACCTCACATGAAAGTTACAACTTTTACAATGTATCAAGTATCAAGCAGCACCATGAGCAAAGTAATTACCTCAGTGGTCAGAAATCACTCTAATTGCATCTTTTCAAAGTAAACAGCTATTAGGGATGGATGTGCCATGCATAAAATAAATTAATAAAAATGGGAGGGTCAATTTCCAATTTACAAATGACTCGGGGTGGGGGGGGGGGGGGGAAACAGATGGTCTTTAAAGCTGTGAAGTGCTGTGACTTTTTAAGTACTTTCATTTGTATGCAAGTAAGTTGATTAGCAAGCACGGATATTGGTTTAAACTGCATTAGTATTCCTGGTAATTGGCTTATGTTTTATGTTCAAAGTGAAACATTAAGGCTATCTACAATGCCCCCACCCCCAGGTCAGTTACATTTTTAGTCTACAAATACAGCAACCCTTGCATGAGTCAAAGAACACACACTTTTGTTTAAAAAAAACTAAATTAAATTAAAAAATCATGGAAAAGCCTGATATTTCAACTAGTGGCTGTCCCTTTAATATGTGCTGTACGAGGGTGCGTCATCCACATAAAAAGAACCACCTCTTTCAAACAGTAACTGTACCTCAGTTTGTTGACACCGTCGTTCACCCACGGACTAAAAAACAAACAAAAAATGCTGAGCCCGTTTTAACTACGTTGCTAAGAAAAACATCAGCACCTATTGAATGAAGGAATGACGGAAGCAGCACATCAACAGTCCCTCATACCAACATTCCCTGTGCACTATGAGGGATGATCTTGCGATTAGTGTTCCATCAGACTAACGAGAAGCTCCACCATGTTGAGTGCATCTGCGTTTTACCCATATTAGTTGTTTATATTTTAAGCTCCAGTTTTACTTGACATAAATTGTAACATATCGGTAACATAGTTTAATATGAACCCAAATAAAAGTTTTGGTGGTGTGAATGCAAGTATGAGGCTATTTACTATACAGTAATTCAATTCTTCTCTTACTTAACTACTAAGATGGCTCACTGTCAAAAGAAGTGTTGCAAAATGCGGAATATTATTTGCGTTTAAAACTAACGTATTAGGCGACAATCACAATCACTTCAAACTGGCTGCTGTGGCTGGAGCACATGACTTAAAAAATATCTATGGCAGCTCCATGTGCATTTGAGTTCACACATTTATACGTCAGCCGAGACGATACAGTGACTGTAAATGTGCGTTCATGCGGTTGTCGTCGTACCACAGCGACAGGAGCCCAGCTCTTGTTGCACCAGCTCCAGTTTGGTTTGGCAGCGATGGCAACGTTTGCGGCGCCGCTGTTTGGAGCCGCCGCGAGATGATGCAGTAGATGACGATGACGCAGAACAAGATGATGACGACGACGTTGACGATGATGACGACTCCTCAGCCCCCGGCACTTCACCCACTCTCGCTCGCTTCTCGGGAGAACTGTCACTTTCTGACTCAGAGGCTACAGACACACACACAAAAATAACACAAACATATAAACAATCCAAGAAAAAGGTACAAACCATAGAGTAAAACAAGTGCACCATTGACGTTACATTTATTTACTAATGAAATTATTCGTTTGGCCAGTGGTGAGGTGAGATGACAGTGATAAACCTGGTCTGAGGGCATACATATTTTGTTATTCTGTAATATTGTAATTACAGACCCAAAATCAAGTTGTACTTAGGGGCACTGCATGACACAATGGGACTTAGTTTATACTACTAAAGTTTTACACAATCATTGGTCTAATGTCTATGTCTAATGTCACATGTCTGAATAATTGTGAGTTGGAAAACAGTTGAAAAAAAAAAAACAAATAGTAGTCTCTGCTCTATTAGACCCCATGCTCCAATGAATGACTGCTGAGCAGACAGTTTTAAGATAAAGTATATGCAGCGTAGTGTATTCCAGAATAAAAGCTGCTTAACATTGCAACATTGATCCAAAAAATTACATTCTGAGAGCATCTTAACGGAGGATGGAAACAGAACGTTACAGAGGAGTCGAACAGCATTAGGAGGGGATTTATTCCATGCAGGACAAACAAATTTGTGAAAATATAAATAATAATAAAAAAAAAAAACTCAACCCAATTGTGATCCTATGTTTACATACACAGCCAAAATGTGTGAAAGATTGGCAATTATTGGTAAAACATGACATCTTCTTTATTAATTTTGTTTAATGATTGTGCTATTATAAAATGCCTTATCAAAAAACACACAAGGAATTTGTCTCCGGTAGTTGGAGCCGCTCTAGTACGACAACAGACAGAACACTTTTGAGACAAAGACATTGAGAAAAACAGTCACTGAGCAATAAAGGGTTGCTAGTTATCTGGTCATGCCGGTACAATTTTTTTTTTGTGGGACAATTGTGCAAAAAGATGCAGAGTCCTCTAGCACTTAGAGCAGTTTGAATGACTAATATAGCAATAGTCCGCTGCAATGACCATTGTGCAAAGGGCGCAGAGAATTCAAGAAGTGTATACAAGTTTAAAGTGAATAGTAGCGTGATAATCTGGGACAATGTTGATTGTGCAAATGTTGCAGATACTCCTCAGTCAGTGTGCAAGTGGTGCAGATGCTACTCTGGCATGAGTGGCCAGTATTGGTCAACAACAGATATGCAAATAGTGCAGTGTGGCTCGACTACTACAGTGAGTAATGTATAATTGGCCCGACAGAATTATTATTATTGTTATTATAGGTAATTTACTCATTTGAATCCCATTAAAAATAAATGTTTTCTTTAAATGGTACACATCTTCCAAACTTATGAACTTAAGTTACATCTGTATAACAAAATACAGTACAGTGTACTTCATGTAATGACAAACAGCAACCTACTCTTACACATAGGTCTCTGAATTCTGTTCTAGCCAAAAGAGCATGAGAGGACACAGGAGCAGCATGTACCTGCAGCCAGTTCAACCGGTCAGGCCGACTTTTCTCATCAATCCTGCAGACTTTTCCTCTGGCCGGGCCGAATGCAGTTCGGCGATCAGTAAATCTCTGGGAACTAGGCCAAGCTGAGCTGCCAGATTCTACCGCTGCCCACCATCAATATGAGAGTGCGCGCACATCCGAGTGCACCGAGTGTGTGCGTGTGCGTGTGTGCATGTTGTCAGCGCATGACCGCTCTCCTCCCTGGCTTTCATCTATCCTGGCAAAACTCTGTGGCAAATTGAAAGCAACTCAAACTTATCTGGAGTACAACAAAGGGTAAAAACATTTGGAGAATGAATTTGTAGAAGAGCGCTTTTGATTCAGATGTTCAACATGTTGAAAGAAGAAGGTTTAAAGTTAGGCATACACAGAGTGACATTTAATGTAATTAAAATAATTGGCTGTGCCTGGGCTCCCCCCAACAGTAATTTAGTTTTAAAACTAAATTTGACCTGCACTCAACTCTGAAAAGTAATGTATAATATGACACCAATATTAAAGCAGGCACTCTAGTAGGCAAATCATGGTTGCCATAGCAATGGCAGAAATGCTTTTTAATTTATTAAAAGCCAAAGTACTTAGTGTCTTAATGGCTTTAAAGGTGATATTTGAAAGTGGAAAAAATTGCCTGGATAACACATTTTTAAAGGTACTATGACTAAAAAAAAACATGAAACACAAAAAGCCATGTGCCATATATGCATCATCTTACCTCCAGATACAAGCAAAATAAAAGGGAATTCAGACAAGTCTAATCTTTTGCTGTCATTTATAGCAGATCATTTGGTAATTCTAGAACATTTTATGTAGTATTCTTTATAGAATTTAGTGCCTTAATTTAACATATGATATACAAATATTATTATTAGCAATAACCTGTTGCCTGTATGTCTGCATAGCTAAATTATCCATTAAAGACAAGTCCATGGTGCTCAGTTCAAGCACACAGTTTGAAATGCAGCAGGGGTGAGATGTTTTGCAGTCTGGCTGAGACGTACCTGATTCAAAGGAGCGTTTCGTAGGAGTGGAGAGTGAGCTGAAGGCGGTGTCTGTGCTGCATACTTCTGCAACAGAGATGCAGTTCAATAAGACGGGGAAGAGATGTGCAACGACGACAAAATGCTGTTTATTGCCGTATTTTGAATTTTCTTGTAATGGGCATCAGAATCATAAATAATTCAACACTAAATACTGTAAATATAGAGTTGAGTAGTAAAGGGCCACAAACACGCAAATATAAAATGTGTAATATTGACGAGGAGACTAGAACTCAAACTCCTATACTGGGTAATGTGCTGGGTTAACTTTACCCTTAGTTGCATCATATCACAACATATATATTTCTGTGCATTTGTCTTACAAATTATCTTTAGCGTGGCAGGCGAAGCTAAATAAGAAGAGCCATTCAATTGTACTTTTGTTTTCAAATGCCCCTAAAGTATAGTTTGGAAAATATTCTCGAAAAAGTGAGTTTTATAGTTGTATCAGGTGTTTCAGTGAGTAAGTTAAGTAAATGACTACAAATAACTGGTACTTCAACAAGAAAGTAGAGTGGAGTGGAAATATTTACTGCTCCAAATATCCTTTTTGTAGCTTTTTTTGTCATCTCTTCCTAGACGGACCTTCGCGAATGACCTTGCCACCGTACAGCGGTTACGGCTGCCCTGGCAATTATAGGTGTCCTCTTTAAGCCCTCGCACGGAATAGATAACCCTGTGCTTTCACCCACGCTGTCTGTGTCATGGAGGACAAATATAAACTGGAGTGCTGCGGCTTCATCTAGTTGTCATCTACACAAAGATGCCTTAAGACAAAAAGACATACACAGTATCTGGTCATTTTGTGCATTACCATTTTTTATAAATCCTTTTTATGTATCACGTCTATAATTTCAGAGGGGCAGACCTCCAAGCTGTTTTTGAGTTTTTCACCCAACAGATATCCACCAGTATCTACAAACTTACCATCCTGAGCAGGTAGAGAGGTCACTGCTGCATCTCCTGGCAAAGGATCTTCTGAGGTGTCCGACATGGCTGTAAAGGACTGACTGACGCTTTTGTTTGTTTCATTGCAGAAGACGTCTGCTTGACTGCTACTGCTGCTACTACTGGAGTTTGAAGAGGCTTTTGAGGCACCATCTGGCTGTTTCTTCTGGATGTCTTTGGGAAAGAAAAGGCTTAATTAGAGTCAGTATCATTATAGAATTTGTTTAATGTCCTCAGCAGAATCACTAAGTCACCATGAAAAAGGAGCAGAATAATGAAACTCAGGTTTTATTATAAGTGGCCAAACATTTACAGATGTACCAGTACAAGGATAAGTCATATATGTGTTTCCTTCTTTTATACCTTTTTTCATTGGATGAAGGTGATTTTAGCATGTACTACACATTGTTCTGCAGTGTGAAATAGGGGTCAAATGATACAAAATATGGGGGGAAATGTGGGTTTATTGTGCAGTTATTTGACAAAATTAGTCATTTAATCATGTACATTCTATTTTCATAATCATCTCGGACCTTTTGCATGTGTCCCTGAAAATTGCTGTACACCTTATCATGGGGTAATTGCCCCTTTGAGATATCATCAGATGTTTTCAGTGACATTTCGACCAGCATTTTGTTTTTCTTCAGTGATCAGTCGATCAGCATAAAATGCTAAATATCGGCAGATACCGATCAGCCCGATAAAATCGGTGTGAAGTCTAATAAATACATAAAACTTACTAGAGAGAGAGGTTATGTTACGGACTTTTCATCACAGTATGTGTGTAGTTGGATATTGTCAAGCTTAGCATGTCCATTCCGTTCATAGTGAAATATCATCCACCCATCCATTTTCTACCGCTTATCCGCGGTCGGGTCGCGGGGGCAGTAGCTTTAGCAGGGACGCCCAGACTTCCCTCTCCCCAGCCACTTCATCCAGCTCTTCCGGGGGTATCCCGAGGCGTTCCCAGGCCAGCCGAAGGATGTAGCCATAAGTGAGGGTAGGAACGTAGATCGACCGGTAAATAGAGAGCTTGGCTTTTCCGCTTAGCTCCTTCTTTACCACAACGGACCGATATAAAGTCCGCAACACTGCCGACGCTACACCGGTGCGCCTGTCGATCTCCCATTCCATTCTTCCCTCACTCGTGAACAAGACCCCAAGATACTTGAACTCCTCCACTTGGGGCAGGATCTCATCTGGGACCTGGATAGGGCACGCCACCCTTGCCACCGAGGAGCTTTTTAACCACCTCGGTGACCTCAACCCCAGAGATAGGAGAGCCCGCCTCAGAGAACTAGACTCTGCTCCCTCATGGGAAGGCGTGTCGGTGGAATTGAGGAGGTCTTCGAAGTATTCTCCCCACCGGCTCACAACGTCCCAAGACGAGGTCACCAGCGCCCCATCCCCACTATACACAGTGTTGATGGTGCACTGCTTCCCCCTCCTGAGACGCCGGATAGTGGGCCAGAATTTCCTCGAAGCCGTCCGGAAGTCTTTCTCCATGGCCTCACCAAACTCCTCCCATGCCCAAATTTTTGCTTCAGCGACCACCAAAGCTGTATTCCGCTTGGCCAGCCGGTACCATCAGCTGCCTCAGGAGTCCCACAGGCGAAAAGCCCCGATAGGACTCCTTCTTCAGCTTGACGGCATCCCTCACCGTTGGTGTCAACCAACGAGTTCGGGGGTTTCCGCCACGACAGGCACCGACCCCCCTTACGGCCACAGCTGCGGTCGGCCACCTCAGCAATGGAGGCGCGGAACACGGTCCTCGGACCCGATGTCCCCCGCCTCCCCCGGAACATGAGCAAAGTTCTGTCGGAGGTGAGAGTTGAAACTCCTTCTGACAGGGGATTCCGCCAGACGTTCCCAGCAGACCCTCACAATACATTTGGGCCTGCCAGGTCAGACCAGGTCAGACAGATCTTCCCCCACCATCGGCGCCAACTCACCATCAGGTGGTGATTAGTTGACAGCTCCGCCCCTCTCTTTACCAGAGTGTCCAAGACATGCGGCCGTAAGTCCGATGACACGACCACAAAGTCATCACATCAAACTGCGACCTAGGGTGTCCTGGTGCCAAGTGCACGTGTGGACGCCCTTATGCTTGAACATGGTATTCGTTATGGACAAGCTGTGTGAGCAATAACAGAACACCGCTCAAGTTCTGATCGGGAGGGGGGGGGGGGGGGGGTTACTCCCAATCACGCCCTTCCAGGTCTCACTGTCATTGCCCACGTGAGTATTGAAGTCCCCCAGCAGAATGATGGGAGTCCCCAGCGGGAGCGCTCTCCGGCACCCCCTCCAAGGACTCCAAAAAGGGTGGGTACTCTGAACTGCTGTTTGGTGCATAGGCATAAACAACAGTCAGGAACCGTCCCTCCACCCGAAGGCGGAGGGAGGCTACCCTCTCGTCCACTGGGGTGAACCCCAACGTACAGGCGCCGAGCCGGGGAGCAATAAGTTTACCCACCCCTCGTCGGCGCCTCTCACCGTGGGCAACTCCAGAGTGGAAGAGAGTCTAACCCCTCTCGAGAGGACTGATACCAGAGCCCAAGCTGTGTGTGGAGGCGAGTCAGACTATATCTAGTCGGAACTTCTCGACCTCACACACCAGCTCGGGCACCTTCGCTGCCAGAGAGGTGACATTCCACGTCCCTAGAGCCAGCTTCTGTAGCCGGGGATCGGATCACCAAGGTCCCCGCCTTCGGCCACCGCCCAACTCGCACTGCACCCGACCCATATGGCCCCTCCCACAGGCGGTGAGCCCATGGGAAGGGGGACCCACGTTACCCTTTCGGGTTGTGCCCGGCCGGGCCCCATGGGTGCAGGCCCATCCACCAGGCGATCGCCTTCGAGCCCCACCTCGAAGCCTGGCTCCAGAGGGGGGCCCCGGTGACCCCCTGTCCGGGCAAGGGAAACCTGAGTCCATTTTTTGTCGTCTTCATGAGGGCTCTTTGAGTGAAATATCAATTGATGTAAAAAACAAATTCCAGATATATTTGTAAACAGTACACAGTCCGCTTGATAACTGCATGATGTTGTTAAATGAAGGTCCACCATGTGCTTATTAAATGCTAACATTAGCCAAAAATGTCCACCTTGTCATCAAGCTCAGATATTTTGTTGTCTGCTTGTATATTGTTGATAACTACAGATGAATACTGTATATAATAGCTTTTCAATCTGGAATGCTATGTGTTTTCATGCAACAAAACATCTTCAAAGGTCACTATAAACTACAGCTTTCCAGATGCCATACTGTGACACCACCTGGTTACTTTCTTCAAATAGATACCCGGTGACTAATTTGAGCTATTGTCTATTACAGTGGATCTAATCAGTCAAGTTATTCGGTGGTTAAAGACTAACTGTTTATTCACTGAAATCATTTTGAAAATGGTGTCATGACTAATTTTGGTTGATCTTCCTCTCAACTACATCAAGAGTAGGTGAACCTTTTATTTCCTTATTTTGTTAATTTACACGTAGATATGCAGCATAGAGTATGTGAAACTGTACAGAACCAGATGGGATTTATTTGATATTGTAAATGAAGGCTCTAAATGAGGTTGTATTGAATGCCAAAACTTTGAATAAGCGCTAGTAAGAATGTATAATTAAAAGGGGATTTAATGTATATATGGTTAAGATTGTGTGAAAATGTCACACAGTTCTACTTTTTAAGAAAAATTCAATCATTTAAGTTTTCTAATATTACTGATTTAGAACCTCTCGCCCTGTTGGAAGAAAGGCAGCAAAAAGAGTATCTCTGGAGCAGTTGTCAGGTTAAATAACGCCAAATTGCGGAGGGAGACAGCTAAGGTACACAACATTTCTCCGCCCAAAAAGCACATTCAGCTGCTTTCCTTTAAACCGCAGCCTGACTAACTGAAAACTAAACACAGATTGGGATAACAGTAAAACTTTCTCACAGCAATAAAGTTTAAAACTAAGATACAAGGTCAGTCATGCAGCAGAACAAAAACCAACCTGCAAAACATTTGGAGCACAGATTCATCGTTTTGCTGGACCTGCGAAAAAGAGCAGAAAAAATAGATTTTCTATAAACAGTCACATGTTTAAAATAATGTTTTTAATCTGAAAAATGGTGCTTGACAACCAAGGGGAAAGTCTATCAACATGTTTTCAACTATAATCCAAAAATCCCTGGCTGAGAATTACTTACTCATTCGGGATCCCTGCACAGACAAAAACATTATTACCTTGCCTTTAGTTAGTAGAAGCTTATTTTTCCTTGTACTTCAGGGAAAATATTTTACTGTGAACTGAACACCACTACCCTCCTGATTGTGGATGAAAGATATTTGATAAAAAGTCTGGATGGATCACTGAAGCGTTCCTTATTTCAGCAACACAACTCAGACACAACAGTTGATTCTGGCTCTCCACGGACGGATAACTCATTTCCTGTCCAACCTCCCTCCTTACCGTCTGTGCAGCGAGCGTGACGGTCAGTCACATTCTATTTATTCGGCGCACACCTTTGTTCCCGTTTCTGAATGCGGGGTCAGCCGCGGCAAATCTGAAATCTGTCAGTCACTGTTATGATTTGTACAACACAGAAAGGAAGTGTGGATAGAAAAGCAAACATATCACTGGAAGAAGCAAAAACTGCAATAGTTTTGCACAATGACCAACGTTCTAAGTAAGCAAAGGACCACCGCTGATCTCCAGTTGACAATGATACCAAGCTAGAAAAGATCGGTATAAAGACCAAAACATCAGTTGAGCTGCTATCGACAAAACACACCTGGTGTTGAACAATTCAGAATTCCTCCACCTATAAAGTTGTACAAAATATTGAACCGCTGTCATGGATGATCTTTGGCTTTTTGTGTACAGTGAACTCCCGCTATTCTGCCGGAAATAGCAAACATTTGTAAATAATTGACGCCCACACAAATACGTTTGTAATTGCCAATTGATGCCAAAAGATGGTGACAAAGCACTTTTCTTTCTTAGACAAGGCTAATGGTGTGACTACATGAAGCTGCTCCCCTCACTTCAACATAGTTTCTTGACCCCAGTATAATATAATAATATTTTCATTTGTAGTTTTATTACTCCCTTTCAAGTTTCTCCGTGACAAAAAAAGTCCAGATTCAGTCCGTCGGTCACACAAAAGCGACATACCAAATTTAATTAAAATCTGTACACACATTTTTGTTCTATACTGGTAGAAAAGAAATGCATATATTGTCTACCTTAAAAAAAAAAAAAAAAAAAAAAACTCCCATATTGGCAGAGGTAATCGGAAAAAATTATTACAGCAGGAGCAAAGGAAACATAAGCAGGAAGAGAATGACAGCATGCTTGTTAAGGCAAAGGAAATTGGAGCACAGCACAACCAATCAGTCCCATAGGTGGTCCACTACTGCTCCTAATGAGAATGAATGGAACGGACAAGAAGACGAGCTCTGCCACCTCATTGATTCTGTCTTGAGTGACACCCCTAAGGAGAAAAAAGCTTTGGATGGGTGGCGCTTGTTCCAGGGAAACTGCATTTAATAGAGGGTACCGGAATGAGCTGTTAAACTCTCTGACTTAGTGAATACATAGGAGATTCATAGAAATTCAAATCGCTGTCTGAGACATACAATTACAAAAAGGTTAAGCAACATTACAATACAATGTTGCAACACTGGTCGTCTATCAATTTCATTTTCCCACAGGAAATAATGGGAATAGAAACAACAGTTCCAGGGTCAAACGTTGGGTTGGGTGGGGGTATGCTGATCGAAATTTTCATTCCTAAAAAAGGATATTGTGGCTGAGCAAAGATATTTTGTACAATTTTGTACAAAATTGTGTAGGGGGGGTGGGTGGTTCCGCCGCCTCTAGTTCCTTGGCCCCAAGCTGCCACAAAATGGCACGAAGGCAATATTTTCATATTAGATAGACATGGCTTTGGTCTGAACACAGAAACAGCGACTATGTCAGGTTTTCAGCAATTATCGCAGCATAGGTTCCCCGAGGAAATAAATAAATGAATAAAAATTTAAATAAAACTTTTGTAAAAATCGGCAAAGACACACCATACATATAACAATCTCTATTAAAAATAGATAGATTGATAGGATGTTAAAAGTCTCCACACCTCTGTCCAAATGCTTGTTTATTTTGATTTTAAAAAGAAGACCCCAGATAATTTCCACCATTAATTTGGCCTATTACCTGCACAATTCAATTGGAAAAAAAAATAATCTTTTAGAGATGGGAAGTAAAAATAATTCACTGAGACAATGTGTTTGCACAGCCTCCTATAAATGGGGAGTCAAAGCCATGTTCAGAATTAACCAATCACATTCAAACTCATGTTAAATGGGAGTCATCACATACCTGCCACCATTTAAAGTGCCTCTGATTAACCTTAAATAAAGTTCAGATGTTCTATTAGGCTTTTCCTGACATTTTTTTTAGTCACAACTTACACAAGCCATCAGAGGGATATCACTGTTCAAAAGTATCAGTCAGGAGAAGGGTACAATTTAGAATTTCCCAGGCGTTGAATATAAGTGAAGATGGCCATCACCCAGTGCAGAAAATATGGCACACCAGTGACATTACCAAAAACTGGATGTCCCTCCATGAAAAGGCAATTAACCACACTGGTTTAGGAGACTGCCAAGAGGCCGACATCAACTCTAAATTTCTGGCTAGTACTGACTGTTTAGTACATGTGACAACAATCTCCTGTTTTCTTCATATGTCTGCACTATGGGCAGGGTTGGGCATCAAGAACCGATTGGAACCGGGACTACCATTCCGGTTCTCCCGGAATCGTTCAAATTTAAAAATTTCAGTTCACAGTTTTGATGCCTATAGTCCACCGAGCTCGAAGAAAAAAAGTGCAAAAAAACAACGTAAAAGAACGCACACAAAGACGTGCTTGTGCCCAACGGAAATGGCGAACAAAAGCGTTTCTTAATTTGTGAAAAAAATAAATGACCAATCGCCTCAGTGCAACACTTGGAATAAGATTATACTGTGCAAAAGAGGCTTTCACGATGTGTAGAAGGCTGACGGGCTCCCTCCCACTCTGATCCTCAGCCTACACCCCGCAGAACTTGTGAAGTGAAGTCAATTGGGTGAGTGTGAAACAGTAAAATAAGTCTATGTCAACATTGAGGCAGTTAACAAGTTAAACGGTGCCTTGCACTCTTGCACTGATGGTTTTTGGCGTTTATTTTAGTCTTCAAACCAACGTAGGAGCTGATGACAGACTTTAGGTGTAATTCTTTTATTATGTGAGTTTAGTTTTACAGTGAACTTAAACTGGAATGTCAATAAACAACTTTAAGCAAGCAACATTCACTCTTAATCCTTGCTACTCTGTTAGCACTTCGCACCTTAGCAACCTATTGTTGTGATCCATTATTGCGTGCTCGATTTTTATGTTTGGACTCCCACTTCCTCATCAGGCGCTGTTGCAACAATCCAATGTAACTAATAGCGACATTTAACTCTAGTTCACCAATCAAACAGCACGAGGCAGTCACATGACCGCATCTATTAGGGCAGGCCTGCCAAAGTGACTCATATTGGGGGAAAAAAATTCTGCGTCACGCAACTCGTATTTACATTTCAGACTACAAAAAAAAAACAGCTTTACCATGCATTGTAGTCTGTGTCTGTCCATAGTTCAGCTCACGTCTAACTTGATAAAACACCGCGCAGTAAGTTGCAGATGTTTTTGTTGTTCTTTTGGCTGTGCATATGGCAACATGAACCCTATTTTATGGTCAGAAGTAAAACGTATCTTTTGGGGTATATGCTGTAATAGCTTTCACGCACGCACGCACGTGCGCGCGCGCACACACACACACACACGCGCACACACACACACGCGCACACACACACACACACACACACACGGTTGTAGTGCAAGTACCATAAAACATATCCACAAGTCATTTCAGTGAATAATGCCTACAATACTTCTGTAAGGCTCTATGCATGTGTTGTTGTTTTTTGGCATTTGAAAAGGTGGCAGGTATGTGATTGGTTACTCCTGAACACAGCCGCATCCCAGTTACAGACCTTTTCCCAAAAATTATAATATCATTGAAAGGTTTCCACAATTCCATTCAAAAAGTTAAACTTTCATAGATCATAGATTCTGGGCCCACAATTTAAACAATTTCAAGTATTTATTTGTTTATTTTTTACATAATTTGGGTTTCAGGTCATAAAACCCACAAAATCAGGAATTCAAAAAATGTTAATCCTGTGAAGAAATCAGCCCAAATTTTGCAGGCCATCAATGTTTTGAACTGAATATCACACACTAATCATCTACTAAATTCAAAGCACCTGCACAGGTTTCCCCATGTGTCATTAAATTGCTTCAGGTTGGTTCAATTGTCTCAGTTGAGTTCAATATGGGGAAGACTGCAGACTTGACAACTGGCCAGTAGAGCATCAATGATACCCTCCGTAGGATGGCTATGCCACAAAAGTTCATAGCTAAGCAGGCTGGCTGTGCACAGAGTGCTGTGTCCAAGCATACCAATGGAAAGTCTAGAGGAAGGACAAAATGTAGGAGTAGATGCACCAGCCAAAGAGATGACTGTGGGCTTCAGCGGATTATCAAAGAGAGAAGATTCAAGAATCTAGCAGAGATCTAGAAAGAGTGGAATGAGGCGGAAGGCACAGCTTAAAAAAACACCACATTTAGACGCATCCTGGAGATGGGCTATAAATGTCGAGTTCCTCGGGTCAGGCCACATCTGAGCCTGAGCCAACATAGGAAGCGTCGCAACTGGGCCAAGGAGACGAAGGATTGGACTGGTGGCCAGTGGTCCAATGTCCTCTTTTCCGATGAAAGTGTGCCTTTCTTTCGGGAATCAAGGTCCAAGGGTTTGGAGGAAGACTGGTGAAGAACAGAACCCAAGTTGCTTGAGGTCCAGTGTGAAATATCCACAGTCAGTCATGATTTGGGGTGCAATGTCCAGTGCAGGTGTTGGTAAACACTGCTTACTTAAATCCAAAGTCACCGCAGCAGTCTACCAGAATGTTTTAGAGGACTTCATGATTCCTTCTGCTGAGGATCTGTATGGAGATGCAGATTTCATCTTCCTTGCTTTGATGCCCATGCAATCACAGTGCTTGACTGGCCAGCCAACTCGCCGGATCTAAACCCCATTGAGAATTTATGGGGTATTATCAAGGGGAAAATGAGGGGCACCAGACCCAAAAAAAAAGAGGAACTGAGCAAGCATCAAGAAAATCTGGGCTTCCATAACTCCATGCAATGCCACAGGCTGATTGCTTCAATGCCACAGCAGTGATTAAGGCAAAGGGATTCCCAACCAAGTATTGAAGATTAACATTTTTTTTTTTAAAGTACCATATTTTGATTGATTTCATGTGACCCTAATTTCTCTTTTTTTTTCTACAAAAACTGATAAGTAAATGGTGATTTCTTCACAGTATTCTAATTTTTTAAATTCCTGATTTTGTGAGTTTTATGAGCTGAAAGCCAAAATTATGTAAAAATAAACAATACTTGAAATTGTGTAAATTGTGGGCCCTGAATCTATAATCTGTGAAAGTTTATAACTTTTTGATTGGAATTATGGAAATAAATACATTTTACCATGATATTCTAATTTTGGGGAATAGGGTCTGTATAAAAGAGAGTGCACCCTTGTGCAAGCAGATTTATTTTTATTATTTTTACGTAACCTTTATTTAACCAGGTAAAAGACCAGTTGAGACAGAACATCTCTTTTGCAATGGGGATCAGGTCAAGAAGTTAAACGTCCAGTCCAAGTCAGTCCCAGGATTATTATAGCTGTTTATTTTTACCTCCCCTCTCAAGAAGATTTAAGAAAATAAATAAATAATTTGAGTTGTACAAATTCTAGGTCACATTAATGGTGAAAAAGGTTTTTAATTATTCATCTTGGTCTAAATTATTTTACATGACGAACACCTGGTTTTTGAACAGGGAGCTGAAGACTTTACTGTACATCCACTGCAGTCTTGTTCCTGTTTTTTGTAATCTCTGCCTGGTGAGCCTATTGTGCTGCTTAACAAGTGGCAACAAAAGAGAATAAGAGCTGAATTTGCTGACATTTGTTGTTTTATAAAGATTTCATTCATTGTTTCTGATTTCATAAAGATTTTATTTGTTATTTTTTAGATTAAGAATTTACACATTCAGATTTTATTATTTTTATGTTTATTTTATTTGATGTTCATGGTCTGATTTAAAAAAAAAACTAGAAGTTACTCACCAGTTAGCACTTTTTTCACTAAGTGTTGTAAGTAATTATTTGGAGGAGTACTTCTTACTTTCGAGGAACAGTACTCTTACTTGAGTACAATATTTGGCCACTCTACCCACCTCTGCATTTGTGGTGGAAACAGATTTGAAATGAATTCTCTTGGTCTCCTTTTTTGTATTACAAAAACCTGGCATTTGAACAGGAACTTCTTTTTTTTTTTTTACATCAACTGTAAATAGACTTCACAGGCCACAGTCTGTGGATTGCCCAAACTCGGTGTTGACCACACATAAGGAAGGATTTGCCATTGTAAATATTGAACAGCCTGAACCATTTTCTGAGCAAAACAAGAAGTAAAAATTACTTTTAACAAAGCCCAAACATCAAGACAATCACTGACGATAATCTTTTCAAAGACGTCCCATAATAACGTCCCGATTTTCAGTATGTGTGTACCTAGCTTAAGTTATTCAAATGTAAACTCAAGTTAAGCACTGCTTTTCGTCTCAACTTTAAATGATGAACACATAAAGTCTGGCGTAAGGAGTCTCGTCCACTTAATTTCGTAGCAGTCATTGTCACACTAGAGTTCTAAAAAAAGAAAAAGTTAACCACTTTGAAAAAACAACAACAAAGGTTTAACATACAACGACATTGAAGTCTTATGGCTTTATTATGGATCTGCTTCCTTAACGTATGAACTCATCGTGTCATGTAAATAAATGTATTCAAGCTCTGTGAAAGCCTCAAGATAAGCGTTTCAAATGTTTGCATGGATCTCATTTGTAGTATGCACACAGTATACTCCACCACAACTGCAGGTGTATTTTAACAAACTGCATATGTACCTCACTTTTTAACATTTAAAGTCAACTAAAGCTTTTCAAATATCGGAATTGTTCTGTTTTTAATTGTAAACGTGTTCGTTGTGTAACTGTACACGTCTCGAGTCAATAATCTAATTATGTACTTAAAACACAGAGCTAATGTTGTCATATAGAAGTCGCCACACGTTCACTAACGTGCATTTTCATCTTTTATTGGGCAAACAACAACACAAGTACTGTACAGTATGTGGCTTACTATATTATGTACTGTATACATCACAAAACAAGCGTACATGATGCGTTCAAATCCTGACAGATGTCAGGAATTTGCTCTTCCGCAGTACAGGGCGATGGGATTTATGACAATAACGTGCCTTGTTAAACAAACCCTCTACACTTTTGTTTGCCCGTGTATTTTCACTTTTTGATCCAACCTTGTTATTAGCCTTCTCACACCTGTCACATTAGCTAGATTATCCACCCTGGTCTCCCGGGGAGGGAAGTGAAAGAGGCCAGTTGGAGTTAGCTTGCAGCTAATGCTACAAAACAATGGGGCCGTACCGGAGGGGAGCTGATAACAAGCTCATCCCCGCTTGAGCTGCTAGCGCTAATGGCTAAGCGGCTAAGCTAACCGTCGACAGTGAAGCTTTTAAGAGCCACAACAAGACGTTTCGAGAGCTTCCCGGTCTTACCCCCAGAAGCCGCAGGGACAGCGCGGCGGTACGACGTTGACGTTACTCGGGGGCTTGCTGCCCTCGCTCCCGGTGTCCCCCATGTTGCTCTTCCGTGTTGAGGCTCTCCTTGTAGCAGGTGAATCCGGGGATGGAGCGAGGGCCTTTAAATCCGCCTATAGATCCGCGCGTTTGGATGTATACAAAACGCGTTGGCGCGACGAGATAATCCCCTTTTTACTCTACTCGATTTTCTGCGGGCGTGGATCTTTTTGCCGACACGAGCGGCCACAAAGTCCTGTGGATTAAAACAGCCTAAAGCGAGAGTGAAACATGGGAGCCGTCAAAGCCGATGACGGACGGAACCACCGGGGATTCCTGGGGCCGATCAGCTGGAGAGCGGACCAAACCACTGGCGCAAAGGCAGGGGGATTGGGCTAAACGGAGCTGCCAAATGTTCTACCGATGCCATTATTCCGGACAGTGAAACTGTAGAAATACCCAGTAATTATATCATGTAAACATTATATACATTTAAAAGCCAAATGATAAATATTTGTAGAGGAAGCTCCTTCGTTTGAGTTGACATGGTAGGTTCCATGAAAAACTCATAACCAGGAAGCTCACAGCTAAACGTATTTTCGAGCTAAAAGCAGGCACACTTTAATGAACAAAATGTTTTTTAAATCTATTATTTAACTGCACACCCCAAAAAGTAGAAATACAATTTTCATCGTTCAAGTTCTTTAACATTTCCCCACAGATTCAAACCATTCCAACGTATATCTCTTTCATCCAGCATATCTTTTCCACGTTTCCCTAGAATTCCACATTTTCCACTTAAAGAACATTCAAATGAATAAAACGTTCAACAAACACTTCCCCATCTTTCCCATTCCAAATTCAAATTGATCAACTCATTCAGAACATCTTTGGAGCTATTTTCGACATTGTAATAATTCCCATAATCCAAATATTCCACACTTTTCACCACAGAATTAACTTCTACTATTTTATATATTTTAACATTTATTTTACAATATCATTACAAAATTTCCCAAAGATGAGGACGGTGGCCCCAGGAATCCAACTGGTGCGGGGCATCCAAACGGGAATGTGTGGGCATCAAGACATTCCAAACCCCCCTGACGAAGGTGTTAAGGGGGGAATCACGAAGGCTTGTGTGCCCCGGGCAGAAACACACCTTTGCACGCCATTGGATGTAATTCTTAAATACAATTTTGTAATTAAACTGCACAAAATGTGCGTGTGGGGGGGGGGCTCAAGTCACTGTAACACTCAAGACTGGTCTTGAGACCACATTTTGAAGGTCTTGTCTTGAAATCTTGTCTTGGACTGGTCCAACTCGGGATTCTCTGTCAAGACTGGTCGAAACCAGTACTAATCCGCTCTTCTTTAACTTCATTAATGTGATAATAAGGTGGTAAATCAACAAATACCTTCAATTCACGTGCTACTAACCCCCTAGCGCCACTGTAATGACTGCAACCTCTGCACATGAGTGGAAGTGAAAGGTGCAACGTAAGTAGGAAACTGAGCAAGGAGAGCCCAGAGGGAGCATGAAATGTCTCTTGACTTAATGTAATTAAAATTGACATCTTCAACCAGAAAGACTTCATCTGAAGAAAGAAAAAGAAAGAAAAAAAACTGTGGTGTAAAAATTCTGCAGTTTTCAACTCACTGAAAAGGCGGGGACATGCGCTTGCCAAACTGGTGAGTTTTGGTGCATGCTGAGGTAAAAGGTAATTTATTTGTTTATTTGTCAGTAGAATATAATAATAAACACAGATTGTCCTAGATCCAAAAGCGATGTCATTGACAGATGGAAGCGCTCCAGCGTGTTCCCTGAATGTTATTTATTTATAAACTCCTCTGAAGTATTTACTGTACTTTAAATCTAAAAACTAAAAGTTGTTGACTGTATTATCTGAAGTCATCAAGTCTGTGATTAAATATGACTCGGCTGCCACAGTTATTTCCCTGTCCATGGATTTGATGTTTTTAATTTTTGTTCAACCTCAACTTTGAGCACAAAATTCCCTTTGGAACCAGAGTGGTTTCCTCCAACAGGATGGACCAGGAAGTTCTTTCTGTCTGCAGGGAAGAACATGTGCGCTGTGCATGCATCCACCTGCATGTTCATTTGGTACAAGGAGATATTACAGAGGACTGTGCAATGACATTTCCAGTGTTGCTACGGGCCATAATTCAGTACAGGTCCTTGGCCTTTCAGATTCCAAACTTTTAAACTCCCTGAACTTAGCTATTTTTTCTGCTGTTTAAAATAAACAAATTGTAATGGTCAGTCAGTGCAGTACACAGGGACATTCAGTTAGTTATTACAAGCCTCATTTTGGTCCTCTCTGTGGAAAAGTGCTTGACTGCTTTTTCCTCCTCATAGCTTGGATCCAGCCTCGGGCTTGGTGGTCCTCTAGAGATGTTCACTACATGACTTCAAAGACATATCCCCTCCCCTAACATACTTACGTACCCCCTCTTTCTTCCATCACAGCAATAAACACAACTAAAGAACTAGAATTAATTAGATGCTGTATGAAACACCGTTTAGACATTTCGCTCCCTTAAGATACCCTGAAAATGTAGTACATTAAAGTATCTTCATATCAATTAATTAATCAATTAAAGGTGTGGCTTGACCCCTTAGTTTCCCTGGTGCAAACTCCTGCTTTGAGGAGTTTGGTGTGGAAGAACTTGAGAGCCCAAACACCTTCGGAGTGAATTAGAGCAGAGACCATAAGACAGGCCCTCTTTGAGGTGGCTGGTGTGTGTCAGGATTTCCTGGATGGCAAAAGCGTCCATCCATCCATCCATCCATCCATCCATCCATCCATCCATCCATCCATCCATCCATCCATCCATTTTCTACCGCTTATCCGAGGTCGGGTCACGGGGGCAGTAGCTGTAGCAGGGACGCCCAGATCTCCTTCTCTCCAGCCACTTCCTCCAGCTCTTCCGGGGAGATCCCAAGACATTCCCAGGCCAGCCGAGAGACGTAGTCTCTCCAGCGTGTCCTGGGTCATCCCCGGGTCTCCTCCCGATGGGACGTGCCCAGAACACCTCAGCAGGGAGGCGTTCGGGAGGCATTCGAATCAGATGCCCCAGCCACCTCATCTGGCTCCTCTCAATGTGGAGGGGCAGGGGCCCTACTCTGAGATCCTCCCGGATGACTGAGCTTCTCACCATATCGCTAAGGGAGAGCCCGGACACCCTGCGGAGGAAACTCATTTCGGCAGCTTGTATCCGGGATCTTGTTCTTCCGGTCACAAACCACAGCTCGTGACCAAAGGTGAGGGTAGGAACGTAGATTGACCTGTAAATTGAGACCTTTGCCTTTTGGCTTAGCTCCTTTTTTACCACAACGGACGAATACAAAATCCGCATCGCTGCAGACACTGCACTGATCCGCCTGTTGATGTCCCCTTCCATTCTTCCCTCACTCGTGAACAAGACCCCAAGATACTAGAACTCCTTCACATGGAGCAGGATCTCATCCCTAACCTGGAGAGGGCACGCCACCCTTTTCTGACTGAGGACCATGGTCTCAGATTTGGAGGTGCTGATTCTCATCCCAGCCGCTTTACACTTGGCTGCAAACCGCTCCAGTGAGATTTGGAGATCACGGCTTGATGAAGCTAACAGAACTACATCATCTGCAAAAAGTAGAAATGCAATACTGAGGCCACCAAACAGGACCCCCTCTACGCCTCGGCTGCGCCTAGAAATTCTGTCCATAAAAGTTATGAACAGAATCGGTGACAAAGGGCAGCCTTGGCGGAGTCCAACCCTCACCGAAAACGCATCCGACTTACTGCCAGAAATGCGGATCAAACTCTGACACCGGTCGTACAGGGACCAATCCAGAGGCACTGTCCCCGATGTCCACACGATGTTGCAGAGGCGTGTCAACCAGGACAGCCCCACAACATCCAGAGCCTTTAGGAACTCCGGGAGAATCTCATCCACCCCCGGGGACCTGCCACCGAGGAGCTTTTTAACCACCTCGGTGACCTCGACCCCAGAGATAGGAGAGCCCACCTCAGAGAACCCAGACTCTGTTTCCTCACTGGAAGGCGTTTCGGTGGAATTGAGGAAGTCTTCGAAGTATTCTCCCCACCGACTCACAACGTCCAGAGTCGAGGTCAGCAGCGCCCCATCCCCACTATACACAGTGTTGATGGTGCACCACTTCCCCCTCCTGAGACGTCGGATGGTGGACCAGAATTTTCTTCGAAGCCGTCCGGAAGTCTTTCGAGTTTTTGCTTCAGCGACCACCAAAGCTGCATTCCACTTGGCCAGCCGGTACCCATCAGCTGCCTCAGTAGTTCCATAGGCCAGAAAGGCCCGATAGGACTCCTTCTTCAGCTTGACGGCATCCCTGACCATTGGTGTCTACCAACGGGTTCGGGGGTTGCCACCACGACAGGCACCGACCACCTTACACCCACAGCTCCGGTCGGCCGCCTCAGCAATGGAGGCGCGGAACATGGTCCACTCGGACTCGATGTCCCCCGTCCCCCCACCCGAAGGCGTAGGGAGGCTACCCTCTCGTCCACCGGGGTGAATCTCAATATACAGGCGCCGAGCCGGGGGGCAATAAATATACCCACACCTGCTTGGCGCCTCTCACCCTGGGCAACTCCAGAGTGGAAGCGAGTCCAACCCCTCTCAAGAGGACTGGTGCCAGAGGCCAAGCCGTGTGTGGAGGCGAGCCCGACTATATCTAGTCGGAACTACTCGACCTCACACACCAGCTCGGGCTCCTTTTCAGCCAGAGAGGTGACATTCCACGTCCCTAGAGCCAGCTTCTGTAGCCAGGGATTGGATCGCTAAGGTCCCTAACTTCTGCCAGCGCGCAGCTCGCACTGCACCCGACCCCTATGGCCCCTCCCAGAGGTGGTGAGCCTATGGGAAGGGGGACCCACGTTACCCTTTTGGGCTGTGCCCGGCAGGGCCCCATGGGTGCAGGCCCGGCCACCAGGCGCTCGCCCTCGAGCGCCACCTCCAGACCTGGCTCCAGAGGGGGACCCAGGTGAAAAAAGCATTGATTAATTAATATATTATTAACTGTCCCACAATTTACCAGACCTGAATCCAATCGAGTACCTCTGGGATGTCATGTGCTGTTGTATCTGCCCCATCACACTATGGACTATCCAACTGATACCCTGATCCATGTCTAGAAGAAGATTATACTACAGAGCCTGTGTTGGATCAACCGTCGACTGAAGTTTGCAGGGAGCGGTGGATCGGGGAAGACAAAACCAATGCCGCTTGGCACTGAATTGAAGGGTATTACCGCGACATACGTTTGAAGTGTCGATGGTCAATGTGTCCTGAAATTCATCAAGATGAGGCCTGCACAAGGGGCCATATTTACTTCGGCCAACACGGCGCATCGTGTTTACGCGCATCCACAATGTGACAACCTGTTTTTTTGTGCATGCATGTGACCTCACGGACGCTTTTGGTCCACAGTAGAAGTCGCATTTGTTTTTGTAACACATACATAAAAATATCAGATTTAACAAAAATATCCGTATTGGGCATCATGCCCTGCCATGTGAACGTAGCCTATATCTATATACTCAGCTGACACTGACAGCAATGCTACTGCTATTGGCAAGAACATCATTATATTACATGTTTACAAGGCATGAAGTTAATTCAATCAGTTAATATTCTACGATGATTAAAGGTTTTTATTTTCACAGTTCAAGAGTAAAATAAAGTTTTGTTATTCATATCAATTAATCATAAGGTAAGATAGGTAAGCAACCTCAAGGGACAGATGGTGGTAGACTTTGCAAAAAGGATGGAAATGGCTGGAATGAACATTTTCTTCCAGAAGAAGCAGGAACATAGGGTGACGAGAGCAGAGGTAGAAGCACGCAGGTGAATTACATTTTGTCCAGACAATGTAATCTGAAGGAGGTTACTGACTGTAAGGTAGTGGTAGGGGACAGTGTGGCTATACAGCATAGGATGGTGGTGTTTAAGATGTCTCTGGTGGTGGGTGGAAGATTAAGAAGAAAAAAGCAGAGCAGTGAACCATGTGGTGGAAGCTGAGAAAGGAAGAGTGTTGTGCGGCTTTTCAGGAAGAGGTGAGACAGGCTCTTGGTGGACAGGAGGAGGTTCCAGAAGACTGGATCACTACAGCCAAGGTGATCAGAGAAACAGGCAGGAGAGTACTTGGTGTAGCTTCGGGTAGGAAAATGGAGAAGGAGACTTGGTGGTGGAACCTCAAAGTACAGGAAATCATACATGGAAGGAGGTTAGCTAAGAAGAACGAATACATGGAGCTGTGACTTAGAGCAAAGATAGAGGTGGCAAAGGCCAAACAAGAGGCATATGATGACATGTATGCCAGGTTTGACACTAAAGAAGGAGACAAATATCTATACAGGTTGGCCAGACAGAGGGATAGAGATGGGAAGGATGTGCAGCAGGTTAAGGTGATTCAGGATAGAGATGGAAATGTGTTGACTGGTGCCAGCAGTGTGCTGGTTAGATGGAAAGAATAATTAAAGGAGTTGATGAATGAGGAAACTCACAGAGAAAGTAGAGTAGAAGAGTCAAGTGTGGTGGACCAGGAAGTGGCAATGATTAGTAAGTTAGAAAGGCACTAACAAGGATGAAAAATGGAAAGGCAGTTGGTCCTGATGACATACCAGTGGCGACATGGAAGCATCTAAGAGAGGTAGCTGTGGAGTTTTTGACTAGCTTGTTGAACAGAATTCTAGCGGGTGAGAAGATGTCTGAGGAATGGAGGAAAAGTATGCTGGGTCCCATTTTTAAGAACAAAGGTGATGTGCAGAGCAATGGGAACTCTAGAGGAATAAAGTTGATGACCCACACAATGAAGTTATGGGAAAGAGTAGTGGAGGCTAGACTCGGGACAAAAGTGAGTATTTGCGAGCAACAGTATGGTTTCATGCCTAGAAAGAGTACCACAGATGCATTATTTGCCTTGAGGATGTTGATGGAAAAGTACAGAGAAGGTCAGAAGGAGCTACATTGTGTCTTTGTAGATCTAGAGAAAGCCTATGACAGAGTACCCAGAGAGGAACTGTGGTACTGCATGTGGATGTCTGGAGTGGCAGAGAAGTATGTTAGAATAGTACAGGACATGTATGAGGGCAGCAGAACAGTGGTGAGGTATGCTGTAGGTGTGACAGAGGAGTTTAAGGTGGAGGTGGGACTGCATCAGGGATCAGCCCTCAGCCCCTTCCTGTTTGCAGTGGTGATGGATAGGCTGACAGATGAGGTTAGACTGGAGTCCCCATGGACTATGAGGTTCGCAGATGACATTGTGATCTGCAGTAAAAGCAGGGAGCAGGTGGGGGAACAGTTAGAAAGGTGGAGGCATGCACTGGAAATGAAAAGGAATAAAGATTAACCAAAGTAAGACAGAATATATGTGCATGAATGAGAGGTGTGGAGGGGAAAGAGTGAGGCTACAGGGAGAAGAGATAGCGAGGGTCGATGACTTTAAATACTTGGGGTCAACAGTCCAGAGCAATGGTCAGGAAGTGAATAAACAAGTCCAAGGAGGTTGGAACAGGTGGCGGTAGGTGTCAGGTGTGTTATGTGACAGAAGAGTCTCTGCTAGAATGAAGGGCAAAGTTTATAAAACAGTGGTGAGGCTAGCCATGATGTACGGATTAGAGACAGTGGCACTGTAGAGACAACAGAAAGCAGAGCTGGAGGTGGCGGAGATTAAGAGGTTGAGGTTCTTTCTAGAAGTGATTAGGATGGATAAAATCAGAAATGAGCTCATCAGGGGGACGGAGGTTAGATGTTTTGGAGACAAAGTTAGAGAGAGCAGACTTCAATGGTTTGGTCTCGTCCAGAGTAGAAATAGTGTTCATATTTTTACATCAACTGTAAATAGACTTCACAGGCCACAGTCTGTGGATTGCCCCTTATGTGACCACACATAAGGAAGGATTTGCCATTGTAAATATTGAACAGCCTGAACCATTTTCTGAGCAAAACAAGAAGTAAAAATTACTTTTAACAAAGCCCAAACCTCAAGATAATCACTAACGATAATCTTTTCAAAGACGTCCCAAAATAACGTCTCGATTTTCAGTATGTGTGTACCTAGCTTAAGTTATTCAAATGTAAACTCAAGTTAAGCACTGCTTTTCGTCTCAACTTTAAATGATGAACACATAAAGTCTGGCGTAAGGAGTCTCGTCCACTTAATTTCGTAGCAGTCATTGTCACACTAGAGTTTTAAAAAAAGAAAAAGTTAACCACTTTGAAAAAACAACAACAAAGGTTTAACATACGGCGACATTGGAGTCTTATGGCTTTATTATGGATCTGCTTCCTTAACGTATAAACTCATCGTGTCATGTTAATAAATGTATTCAAGCTCTGTGAAAGCCTCAAGATAAGCGTTTCAAATGTTTGCATGGATCTCATTTGTAGTATGCACACAGTATACTCCACCACAACTGCAGGTGTATTTTAACATAAACTGCATATGTACCTCACTTTTTAACATTTAAAGTCAACTAAAGCTTTTAAAATATCGGAATTGTTCTGTTTTTAATTGTAAACGTGTTCGTTGTGTAACTGTACATGACTCGAGTCAATAATCTAATTATGTACTTAAAACACAGAGCTATTGTTGTCATATAGAAGTCGCCACACGTTCACTAACGTGCATTTTCATCTCTTATTGGGCAAACAACAACACAAGTACTGTACAGTATGTGGCTTACTATATTATGTACTGTATACATCACAAAACAAGCGTACATGATGCGTTCAACTCCTGACAGATCAGGAATTTGCTCTTCCGCGGTACAGGGCGATGGGATTTATGACAATAACGTGTCCTGTTAAACAAACCCTCTACACTTTTGTTTGCCCGTGTATTTTCACTTTTTGATCCAACCTTTGTGATCTGCAGTAAAAGCAGGGAGCAGGTGGAGGAACAGTTAGAAAGGTGGAGGCATGCACTGTAAATGAAAGGAATAAAGATTAACCAAAGTAAGACAGAATATATGTGCATGAATGAGAGGGGTGGAGGAGGAAGAGTGAGGCTACAGGGAGAAGAGATAGCGAGGGTCGATGACTTTAAATACTTGGGATCAACAGTCCAGAGCAATGGTCAGGAAGTGAATAAACAAGTCCAAGGAGGTTGGAACAGGTAGCGGTAGGTGTCAGGTGTGTTATGTGACAGAAGAGTCTCTGCTCAAATGAAGGGCAAAGTTTATAAAACAGTGGTGAGGCCAGCCATGATGTACGGATTAGAGACAGTGGCACTGTAGAGACAACAGAAAGCAGAGCTGGAGGTGGCGGAGATTAAGAGGTTGAGGTTCTTTCTAGAAGTGATTAGGTTGGATAAAATCAGAAATTACCTCATCAGGGGGACGGAGGTTAGATGTTTTGGAGACAAAGTTAGAGAGAGCAGACTTCAATGGTTTGGTCTCGTCCAGAGTAGAAATAGTATTCATATTGGTAGAAGGATGATGAGGATGGAGATGCCAGGCAAGAGAGCTAGAGGAAGACCAAAGAGTCGGTTGGTAGATGTAGTGAGGGAAGACATGAGGGCAGTTGTTGTTAGGGAGGAGGATGCAGGCTCTCATGGAAAAGGATGACACGCTGTGGCGACCCCTAACGGGACAAGCCAAAAGGAAAAGAAGAATACGATCAATTAATCATAACATTTACACCCAGCCTACAGAAAATGGTTGTTTATTTATTGGCTGTATCCAATGTTGTCTTGGTCATATTATAGAATGATTTATTTTCTGTGTTAGATGAATAATGTTGATGACCCCCCCCCCCCCCCCCAAAACAATTCATGCTAATTTGCAATATTTGTTTAAAAAAAATGAAATTGCAATTAGAGTATTTTCCCAAATCGTTCAGCCCTACTCCTGATTGATGATAAGGTAATTTTAATTGGGCCAACATCGTTAAAAGCTTCTTGGCTTCCCCGTGAGGAGGTTGTAGCTCAGTGTGGCTTAATGTTTAGCTGCACACGTGAGGTTGTGACTAACTACACACAAGTGTGGCTAGGAGATTTTCATACTGTTTCGCCACATTGGCTTAAAGGTTTCATGACCCTGCTAACCTCTCAAAAATCCCCACAGACAAAAATGATGCAATTATCTATTTTCACTTTCAGTTGGTGGAAGGCAAGGCAAAGTAAATGAATTTATATAGCACATTGCATTCACAAGGTAACTCAATGTACTTTAGATAATTAAAAACATTGAAACGCAAAGTTCAGAAAAATAAAAGACAGCTAACTGATATTACTAAATATAATAAGAATAATGTATTTTAATGTAATGGCCGTTTGTCCTAATACTTTTGTCCCAATACTTTTCATTACACAGGCTTAAATAACTATTTTGTGCTCTTCCCATCCCGTTGAGGGATGGGAAGAGCAACAGTGCTAAGATTTGTGTTTTTTACCCTGACACAGCAAACACCGTTCTTTCCCACAAAGACGGCAGCAGGAGCCTCCACGTTTATTTCCCTTGGCTCATATCAAAGTCCCGATCAAGAGAGTTATCTCAAAATGCTCTCTTTATGTTACATTTATAAAAAGAGGATGGGTCACTCCTGGCAGTACCCAAGGTGTTTGCACAGAAAATATTCAGTGTGTAATGAATATTTCGTACAGTAGCATGTACCGGCCCATGCGGTAAATACTGATTAGGCAGCGAAACATGCATTTGTCCACGTGTCAGTAGCTAGTGTCAATTCCAGGCCGCTAATGTGAGAGGGAGCCACTTGAAAACATGCTCCAAATAGATTGTATGGGAAATCTATGTCAGCACATATGTCCATAAATGAGTCTTTCCTATCTTTTAATACTATCTGCAGATAGGCGGCCCTGCTTGTTATTGACTGGAGGACAAGCCACATGTCACCGCTCAAGGATTCCTACTGAGGGCGTTTATCAGAAAAACAGGATTACCTTGATGTCTGATAACTGTGAAAATGCCAGTGTGTGTTTAATGAAGTACACTCTATGGATGGCAGATCATGTTTACCATGGATGAAAACCTTCAGGACTTTGCAGGCCTTAAACAAGCAAGGATCCCCTTTTGTCACTTGGGGGTTATTCAAATATATATATATATATATATATATATATATATATATATATATATATATTATACACTTTTAAAAAATTTGCGTGCTTGTTCTCAATACGGTTACAATGACCTGGAGTCCAGCTGGCGGGTTACCCTGGGCATGTCAGCAGTAATTGCACTCACATTCCCACCTAAGGGCAATTTAGTCTTCAATTGACCTAACTTGCTTATCTTTGGAATGTGGGAGGAAGCCAGAGAACCCAGAGAAAATGTAAATTAAGATTTAAAAAAAAACTATTCATGAGTCATTATAAAATTTCACTGTGTAAGCAGCTGCAACGGTGCAACAACAACAGTGAAGAAATTTTTGGATTTTTTTTTCTGCCTACCTTTTTTCAGCCCCTTGTTGCTATATTTCTTGTCTGAAAAGAATTGTTTGTATTATCTTGTTAAAACTCCTGGAAAAATCTCAGGAAGTCAGCAGGTCGGGATCGTGTCAATCCATAACAAACCTAAGGAAAACTAATGCCATTAAGATCTGTCTTAATCATCTACGGCAAAAGTTTGAGCCTTTGCCCTCAGGCCGTCGGATTAGAGGTCCGAGGAGAAAAACAGACTCCATATTTCATTTATCCCGAGTGCAATTTATTTACTTAATGGTCATTGCCTTTCTCGTGTTCTTACTGCACTACTATTGCTTATTTGGACATCTTCACGTTGCACTTTTTGCAATACTTGGTAGAAATGTTTAGACTTTTAATAGGGTCGTATTCTCACTACTGATCTGTTTGTCTGAACACCCAGCACCTCCCGCAGACTTTTTTTTTTGGGCCTGATTCTTCCCCGTTTAGCAACAAAAGTTTAAAAAAACAACGAAATTGGACAGATCCCGAGACAAAACAAGTGTAAACATATATAACATTGAGGTCCTATACATGGGCGGCTGCATTTGGCTGGGCTTACAAAACCACCGCTTACGTCACCGCTCTCACCGTGTCGTCAGGTCAGTTGATCACCTCGCTTATATTTTAAATTGATTGTAAATTCCACAAAATACAACATCAAGCTGGTAACATTTCATGCTTAGCAACGTACTGTACCATGATGACCTAGTCATGCTAGCAATGTAGCACACTTGGTGTACATGCATGTGATAGAGCTGGGGACGTTTCTTTGAGCAGAGATGTGAGGGCGGGGATTGACAAGAGGCTACATTCAAATCCTGCTAGCAGTTTGAAAACCACTTCCTTTAATTACACTTAAAGAACAGTTTATTCCTTTACATTCTCTTTTATTATGTTTTCATATTTATATTTGACCATACCGTGCTCTTTTCATCATTAAAACACAACAAAAATGTTCCTTTTGGGGGGACTGAAAAGGATTAATGGCATTTCAATTCATTTCAAGGGGGAAAATGTATTTAATAAATTGAGTCGCAAAAACAAATTATAGTAGTAAATCAAGTTCCCAGTATTTTTCTTTGTTGTTAAAGGCAGATTAAATGTGCTGCTTTTAGTGTGCGCTGATTGAATGTGGTGAAATGATGTGATAAAGACTCCAATATGGAGGTTTAGAGCCCTACAAATCTCGGTTGACAGATGAAGAGGAATGTCTGACAATGAGCTGTGAGATCATAACCAGTCTGTGAAGCACTGGAGGCTCGAGGCGGTGTTTAGAAGTGCGCACAGATGGGATAAACATCAGAGAGGATGCTGCCAGACATTCACTAAAAGCTGTTTGCACTCCTCCATTCAAGACAAAATGCCCTCAAAACAACATCATCATTTTCTTTCTGTTCTTTCTTATTTTCCTTCCATGTCTTTTTTTTAACCATACTTTTGCCGATGATGTATTTCCCACTTGTTTTCCCTTTTTTAACATTCTCCCTCTTTCACACCCTCATACATACGCGCCTGCTGTGTGCAGGATGTGTATGAGCATCAAGTAGCATCTCCAGCCTGCCCACCATCTTACTATCTGCTGATCAAAGAGCAACTAAACACGTAACAAGTACAGGATCAGGCCACAAGCTTGGCAGGCGCTGCAGCACAATTACTAGGCAAAACCTATAGACATCCCCCTGAATTCCACCGGATTTCAACACAGACGTACGGCACAAACTCTTATGGGCAGACAGATGTGCTAAGTGGAAAAAAATGCATACAAATTTTGCAGGGAAAAAACACACTCAATTAAATGTGTATTACAGCTTTAAATGAATGATGTGAAGGTAGTACAGGCACAAAAAGTAACAAAATGCTAGTGTGATATGTAAATTCTGATTAATAACTTATCAGATGTTGCTGTTGTTTGATTGTACAACTTAGCCGCAAAACCTGCCAGCTTGTGCTTATCCATCTTATCCATACCTGCAGCAAACCATGCTGCATTTTGAAGATTAGCAACCAGTGTGTGTGAGACAGCGAGAGAGAGAGAGAGAGAAATCAAGAGAGAGAAGAGACTGAGCAGAAAAGAAAAGAAAACAGAAACATTGCCAGACAGTTTGGAAAAAAACAGCTTTCTCTTGAGTGTCTGTGAGTATAAGCTCTCTCAATCGTGTTCTCAATAAAATTTAGAAGGAACTTGTTTTAAAAATGTACGCAGTATTTCACATTTTACAACCAGGTCTAGCAACGTGAAGATCACTGGGTCTGTACGAGCGTCAACAATCTTTAGAGCAACACATTCCACAAACATGACTGATTTTTCTTTTAAGTGTTTAAAATCATAAGCATAAGTTTGGTGTTGGGATGTTTGTTTCGTCAACCCAACTACGGTGTGTGTGTGTGTGGGGGGGGGGGGGGGGGGTTGCATTTCTGTAATAATATTGAACAATATTACTGGTATATTACAATTTATGTCACGTTGAAGAGGAGTTTAAAGCACAATTCCAGGATTATTATTGAGAAATTCAGAAACACTGCAAGAAGCGAGGCACACTTGGCAGGATTAATAAATTACATAGATCCCCGGAATATAAAAATGGAGGCACACAGCGTGATTCGATCACGTCTGCGTCTTCTGTAACAATAATTGTAGTTAAAGATGCCATCTCAACATCGTCTTTAATACTGTATAAGGAACGTATAACATGTGGTACAATCCAGTAGATGCGCAACCTAATTCCGCATTCGGGTTCCTGTTCGGGTGAATGGCAAAGGGGACTGTGGCAAAGCACTCGTAGGAACTTTAAACTTCTGCAATGTATTTTTTTTAATACAACTTGTCACCACAGAGCCACCAAAGATGACAATATTTGATGTTTAAGTTTTGTTTGTGTTTACATATATCTTAGTATATATATATATATAAATAAATGATATACCGGTACATCCATCCATCTATTTTCAACACCGCTTATCCTCGTTAGGGTCGGGGGACGCTGGAGCCTATCCCAGCTGACTTCAAGCGAAAGGCGGACTACACCCTGAGCTGGTCGCCAGTCAGTCACAGGGCACAAATGATATAAATGTATTTAACGTTTGCCTCAAGACACCATAAAGAATACAACATTTTCAACAAAAAGTTTGCTTCAAACACTCATGTGATCAAACCGTAGTCATGCTTGTTAGTGGACCATACACTGGAAGTCCGCTAACCTGTGGTCCGCATTTGGTCACATGATGTTGCGCATATAGCGGAGTCATCTGGGAAACTGTTTAAGGGTGTCCGTCCTGCTGTTTTGGTTAGCAAAGGAGTTAAACTTGGCTGAGCCATCAACTAGCTGAAGAAAGGAAATGTTCCCAATTAGTACCTGTTATTTTTTTTTCTCATGGGTAAAATGATAAAGGTTAATGGGCCCAGTGTCTATTAAACCGCGCTGAGCAACACAGCCCAAACCAACTAAACTGTGGCAGTGTGCGCGGGGATCGGCAACTAGTTTTCATGAGTGGCCGACCTCCGGCCATTGCTTTTGCTGCGAAAATTTTAATTGCCGGTGAACAGCGTCGCAACGTCTGAGATGTAACAGCCAATTAAAATTGCAGGTGAACTTTCACAGAAAAAAAAAAAAAAGTAAGCAAGACCCAGCCTGGCTGGCAGGCACTGTGGCACCTCCAATTTAAGTATATACAGTATTTACATTTTGTGTTTTACAATAATACTTCACTATATCTATAATTTAATATGTACAGGTACCTTTGGCTAGAAAGCAAAGCATGGAGAGTCTCTGTTGCAGAAATGCCTAGGCGCAGTCAAGGAATTGGACAACTGATCACTGCCTCTGGAAATATCCATACTCTCTCTTTATTCTCACCCGTTTCCTATTCTTCCTTGACAATCACACCATGTTTTTGCGGCACAATCAAAAATAATATAGTGCAGTATCTCCGGGCACTCCGGTTTCCTCCCACATCCCGAAAACATGCATTAATTGGAGACTCTAAATTGCCCGTAGGTGTGAATGTGAGTGCGAACGGTTGTTTGTTGCTATGTGCCCTGCGATTGGCTGGCAACCAGTTCAGGGTGTACCCCGCCTCCTGCCCGATGATAGCTGGGATAGGCTCCAGCACGCCCGCGACCCTAGTGAGGAGAAGCGGCTCAGAAAAGGGATGGATGGATATTGTATGCGGAGCCTTAAAACCCAATACAGTGTCACAGTTTTCCTGTTGCACCACATTGATAGATCTGTGGTGCCAGCTGTAATTTTTTTCCCGATGGTCCACTTCAGTCACATTTGGCCGCGTCGCTTTGTGTGTGGCCAGCCTGAGAAGGAATGCCACTAATTGAGGAAGTAGGGTATTTTAATTTGGTCACATTCATTAAATCTGTAAGAATGGCACTCATTACAGAACAGTCTGTGTGACTTGTTTGGTTGAGAAAAAAACATCATGATCTATGAGGTGTTCTACTCCAATCTTATCGGTGGTGATAAAGCACAATACAAAGTCAGGGACAAGTGCCCTTCTTGCCCTACAAGCTTTTTTTCACCACAGGTCCATGTGCGTCCACCTGTCCCAATGCAAGCGGACTGTAACAGCAAAGATTAGGAAGATATTAACTTCCCAGATCTGCACCAAAATGTGATAGTTTCTTCTTTGGCTTGTGTGTCACCCTTCTACTGTTGGAATTAATAGTCTTCTTCTTCTTCTTCCTCTTCTTCAACTAAAAACTACAGTAACTAAAAATAAAGAGTAATTGTTCATCAAAATATAACTTCTCATCACATGCTTGTAGTATAATCTCACTGATTACCACAAAATACTATCTGAATACGGATGTTACATGATATAAGTGACTTTTTTTGTAAGCTTTTGTAACACAGTAGCCTACTGAAGGACCCAGTAAATTAGCTTCAGCCTGCTTGCAACAAACAAACAAGCACACACATTTTGTCAAACATAGTTAATTGTGAAACATTTGTGAGAGGGTAGTCATTTCAAACAAACTATTTTAAAAGGGTTTTTCAACGTTTCATCCAGTCATTGCCACCAATCCAATTCTTTAGATTTTTGTGTTGTGTTGGATGAATATTTTACAATCTATCTGCAGCATTTGCTTAATTCTGGCATTTTTTATGAAAGGTCGCTGAATTGATTGGAAGGTTCTAATCCAAATGATAACTGATTGAAAAGGATCCCAGTAATTTGATGATAACATTATGCGAATAAGTTCTAATCAGAGCTTTCCAATGTATTCCGTTAATGAGTCCATCTTTGAGTGTCTTTTGTCTCTGTGCATGTTCTAGTCCTCAATGGTTTCATCAGTATATTTAGCATATTTCCTCTCAGTCTAGATTGATTAGGATGCTTTCAGTCAATAACTGAATAGGAGAAATTTCAGTTGATTACATCACAGGGAACACAGCAGATTTTGTTTTATAAGGAATCATCGCAACCCTGCAGGTAATCTTCTACATACTTCACTGTATGTTGGGCGTCATGCATTATTGTGTTGAAATACATTTTTAATAATAATAATAAAAATAATAATGCATTACACTTATATAGTGCTTTTCATGATACTCAAAGACCCTTTCCAATTGCATACATTATTCATTCACTCCACACTCACACACTGGTGGTGGTAAGCTGCTTGTGTCACCTGGGGCAGTCTGACGGTAGCCTGGCTGCCATTCTGTGCCTACAGCCCCGCCGACCACCACCAAACATCCAACCACATTCATTTACGGGCAATGGGGGTTAAGCATCTTGCTCAGGGACACAACGACGACATGTGCTCGGGCGAGGATACAAACCGGTGAACCTCCGGTTGCACACTTACCCTCTGCGCTAAGGTCTTTCATTCAGAACATAAAGAGTATCATTATAAAGACCATTGTTGAACAGCCCAGTTTACAGCCTTCAGTTCAGTTCATTTTAAAACAGTAAAGGATCCCCTAGTATCTGACCCGGACCGATTCAGAACTGATCCTGTCTGAATTATCCATAGGTGTGAATGCGAGTATTAATGGTTTTCTGTTTATATGTCCCCTTTTATTGACTAGCGAGCAGTACAGGGTGTACCCTTCCTCTTGCCCAAAAGTTAGCTTGAATGTCAGCATGCCTCCAGCTCACACCCGCCCTAATGAGCCATTTCCTTGAACCTGTTATCAGGGGGAAAAAGGCCTCCCACTAATTTGTCTTATCTGTTATGTTGTGCTTCACAGGAGCCCTGTGCTATGCCGAGCCTGGCACCATGATCCTACAATCCGGAGGGGAGTATTCCTAGCTGATGGAGGTTTTTGGGCCACCGACCAGTGGTCTACCTTTACTCATGGACCACCTTGATGGTATCCAGGCCCTCGACCTTTTCCATTATCACGTTATCCTGAATGCAGCCCTCCTGTCATTGTCACCAAGTGTCTGGTGGCTGCAGCCATAGGTAAGATTAACCATATTACTTAAGTACATCATTTTCGATAGCACTTGTCCTCATTATAGGGTCGTGGATATGCTGGAGCCTATCCCAACTGACTTGGGGGCAAGAGGGGTATATTATACCCTGGACAAAAGCATTCATATGCACATTCACTCCTATGGATGTGGATTTAGTCTTGAAACTAACCTGCATGTTTGTGAAATGTGGAAGGAAGTCAGAGTACTTGGGGAAAACCCACGTAAGCACGGGAAGAACATATAAACTTCAAACAGGAAGGGCGCAGCCAAGATTCAAACCCCAAACCTCAAAACCGTGAGACAGATGCTAACCGTGCTGCTTTCCTACATGAGAGTAATAAGTGCTGGAGACACCTTTCTGGTTGGTTACACCTCTAACTGAAAATGTTGTTTGCAAAGGCCAAACAGAAAGCCAGTGTAAAGGCAAGAAGTATTGTATTGGTTTGTTTGAAATACATAAAAACTACATAGAAATGCATTTTTATGGACGACCACAATGTATCCGAGCCGGTATCCTCCCAATTAATATCCATCCATCCATCCATCCATTTTCTGAGCCGCTTCTCCTCACTAGGGTCGCGGGGGTGCTGGAGCCTATCCCAGCTATCAACGGGCAGGAGGCGGGGTACACCCTGAACTGGTTGCTAGCCAATCGCAGGGCACATAGGAACAAACAACCATTCGCACTCACAGTCATGCCTACGGGCGATTTAGAGTCTCCAATTCATGCATGTTTTTGGGGTGTGGGGGGAAACCGGAGTGCCCGGAGAAAACCCACACAGGCACGGGGAGAACATGCAAACTCCACACAGGCGGGGCTGGGGATTGAACCCGAGTCCTCAGAACTGTGAGGCTGACGCTCTAACCAGTCGGCCACCGTGCCGCCTCCCAATTAATAATCAATAAATAATTTTACAGTACAATTTAATAACATCTTCAATCAATAATTTTACAGTACCATTTAATAACATCTTCATGGTACACAGGCGGCGGCACGGATGGTACACAGGCTTGTAATAAGGAGGACTGTATTTCTGTCATTGCCATGAAATCCCAGGAGTTCCTATTGTCATGGTCTTCAACGGTGCCATATTTTACCAAACTAACTTTTTCTAGTATTTGGGATGAAATATTGGCTCTATGGTGCCTCAGTAAACATGTGAAATATGATTTAAAATCGTCCACGCATTCCTGAGTTCCAGACGTTTTTCTGCCGAGAGGCCTGAAATCAGGTCATTCGAATTTCCCGATCTTGTCTAGGTCACTAGTGAACAGCTCTGCCTTCCCTTTTCGCTCCCAAGCCAGGGCTGTCAACATAAGAAATACGTGGGCTTTCACAATTGCGTCTTCTACACGGAGGCAACCAATCAGAGGAAAATATGGACAAAACCGATACAAAACTGGGTCAAACAGAAGTAGCTGTCAGAGGGGCCTTTTCTGGACACTCGTATGAGAAAATCAAGGTGTCTTTTGAAATGAAATAGACACTTTTATACTAAGTCCATGTTAGAGAGTCACTCTATGGAGGTCTAAATAGCCAAAATACGGGACCTTTAATGATGGTGGACCAGCCAGGACCTTCAGCGTCGCTGTTCGGACTTGTGTGCAGTGTTTGTTGCCCACTAAAAACACCTGACAATGTTTATTGCAAGACACAATGTTATAACACAGGCAATGTTTTGAAAATTTCAATAAAAAATGTTTTAATTAAATATCAGTATCAATAAATACACACTGAGCATTGTCGATTTGTATTTGAAACTGTGGATGAAGGCTTTAAGGAAAATTGACAATTTTTTCATATATTTTAATAACTAACAGCACAATATTGTAGAGTAACTCAAACTCATTTAGGGAATCAACTGTTTGAAACTGTTAATTAGTAGCCATACGATGTATTTATGGAGTTAATAATGCCGAAGTGTACATAGCATTCTATAGGGTTTCGCTTAAGTCTGGCCACATGAGCAATATGGATTCATTGCACCAAGTTCATGTGAATTCTGCAAAGCAAAGTAAAGAAAAGCAAATATATTTATACAGCGCATTTCATACACAAGGTAACTCAATGTGCTTTACATGATTAAAAGCACTTAAAAACAAAGAAAAAAAACTGCTTATAAACATTTAAAACAAAGAGAAACAAATAAAAATACAATTAAAACAGCGTACAGTGCAAGAAATATCATTTAAAAGTGGAAATGCTCTAAAAAGCATGGGAAAAAAAGAAGAGTTTTTAACCTGGACTTAAAAACATGCACAATTGGGGCTGACATCCTTTCTGTTGGCAACTTATTCCAGTTGTGTGCAGCATAATAGCTAAATGCTGCTTCACCATGTTTGCTTTGGACTCTGTATTCCTCTATTTGACCTGAGTCTGTCGATCTCAGAGCCCTACTGGGTTTATATTACATTAGATTTTCATTCATGTATTCAGGACCTAAACCGTTTAGTGGTTTATAGACCAGTAGCAGACCTTTAAAATCTATTCTAAAGCTGACTGGAAGCCAGTGTAAAGGCTTTAGAATTGGAGTATTATGCTCTGACCTCTTTGTTCTGGTCAGAACCCGAGATGCAGCATTCTGAATGAGCTGCAGCTGTTTAATGCTCTTTTTAGGGAGTCCACTCAGAAGATCATTACAATAGTCAAGTCTACTTGAGATAAACGCATGGATTAACTTCTCCTGGTCTGTTTGACACATGCAAGCCTTCTCTCTGGATATGTTCTTCAGATGGTAGAAGGCAGTTTTAGGAATTGATTTGATATGACTGTTGAAAGTCAGGTCGGAATCTTTCAGAACACCAAGGTTTCAGACTTGGTCTTTGGTTCGTAAAGAGAGTGACTCCAGGTATTTACTAAAAGCAATCGTCTTTTCTTTATTGCCAAAAACAATTATCTCAGTTTTGTTTTGGTTTATTTGAAGACAATTTTGGCTCATCCAGTTATTTATCTGTTTTAGACAGTGACACAGCACCTCAATTGAACTGTAGTCATCCGGAGACACTGTTAGATATTACTGTGTGTCATCTGCATAGCTATGACAGTCAAAATTAAAGTTCTGAAGAATTTGACCCAAGGGTCGCATATACAGGCTAAACAGGAGTGGTCCAAGAACTGACCCTTGAGGGACCCCACAGGTAATTGCCATTCGATGAGATTGAACACTTCCAATGGTTACAAAATAATTCCTTTCCTCCAGGTAGGACCTGAACCATTTAAGGACTGTTCCATTTAGTCCTACCCACGTTTCCAACATGTTCAGCAGTATATTATGATCTACCGTATCAAAAGCCGCACTGAGGTCCAACAAGACACCTTTCCCGAGTCAGTATTAAACCTTATATCATTTAGCACTTTGATAAGAGCAGAATCTGTACTGTGATGAGTTCGGAAACCTGATTGAAATTTGTCAAAAAGTCCATTTAAGTTAAAGAAATTGCTGAGTTGATTAAAAATAACTTAACTATCAACAATCTTGGCTATGAAAGGGAGATTTGAGATGGGTCTATAGCTTGCTAACCTGGAAGCGTCCAGCGTTCTATTTTTTAGCATAGGCTTAATGGCAGCTACTTTAACAGCTTTAGGAAACTCGCCTGACTGATGTGAGCAATTTATTATTTGCCGCGAATCAGCTAGCACAGACTTCTCAATAGCTTTGAAAAAGTCAGATGGTATTGAGTCAAGACAGCTCGTTCATGGTTTCAGTTGCTGAACCGTTTTCTCTAGTTTTTTTTTTTTTTGTTCTTGAGTGTCGGTTGGACTCTTAATATGTTGAAAGAGGTCAAACGTGTCTAGTATAGCAGAGAGTTCTTTAGATTTTTTTTCCCCATGATATTGTCAACATGAATGTTATAGCCTCCCTTTATGACAAAATAGTTGTAGTCAGTACAAATAACTGACAGCAGTTCTGAAAAGTCCTCCATAAAATTTCTATTGTATCTAGGAGGCCTATAAATTATTAAAACAATAACCTTTGGGTCACCTTTAACTAAGAAAAGAGAGCTATTCAAAAGAGCTAATATCAGCCAGTGTAATTTCTTCAGACTGAAATAATAACTTAAAAATAATAGCAACACCACCGCCTTTTTTCCGTACGTGACACTTGTTCATAAAATTTAAATTTGCTGGTGTTGCCTCATTTAAAATGGTATTTCAGCTACTTTCTGTTAACCACGCTTCATTTAGTCACAAAAAGTCCAGAGCATAGGTTGTTATGATGTCAGTAATCAACATTGATTTATTACCCAGTGACCTGATATTGAAAAGAGATAGTCTCGCAGAGATAACTGGAGACAATGTTTTGATAGATTCACATTTTATCCTCACTAAGTTTGTAGTTCGACTTTTTTTTGTGCCATATTTCTTTGACCAACTTTCTGTCACACAGGGATCAAAAATGCCAGATCTCCGTGGGGTTCTGACTTATTCTGGAAAAGACCCCGCAGACATCGGTCAGATTCGCAGAGCACATTAACCTTTGTATCACAAATGCTGGAAACATACTGATTATTTCTTAATATTCCAATTGAATAAAATTTTGCTTAAAATTTCTTGTACAAACTTTTGTATTATATATAAATGATCTGTGTCAGTGTCAAACTTGCGACTTACGTGCAAAACATCTTTTATCCGGCCAAATTTTGTTATTTAAGCATAAACTACACATTGAAGAGAATAGGCTTGAAGGACTCCTCATGCCTGCATAAAGAAATGCTCCACTGACATCTAGTGGTATTTCTTTTTTCTAGTGCAATCGCAAAGGTTAAACAAAATAGGAAAACGAATTCTTGCTCATGAATAGTTTATTTAAAATCAATGAAGCAAACGACAGCAGTTTATCATACGAATGTCAAAATTTTACATAAATGAAATAAAAAATGAAATAAAAAAAATAAGCCTTTTTTTTTTCCTGGTGGCACGGTGGATGACTGGTTAGAGCATCTGCCTTACAGTTCTGAGGACTGGGGTTCAATTCCCGGCCCCACCTGTGTGGACTGCTGGAGCCCATCCTAGCTATCTTCGGGCAGGAGGCGATGTACACCCTGGACTGGTTGCCAGCCAATCGCAGGGCACACATAAACAAACAACCATTCACACTCACATTCACTCCTACAGGCAATTTAGAGTTGTCAATCAACCTACCATGCATGTTTTTGGGATGTGGGAGGAAACCAGAGTGAAGGGAAAAACCCACGCAGGCACGGGGAGAACATGCAAACTCCACACAGGCAGGGCCGGGGATTGAACCCCTGGTCTTCAGAACTGTGAGGCATAGGCTCTAACCAGTCGTGCCGCCCTCAGATAGTGCAAGTGTAGATAATTTTGTCACCCTGAATATAGAAGCAGTGAAGCAAAACCGGAATTCTCATTCATGTACATTTAGACCCATATGTAAATGTCATACTGTTTGCAGCTATTTAACAAAGGTGACCCCATAGTTCTGGCTTAGATCCCATCAGGTATTCCAAGTGTTCCAAAAATTAGTTTGGCACCATCCCTGCTCCAGGAGCCAAATGGAAGTTGACCCAGTTGTCGCCTCGTCACTCACATTTCTCAGGAGGAACCACTTCCATCAGGAGCTGCAGATATGTGGTGATGGGCCCTGTGAGGGGGTAAAGGTCAAAGCAGCACACAAGGAGTCATTTGCTTGTGTTACACTAAACACATAGAACACATAGTGGTTCCGCTGCTACGTTTTCCAGCATCTCATAATAAGGCAGAAGCATGTGACTTCTCCCAGCCAATTAAAAAAGAAAGGTGATCATGGTAATTAATAAGTTACACTGAAATTAAATGGGAAAAGGTGTCATGATCAATTATAATGATATATATTATTATGGCGGCACGGTGAACGACTGGTTAGAGCGTCTGCCTCACAGTTCTGAGGCCCCGGGTTCAATCCCCGGCCCCGCCTGTGTGGAGTTTGCATGTTCTCCCCGTGCCTGCGTGGGTTTTCTCCTGGCACTCCGGTTTCCTCCCACATCCCAAAAACATGCATTAATTGGAGACTCTAAATTGCCCGTAGGCATGACTGTGAATGCGAATGGTTGTTTGTTTGTATGTGCCCTGCAATTGGCTGGCAACCAGTTCAGGGTGTACCCCGCCTCCTGCCCGTTGATAGCTGGGATAGGCTCCAGCACGCCCGCGACCCTAGTGAGGAGAAGCGACTCAGAAAATGGATGGATGGATGGATATATTATTATAAATCTAATATGGGCAGCACAGTTCTAGTGGTTAGCACATCTGCCTAGCATGTCTGATGTTTGAATCTCAGCTCAGGCTGTGTGCTGTGTGGAGCTGAATGTGCTCCCTGTGCTTGTGCAGGGTTTTCTCTGGGTAGTACGGCCACATCTCGCAAACATACACATCAGATTCATTAAAGACTGTAAATTGCCCATAGATGGGAATATGAGACTAAATGATTCTTTTCTTTATGTGTCCTGTTATTGACTGGCGCCCACTCCAGGGTGTAACGCCCCTCTCGCCTTAAGTCAGCACGCATAGGATCCAACTCACCTGCTGAAATCCTGATAAGCGACAGAAAATGAATGAATGAATGATTTGTCGTGGTGTAGAACCCTGTAGAACGTCGTAAATTGAAAATGTTGTCCAATGTTTAGGGTTCATTACATGAGAATGTTGAAACTCTATGTTCTGGTTTTAATGGTGGTTACACCTCCAACTGTAAATGTAGTTATTCACTGCAAACTGTGTGCAATGTATTGTTTTATCAATCAATACTTTTGGTGGCGAGTTTATACATAATGTACAGTACACCGAGATACATTTTTGCCAGTACTTTATACCACATTACTGCCATGTGACAAGGAGTACATCTAATCAAACAAAGCATTCATACATTTACCATGCAATTACTAAAGCAGTGGCAGCATCATTCTCTCTGTTTTACAATTTTCAGCAGTCTTTTTTTATTTATTTATTTTTATTTTTTTACGACAAGAGTGTAAATGTACTTACTCATGAGTCTGCATGCCCACTCGACTTTCAGGTGGACAAATGGGTAGTACAGGAGGAGCCCGCTGAGAATGAAGATAGCACAGTAGAGGAATTCTATGGCTGGATTGTCAATGATGGGGGCCAGGACCAGGAAGCAAGAGATGAGCACCATTAGGACGGCGATTATGATGGGAACCTTTGGATTAACACAAACACTTAAATTAAACTATTGTTTTAGTTAAGAAAAAAAATAAATCATGGTTGGTGGTCTGCACCTTGACTGGTCTTTTCAGCTCCTTCCTAGTGAAACGCATGACAATAAGAGACAATATCGTCAGGCCATTGAATAACCACTGAGCAAAGCTGAAGTAATTTATGAGGGTGTTGATGTCTGCTGGAATTATGTATAAAATAGCCAGAAAACCCTGCAAGAGAAACCACATTTATCACCTTTATAGCATTGATAAAGTACTAAAATAACAACATGAAACTTTATGTCACTCACGTTGAACATGAGAGCTGGGGATGGGGTTAGGCGCTTCAGACTAATAAAAGATAAAATTTCGACCATGTGACCTTCTCGGCCACATACATAGGCCAGCCTGAGGATCAAAACATTTAATTTAAACATTTAACCCCTTCCTAATAGGTCACCAGTGCCAAATTGTCTTTAGCTTTCGCATGTTCTTTACCTGCCTGAAGTGAAGCAGGTTCCATTGGCAGCACCAAAAGTGGAAAAGACGACAAAAAGCGGAACAATCCAAGACATAGGGTAAAGAACTCTGTCTCCAAACGTCTAAAGAAGGCACACCAAAAGAAAGTTTAGGAGCATGGTTAATTTTAGCTGTAATTAAATACTAAATACTAATAATATTGCCCAAAGTTAGCTGGAATAAGCTCTAGCTCACACGCAACGCTAATGAGGACATGCACTATAAAAAGTGTATGGATGGATAATACTGGTGTGTGAAAAATGAACCCAAAATACTTTTCATTGTGCCATCATACGAGGGCACACGTACAAAATATTTACATATCTGAAAATCCCTTATCAAGACCTTTCATATGATGTATGACTCGATGTCATTTTGTAAATTACCGCTAAACCGATGAATGATAAAACATTTTTTTTTAATGAAAACAGGCAACCAAGCAGGCATGAAGAACTATCCTGTATGCAGGATTTTTTTTTCAGCCCATTTCTGATTATTCCACTTACCAAAGCTACAGCTGGGGACATCAGTAGTTCATTGGTGGTCATGACAGTGAAATAAGCAAGATTGACCATCACATAGCACAGGGTCACAAAGGGGATCCCAGTAAGGATTGCTAATGGCATGTTCCTGCAACAAAATGAAAGATGAAGACAGAAATCAAAGAGACATTTAAAAAAAAAAAAAAGGGAGGGGGGGGGGCAGAGAAATTTCCAGTTGCTGTCCGTCTCTGCTCATACAAAAGCCACTGGAAAGCATCTGCTGCTAAAACGCATTCACCAGCCAGAACATTAGGTACACCCACAGACTAAAGCCAAACAAAATGAAAAATTGAAAGTACATTTTTTTTATTAATTAATTAATCTACTGAACAGGAAAAAGAGTACAGTTTTTTTTTTTTTTTTTTTTTAAGTTTAAAATGGTTTTACTTGAACCAGGATCCCTCACGGTACCTTGGCCAAAGGTAGACAGACCCGGCCGGGTTTGTTTCGCGCCTGTCAATGTCATGTCTCTGTTTTCAGTTGTTGTTGTTTTTTTTCTGTTGCAGTGTTGGTGAGCAAGGTGGGCGGTGCACCTGTGGCCGCTCGGTCTGTAATCAGTTGCTTTATACAGTAGGTGAGTGCTAGTGTGAGACAAATTCATTTTGTTTACCTCCATGTAGTCAGTAGTGTTTGATTCTCTGTTAACTTGCATTTTCTTACTTAGCTGTTTTTGGTCCGATGTGCTTTCTATATTTAACTTGCATTTGTAGCTGTAGCAATAAACTGTGTGTACTGACAATGGTTTACTGACGTATTCCTGAGCCCGAGTGGCCGGTTTTGAATGCAGTGCCGCCTGAGGGATCGAAGGTCACTGGCATTCAGTGTTGGTTTTCAGCCTTGTCCTTGCCATTACATGCAGATATTTCTACAGATTCTCTGAATCTTTTGATGATGATATGAACCGTAGATGATGAAATCCCAAAATTCCTTGTAATTTTATGTTGAGAAATGATGTTCTTAAACTGTTGGACTATTTGCTCAGGCAGTTGTCCACAAAGTGGTGAACCTCGCTTGCCTCAACCTTGCTTGTGAACAACTGAGCCCTTCGGGGGTGCGACCCCCTAAGGTATAAAATGTATACCAAATCATGACAAACCCACTATTTTCCTATTAACCTGTTCACCTGTGGAATGTTCAAACAGGATTTTTTTGAGCATTCCTAAACTTTCCCAGTCTTTTGTTTCCCCTGTCCCTGCTTTGGAACGTGCTGCTGGCATAAAATTCAAAATGAGAGAATATTAGAAACAAATCAATAACGTTCCTTAGCTTTAACATTAAATATCTTCTTTTTGTAGTGTATTCAATTGAATATAGGTTGAGAAAGATTTTTGAATCATTTTATTCTGTATTTATTCATGTTTTACACATAGATCCCAACTTCATTGGAATTGGGGTTTGTTTAAAATAACCTACCGGTATCTCAATATATAACATAGAGTACATTGTGACTTTGGGATTGAGGTGCAGAATTTGTTACCTACCTGAAAGGGTTTTTCAGCTCCTCTGTGATGAAATTCACTTGATTCCTGAGAAATTAATGAAATGTAAACAAGTAATATCAGTACACCTTCAAATTATGTAAGCTGTCATATTATAAGCAGAGGTGGGTAGGAGCACGTTACATTTACTCAAGTAACATTTTGGATAAAAGTTTTTTTGTTAAGAGGAAACGGTACTTTTACTCCGTTACAATCATCTACATGCCGCTAGCTACTTTCATTTATCAATAATTGCGTGCACAATCTATTTTTAGATTTTCGTTTTCAACTTCCGCATCGGGCGTTATTGCTCCAATCCACCGTGATTACCACAATGACATTTGACACAAATTCACCAATCAAACGACAGAAGAACATCACGTGTCTTCTATTGTGTGTGTGTCTCTCTCTCTCTCTCTCCCTCTCTCTCTCGCTCTCTCTCTCTCTCTCTCTCACACACACACACACATTGTGGTTTGGCATTGTCTTGCTGAAATAAGCAGGGACGTCCATGAAAAAGACGTTGCTTGGATGACAGCATGTTTCTCCAAAACCTGTATGTACCTTTCAGCATTAATGGTGCCTTCTCAGATATGTAAGTTATCCATGCCATTGGCACTAACACAGCCCCATACCATCACAGATGCTGGCTTTTGAACTTTGCGTCCATAACAGTCCGGATGGTTCTTTTCTTCTTTGGCCCAGAGGACACGACGTCCACAATTTCCAAAAACTATTTAAAATGTGGACTCGTCGGACCACAGAACACTTTTCCACTTTGCATCAGTCCATCTTAGATGAGCTCGGGCCCAGAGAAGCCGGCGGCGTTTCTGGGTGTTGTTGATAAATGGCTTTTGCTTTGCATAGTAGAGTTTTAAGTTGCACTTACGGATGTAGCGCCGAACTGTATTTATTGACATTGGTTTTCTGAAGTGTTCCTGAGGCCATGTGGTGATATCCTTTACACATTGATGTCGGTTTTTGATGCAGTGCCGCCTGATGGATCGAAGGTCACGGGCATTCAATGTTGGTTTTCGGCCTTGCCACTTACATGCAGTGATTTCTCCTGATTACCTTTTGCTGATATTATGGACCGTAGATGATGAAATCCCTAAATTCCTTGCAATTGTACATTGAGGAACATTGTCCTTAAACTGTGCGACTATTTTCTCACGCATTTGTTAACAAAGAGGTGAGCCTCGCCTCATCTTTGCTTGTGAATGACTGAGCAACTGAGGGAAATTCCTTTTACACCCAATCATGGCACCCACCTGTTCCCAATTAGCCTGTTCACCTGTGGGATGCTCCAAACAAGTGTTTGATGAGCATTCCTCAACTTTCTCAGTCTTTTTTGCCACCAGTCCCAGCTTTTTTGGAACGTGTTGCAGCCATAAAATTCTAAGTTAATGATTATTTGCTAAAAACAATCAAGTTTATCAGTTTGAACATTAAATATCTCTTTGTAGTGTATTCAATTAAATATACGTTGAACATGATTTGCAAATCATTGTATGCTGTTTTTATTTATGTTTAACACAACGTCCCAACTTCATTGGAATTGGGGTTGTACCTTAATTAGCTATTTTACAAATATTTTATTTTATAAAGATTTTATTTGTTATGTTTTAGACTACGTGATATTGTTCAGCAATATATGAATTTGCACATTCATATTTTATTTCGTTATTTTTCATTTTATTTGCCAGTTATGCTCAGATTTAAAAAATAAATCAGAAGTTACTCAATAGTTACTCAGTACTTGAGGAGTTTTTTTCTCTGAGTACTTTCTTAGTCTTACTCAAGAAATTATTGGGAGTCGTATTATTCAAAAGACATTTTTGGCTACTCTACCCATCTCTGATTATAAGACATGAGATTGCTCATTGCAACACTGATGAAATACTGAATGTTTACCATCCATCATAGGCCCAGAGTCCACTATAAAAGGCAAGTCCAATTCCTCCAACAGATATTGACTTGCCATCAAATGCATTTGACAAGTTCTCAGTTTTTCCTGGACACAAAGATATAAATTTCAAAATTACATCAATTGGCACCATTATACTCTATAACAAAGACAACGTCTAACAAGTCTCACCTTCCACCAAGAAAACAATGCCTGCTCCCACTATGACGACGATGAGGAAAAGTTTGGCCGCAGTGAAGATGTTTTGTACGTAATTCGCTAGTTTGACACTGAAACAGTTGATGGTCACAATGAAAACTGAAGAAGAAGAAACAAAATCTTGGTATCAAGCAGCCAATTTCATAAATTTAATATATTGAATTGTTGGTAATAATAACAATATTAATTATTATTATTATTTTCCTTAATGTCTTCATCTCCAGTTGTGAAGTATGGCAAACACATCAGCAAGGCTAAATACAAAGTGATCAAAATATAGTTTGTTAGATATTTGATATTGGTAATTAATTGATAAAACAGCTCAAGATCTTGACTAAAGGTGCTAACAGCAACACAACTTGCCTGTGTCAAAACAATAACATTGACATAAACATTGCCAGATCCTTTTAGTGGGCCACAAACAATGCACACAAGTCAGAACGGATGCTAACATGAGCGGTGTCCTGGCTATTCCAACATTATCAAATACTGTACCACCAAAAAAGGTGGTACAGTATTTACCTGTGCAAACTAAAAAAGTTTAACCAATATGAAAACCTAAGAAGTCACCAGGTGTGACTGTGGAGTGAATGAATAATGTATGCTCTTTTAAAGCATCTTTGAGTGTCTTGAAAAGTGCTGGAAAAGTGCAATGCATTAAGTGTCTCCAATATTTATGATTGTTGTAATTAAAACATTCAAGAAACTACCCTAAACACCATTGTTTTTTAACCTGTAGTAGTCATGTACCGTAGTATACGCTACCTATGGCTGCAGCCGCCAGACACTTGGTGACAATGACAGGAGGGCTGCATTCAGGATAGAAAGGAGTTGAGGCATACTCGGCAAAGCTTAGTGTGATTATGGCCATGCCTGAGGGCTTGGATACCATCACGGAGGTCCACGAGTAAAGGTAAGCCACCGGGGAGCCGAAAGCCTCCATCAGATAGGAATGCTCCCCTCCGGAACTTGGGATCATGGTGCCCAGCTCGGTGTAGCACAGCGCTCCTGGGTAGCGCAACAACACAGATAAAACAAATTAGTGGGAATTACTTTTCTGATAGCAGGTTCAAGGAAATGACTCATTAGGATTGCAAGTGAGCTGGAGCCTATCCCAGATGACTTTGGGGAAGAGGCACCCTGAACTGGTCGCCAGCCAATCGCAGGCCACATATAGACAAACCTGGACAAACACTCACATTAACAGAGGTAACGATTTTAATCTTCAATTGGATTGCAACACGCATGTTTTTGGGATGTGGGAAGAAACCGGACTGCCCGCAGAAAACCCTTGCAGGTAAGCGGAAGTGCTGCATGCATAGAGTCCCTAATTAGTTTTGTATTTCTTTAGCCGGGCAGCAGGGCAAGGTCCTAACTATTGTTTGTAGAGATTAAACCTGCACAATCAATATAGTGAACCAAATCAAAAAATTTTATTATTTGTTTGTGTTTACTTTGGGCTAGCTAAAGTTTTTCCTGCTTTGAATAGTCAATAAAAATGTTATTCCCTTTGTACCCCTTTAGGTAACAGACTTTAACCCTAGTAGTAGTCTGTTGTGTCACACTTAAAATTGTCAAAATAAAAGTTAACTTTCTTTGACTTTACATCAGTGTTAAAGTCCACACAAATAATAAAGAATTATTAATAATACTCCAGCTTTCCCACATGCCTTATTAAACTGCAATTTACTGTTTCTTCGCCTCTGCTAATCAACATTTTACTGTAATGACAAAATTGTATCAAATATAATATGCATATGAGGAAAAACAAATACAAAACATACTGATCTTAGGCCTCAGGATATACAGAACCTTTATATTGATGTCTAATTTGTGTGACTTTAGGGGTGTATTTTTCCAATCATTTACTCTAGAACTTGCCTCATTAGGGTCACAGCCCACGGGTGAGCTGGAACCTTTACCAGCTGACTTTAGGCGAGAGTCAGGGTTCACACTGGACTGGTCGACAGTGAATCACAGTTTAGAGGTATATTTTTTTCCTGTTGGTGGAATTTGAATGTTATGACTTAGAAGCATTCAACTTTAAAGGTTTCACTTTTCAATAACAAGCAAGATGCCATTCATCTTTGTAATGTCACATACTAAATTATCCTGATTGCCATGTAGTGTTGTCGCATATTAAATTTTTTTGTGTATATGAGTTCCAGCTCATCTACTCTTTTTAAAATACAGAGTGGTCCCTCTTGAGTGGATGACCTCGGAGACCAGGGTAGTTATCTCACTAGGAATCCCTTTGATTTGATGTTTTCCGCAGCATCTATGTTGTAGCCTTGAAGCCAACTGTACTCTGCAGTTGATAAGCTTCCCCTATAATCAGTAAGGTCACAGTGGCCAACTTTGCTGATGGATAATAGTTGAGTGAATTCCTACGCACTTTATGAATACATTGGCCATTTGTACCCACTTGACAATTTGAATGGATTAGAGACAAGTTGATTTATGTACTGTAAAGTGGTACCTTTACTTACAAGTTAAATTCGCTGCATGATTGAGCTTGAGCCATTTACTTGTATCTTAAATTGCAAGTGAAATGTGGGATGCTGGGCGGATATTGTGAGGTCCACTGCCAACTTGTAGTGGTGGTGTATCTGAAGCTCACTCAGACCTTGGCTTGCAATAAAAAACAAAACAACATTTTTAAAATCAACCTAGGGACGACTACAGATGAAGGGATGCATTCACACGGAGAAAGACCTTTAAATGTATGCATTTTTAAAATGAAATAAGAGTTTAAACCAAAATAAAAGTAAATCTGTCAAGAATGGAGAGGAGCTGGACCCAAGAGAGGGCGGAGGCAGCTTGAATGTGATGAACAGTTTATTGAGACAAGGTAATGGAGGTGGTCCTGGATGTGTTGGCAGGCAGTGGCGTGGACAGGTGGCAGGCAGTGGAGAGGAAAGGCGGCTGGCTTGGTGGCAGGAATGACGTGGCTCAGGAACACATGAAACACTGAGAATGAGGAGACACAAGAGTTAAAAAGGGAATGAGGTATAGAGTGGCTTAGAGTGGAGGGGGGTGAGAGAGCGAGGATGCAAAGCGCCCTCCAGGCTCCTATAATGGAACTGCAAGGCAGTATATGACAGTACCCCCCTCTCAACGGACGCCTCCCAGCGTCCTGCCAGGCTTCCCCGGGTGAGCCGCTCAGAAGTCATCCAAAAGGGTGTGATCGAGAATGAGCTTCTGGGAAATCCAAGACCACTCCTCCGGCCCATACCCTTCCCAATCGACCAGGTACTGGAACCCCCTCCCCCTCAACCTCACATCGAGGATGCGCTACACGGTGAAGGCCGGATAGTCGTCACTAATCCGGGGGGGTGGAAGAGGTTCAGCCAGAGGGCTCAGGGCGCAGGTAGCGACAGGCTTCAGCAAAGAGAGTGGAATGTGGGATGAATTTTCAGGGACTGTGGAAGCTTTAATTGGACGGAAGTGGGATTGCTGAGTTTGGTAATGGGGGAGGGACCAATGAAACGCGGAGTGATCTTCCGGGACGCTGTCTGAAGTGGGAGGTCGTGGGAAAAGAGCCAGACGGATTGACCCACCTTGTATTGGGGCATTAAGGAGCGATGACGGTCCGCGAGCAGCTTGTTGCGGGTCGCAGACCGGGTCAACGGCGCCCAGACGTTCTTCCACATCACCTGGACTCTCCGGAGGTGATCCTGTACGGATGGAACCGCCACCACCTGCTCCTGTATTTTGAGCAGTGGTGGTTGGAAACCGTGGCAAGCCATGAACAAGGACATACTGGTAGTGGAGCTGGTGAGAGATTTGTGGTCATACTCAATCCACGGGAAGAATGAGCTCCAGGATGAGGGCTTGCGTGCTGCAACAAAATGGAGGGCTGATTCCAGGGATTTATTTACCCGCTCCGTCTGGCCGTTGGTCTGTGGATGATACCCTGAGTACAAGCTGGCTGCTGCGCCTACTGCTTGATAGAATTCTTTCAGGACCTCTGTCAGAGACGATGTCGATGGGGATACCGTGGAGTCTGAAGACATGCTGGACAAGGAGATTAGCAGTTTCGAAGGCAGATGGTAGTTTGGGGAGCGGAACGTATGTTCCATATTTGGAAAAGTGATCAACAATAGTGAGAATGATAGAGTTACCTTCAGAGTGGGGTAGACCGGTAACGAAGTCCAGAGCGATATGGGAACAAGGGCGGCTTGGGATAGGCAATGGACACAGCAGCCCAGCTGGGGACAGGTGTGAAGGCTTCCCTCGGGCACAGACGGAGCAGGCTTGGACGAACTCACTGGTGTCTTTAACAAGGCTGGGCCACCAGAAGTACTCCCGGATTAAGTGAATGGTGCAGGTGATGCCAGGATGACAGGTGAGTTTGGATTTGTGGGCCCACTGAAGGACGTCAGCGCGTGCAGAATCGGGTATGAACAGGCGGTTTGAAGGCCCGGTCTTGGGATCCAGGTGAGTCTTTTGGTCCTCCTTAACCACTTGTTTGATCTGCCAAGTGGCAGCTCCAACGAAGCACAAGCAAGGAAGGATGGGTTTGTCAGGGCTGGAGGGGGGTGAGTAAATTCGAGACAGGGCATCTGATTTGCCGTTTGTGGAGCCAGGACGGAAGGAGAGACTGGAATTAAACCTGCTCAAGAAGAGAGCCCAGTGAGCTTGTCGCGGGCTAAGGCATTTGGCGGAACGGAGGTAAGAGAGATTCTTGTGGTCTGTCCAAATGATGAATGGTCGTACAGTCCCCTCCAGCCAGTGTCTCCACTCTTCCAAGGCCCATACAATGGGCAGCAGCTCTCGGTTGCCGACGTCGTAGTTCCTCTCGGCAGGGGACAAACGACGGGGAAAAAAAGGAACAGGGGTTAAGTTTCTGGGTCGTGGGGTCCTGCTGCGAGAGGACAGCCCCTGCCCCCGTGTCCGAGGCGTCAACCTTGACCACGAACTGGAGGGAGGGGTCGGGGTGGCGAAGAATGGGCGTACTGGTAAACAGGGTCTTGTGTTGACTGAATGCTTGGGATGCTGCCGGTGTCCACTGAAAGGGGTAGCTGGTGGATGTGAGGCGAGTGAGGGGAATTGCGACCTTGCTGTAATAACGGATGAATCAACGATAGAAATTGGCGAATCCAAGGAAATATTGCAGTTCTTTGCGGGTGGGAGTGGGCCAGTTAACGACGGCTTGGATCTTGGCAGGGTCCGGTTGTAGTTGTCCTTTAGAGATAAAGTAGCCCAGGAAGTGTACGGAGGAGAGGTGGAATTCACATTTTTGGGGTTTAATATACAGGTGGTTTTCGAGGAGGCGCTGGAGGACTTGGTCTACATGATGACAATGTTCTTCAAGGAAGCAGGAGAAAATGAGAATGTCATCCAAATAGACAAAACCAAACCCATTCAGCATATCACGGAGGACGTCGTTAATGAAGGTCTGGAAGACAGCGGGGGCGTTACTCAATCCAAACGGCATGATCTGGTATTCGAAGTGTCCAAGAGGGGTGTTGAAAGCGGTTTTCCATTCGTCCCCCTCTCGGATACGGATGAGGTGTTAGGCGTTTCGTAGATCCAATTTGGCGACTATCTGGGCATCACAGAGGGGTTCAAACGAGGGGTCGATGAGGGGAAGCGGAGATTTATTTTTGACGGTGATGTCATTGAGACCACGGTAGTCGATGCATGGGCCGAGAGTGGTGTCTTTCTTTTCAACAAAAAAAGTCCCTACTGGAGAAGAAGAAGGTCATATGAGTCCGGAAGCCAGAAAGTCATGGATATGGTCCTCCATTGCCTTTTTCTCAGGTCGGGAAAGGTTGTAGAGACAGCTGGAGGGAAGAGGGGCCGGAATCAGTAAGGGCAGTAATGGGGGTGTTCTGAGCAGAAACTATAATGCAAGCGGTAACGGACATGCGGGGGGGAGCGCTAGAGGGAATGGAGGTTTGGGTCACCACCACGCTCTCGGGTCACGGAGAGCCTGGTCTTTTGGTCAGAGGAGGAGGCACAAGGAAATAAAGTGACCGGATTGACCGCAATAGATACACAGCCGCTGGATGACTCGACGCTGACACTCCTGTGGGTCTAGACGCGTTTTACCAATTTCCATGGGCTCTGTCGTTGCTACGGGTAGTGACGGAGGTCCAGGAGACGGTGCGGGAGGCGGATGAGAAGCCGACTGCGTGGTGCTCTGAGTGGGAGGATTCTTACATATGCGGACCCTCTTCTCTCATGCTCACTCTCACAGTCTGTTATCTAGACGGATGGAAGGGGCGATGAGATCCTCGAGAGAGGAAGGCTCGTCCCGGACCGCTATCCTTCCTTCAGTTGTTTGGATAGCCCATTAAGAAAGAAATTCCCCTAAGTGCCACATTGTTCCACCCACATTCACCTGCCAATATCCGGAACTCAATGGAATATTCAGCTACTGATTTAGCGCCCTGCGTGAGCATGAGGCAATGGGTGGCTTCTTTGCCCTGAACTGGGTGATCAAATACTTTGCGGAGTTCGGCGGGAAAATAATCGAATGAATTAAGTACCGGGGAGTAGTTTTTCCATAAGGACATGGACCACTTTGCTGCGGAGCAGGATAGTGACATATGCTACCTTGGATCGTTCGGTGGGATAACTGTAGGGTTGAAGGTTGAAAACGAGTGAGCAATTAAGAAAAAACTGGATACATGCACCTAGGTCCCCGGAGTAGGGCTTGGGCGGCGGGACATGAGGTTCTTTGTATGGGAGGCGGAGTTTGCTCGGAAGCTGCGGGCTCGGAAGGAGCAGTTACAGTAGGAAGTTCAGATTGCATCTTCAAGGAAAGGAGGGAAACTTGTTGTGTGAGGGAGTGTAGGGATTCCATGAGTTCCGTTCTTGTTTTCCTATGTGGGTGCCTTGTAGGGTGAGTGCTTTCATGATTGCTGGGTCCATGATGGCCAAAGTATTCTGTCAAGAATGGAGAGGAGCTGGACCCAAGGACAGGCGGAGGCAGATAGAACGTGATGAACAGTTTATTGAGAAAAGGTAATGGAGGTGATCCTGGATGTGTTGGCAGGCGGTGGCGTTGACAGGTGGCAGGCAGTGGAGAGGACAGGCTGCTGGCTTGGTGGCAGGAATGACTTGGCTCAGGAACACAGGGGAACACTGAGAACGAGGAGACAATAGTTAAAAAGGGAATGAGGTATAGAGTGGCTTACTTGAGTCAGATGGGCCGTGGTACCACTAGAAGAGGCTGTAATACTTTGGCGGGGATTTCCGGGAACAGGCAGGCCTATATACCGGTGGTGATGAGGCTGGTTGGAGACAAGTGCTGAAAACAGAAACGGGAGGGGGGAGAGAGAGAGGACACAAAGCGCCCTCCAGGCTCCTATAATGGAACTGCAGGGCAGTATATGACAAAAGCAGAGAAACGGCAAGAACCGTCCGTGCCAGACAGGAACATAGGCATGGATGCATACAAAATTGTGGAGTGATCGTTTATCATTTAACACCATCTCCATATTATCTAAGATCATCTTTAACACTGGACTTTTAACACTGGACACAGACCAATATTCAACCATATTGTGTTCCACTTTAAAGCTTCCAATGATAAAACATAATGGAACATACCACTAATAATGACATTTTTTAAGATATGTTGTCAGTATTACGTCATGCGTCTTCGATGCAGTCAGTATTAGATCGTTTTGGTCTCTCACCCAGCATGGCTAACACTCCACAGGCGGTCCAGATAAGGAGGCAGGGTCCCACAGCTCCAGAATTGAGCAAGACCCCTTTTGGGGAGATGAAGATGCCTGAGCCGATCATGGTGCCCACGATCAGACAGATGGCACTCAGCAGGCCCACCTGAGCTCTCACACACACACACACACACACACACACACGCACACACACACACACACACACACACACACATTTAAAGTACAGACACCATCCCAATCACTGTTCCACAGTACATTAGTGCTCGGTGAGAGATCGTTATGTGTGCTAGGGAATTGATCAAATTTAAGTTAATTGGATGGATGGCTGGATGGTCATAGAATTATTAGTTATTCAATACAAATCATGTATCTTTGTTCAGTCTAGAAAAAACAAATGCATGGATTTGAGTTTCGGCGTCTGGGGTTATTACTGAGTGACTCATGGAGAAGTTACGTAAGTAAAAGAAGGCTGTTTTGGAAATGTCTTGAATGTAAGCAGTAAAGGAGAGACAGGAGTGAAGCCCTTTGAGACTCTTTTGTAATTAAGGGCAATACAAATAAACTTAGCTTGACTTGAGGAGTCGAGGCGGATGCCCAGGTTTTTAACTGTAGCACTTGAGTTATTGTACAGTTATTGAGGGTGAGGTTGAGGTTAGCATAACAAGGGACCTTTAATATAATTAATTAATGGTTATTTTAATGTTTTATTGAATGACTTTGTTTGCCTTCTTGTATTTTTATGTAGCTGTAAAGCATTTTAAATGATCTTGTGTACAAATTGTGCTCTACGAATAACCTTGCAATGTTTTACCACTGCTGTAGATGCGATGGCACTTGACCAAACTGGAAGCACATCTGCACTGTCTGTGTTTAAAGTAAATTGAGCTATTTGTGAGTTGCTTATGTTCTCATCAACTTAGAACAATATACAGCAAGATATAACAAAATCACCATACAGGTAGTTCATTGTTTAATGGACAAATTTATAACTAATGCACGATACACGCGTACCAATAATCATGCAGAATTTTTGCGAAGGTTCGATTAGCATATGTTTCTGATGTGAATATCCTGTAGTGTGGAGTACAATCGTAAATAAGGGCCAACAATCGGAAATGTTTTACGATTGCCAATTCTAATGTGTGTGATGATTGTGATGTGAAACCCCAATTCCAATGAAGTTGGGACGTTGTGTTAGACAAAAATAGAAAAGAAATTATTTGCAAATCATGTTCAACCTATATTTAATTGAATACACTACAAAGACAAGATATTTAATTTTCGAACTGATAAACTTTATTGTAAATTAAGGGTTGCAAAAAATCATTAACTTGGAATTTTAATTTTAATTTTAGCTTCCCTGAATTGCTCAGTCATTCACAAGCAAAGATGGGGCGAGGTTCACCTCTTTGTAAACAAGTGTGTGAGTAAATAGTTGCACAGTTTAAGGACAATGTTCCTCAACGTATAATTGCAAGGAATTTAGGGATTTCATCATCTACGGTCCATAATATCATCAAAAGGTTCAGAGAATCTGGAGAAGTCACTGCATGTATGGGGCAAGGCCATAAACCAACATTGAATGCCTGTGACCTTCGATCCCTCAGGCGGCACTGCATCAATTCCACCTACAAAGCTTCAACAATTAGTGTCCTCAGTTCCCAAACGTTTATTGAATGTTGTTAAAAGAAAAGGTGATGTAACACAGTGGTAAACACGACCCTATCCCAGCTTTTTTGGAACGTGTTGCAGCCATAAAATTCTAAGTTAATGATTATTTGCTAAAAACAATAAAGTTTATCAGTTTGAACATTAAATATCTTCTCTTTGTAGTGTATTCAATTAAATATAGGTCGAACATGATTTGCAAATCATTGTATTCTGTTTTCATTTATGTTTAACACCACGTCCCAACTTGATTGGAATTGGGGTTGTAAAATTGAATGATAGTCAATAGGAAAGCGCTCTCACAACAATACAAATGACAAGGAGAAAAGTTGGCAGCTGTAATGAAGTTACCAGATAAACTAACAGTTAGCCTAGCTTCTTCTATTTCTTCATCTATTACTACTTAGTGTTGTTTCGTTCACGAACGTTTCATTGAGAAAAAAAGAATATTTTTAGTGAACGAACGAAACTGAATCAGATTATGAAATGATTCGTTCTTTTAGCTTGGCCGCCGTGAGCCGAGCGAGTCGGCTGGGAGCGGAAACGGAACTACTGACACATACTAGAGCGGCTCCAACTACCGGAGACAAATTTTTGGACATACTTGGCAAATAAAAATGATTCTGATTCTGATTCCGTCACTCACTTCTGAATCTTCAGCGATTGACCAATGAGCAGCCAGCGTGCAGGCGAGGGCGGGACTTCATTAAACTTACTGCCATGTGATTTGTGGTTCGCCAGCGTTGTCACTTACTTCGGCAAATGACCAATGAGCAGCCAGCGTCAGGCAGCACCGTGCAGGTGGGGGAGGGACTTAAGTGAACTGAATGTACCGGAAAACTGAAGAACTGGAGTGATTCATCCAGTAAACTGGTGTACTGAATAACTGAAGAGTGATTCATTCAGTGAACTGGTGTACTGGTGTACTAGTGTACTGAAAAATTGAAGAGTGATTCGTTAAGGGAAGGTACTTAAGTGAACTGGTTTTTATTTCATAATAATACTAATATATTAAACTTACATTGCACTTCTCAAGGCACTGAAAGACGCTTCACACTAATCAGATGACAATAACAGTAAAGTGGGTGAGCAGGAAGCCCGGGTGGCGGGTGCTGGTGTCAGTGATGCTGTCCACCGTGGTGGAATGCAGAAAAGTCACGCCGGCCGGCAAGAGCCTAGCTGGACGTAAGGGGACGCGGAAGGATGTTTGGTAACTGAGTTTGCTGCACGCATGTTTACAAGTCACAACCGAAGCCGGGTGTTCGAGAGAGAGAATCTCCCCGCCTTTCCGAGTTTACAGTACGTGACAACCACAACGCATAGTCCTTCGATGAACGTGCTGCGTGAAGGTGAAACTCTGATTTAAATGATTTTGTGGGAAAGAACTGAACGATTAGGTGAATGAATCTTTTTAAAGAACTGATTCAGTAAACTCAAAAGAACTGCAGTGCCCATCACTACTACGACTCTTTATTCTTTTTTATGTTTTCCAGCAGTCTGGACAACCTGCTGCTTCTTACAGGTCTGTCTTAGTATTACGCCATTACACCAAACAAAATAAGAGCATGAAGCACACAATTGCCCAAAATTTTCTTTGTCACATATGGGATCGCTCACAGTTTTGGAATCTGTTAGGATGTTAAAAAATCATTAACCGCTTTAGTAGTCACGTTTCCCTAAACCTGATTAAACTGGCTTAAACATGCTTAAGGGGGTTCATTGGACTCAAACTTTAGCAATGCAGGAGTGACTGTGACGTTTATTTGGTGGAGCCTTGTATTTAGGCCTAGACAACTCATCTCTAATTATTTGCTTTGTGAATAAATTCTCGAAAATTAAACACAGTCATACAAAAAAAATACAAAATTATACGCTCACCTCCTTTTGAAGCACAGTGGCCTTTCCCAGACGTTTGTCCATCATTGTAGGGTCCCCGTTAAGGCCAGCAGAGCCATTCTGGCACTCCATCCTCTTTTCTTTGAATGCTTCTTCCACTTTGTTCTCTTGGTGCATGACAAAGACACAACATGTTCAACTCCGTCACAAAAAAGTAATAGATTAACTTCAGGACACATAAAAATCATCCATCCATCCATTTTCCGTACTAAAATTATTATGCGTATTGTAAAGTCAGTACAGTAAAGTTTACAAGCAAAAGCAGTGTCCTCATACGACCTTCAGTCAGTTAAAGAAAGTATTTATTTAGTTCCCTGGTTTCATTCAGTACTGCTCAGTTCATTGTCATTGTCAGGTCTCATTGTCTCTGTCTGTGCCACGTTTTAGTTTCCAGTCATGTTTTGTTTCCAGTTTTAGGTTTATTCAAGTGTTTCTTTGTTACTTTGATTATCTGTTGTGGGACTTTGTTCAGTTTGCTTTATCCATGTTCCTTGTTTGCCCCTTTTTTGGAAATTAAATATAATTTCTTCGAGACTCCTACACTCCTGCCTTGCCTCCCTGCTTCCCTGCGCTTGGGTCCTCCACATGTTTGCCTTGCCGTCCTCTCCTTCAAAAACCAATCATGACAGAATGAACCGACCAGAACAGGACCCAGCGGGAAGAATACCCTGTACGTCACCCTGTACGCCACCAGTCTGCCTCCCAGCGCCCTCAGCCTGCCAACCACGCCTACCTTCCTCCCATAAGCCCTATCGTTCCGTCTTCTCAGAATCAGAATCAGAATCATCTTTATGTCACGTATGGGGAGTAGCTGGATCCAAGAGCAGGCAGAGACAGATGTAAAATGATGAACAGTTTATTGAGGAAAGGAAATGGTGGTGGTCCTAGGTGGGTTGGCAGGCGGTATTCAAGTCGTTGGGTAGTGTGCTATTGTTCTCAGCTTGGGGTGATCGTCGCTTGAAATTGGTCAGCGATTGGAATGCATGCCAGACTGATTTAGAGTCGTTAGCACTAAACTGTTTTTCCAACTTTGCTGCATAGATTCTCTTTGCAATGTTAATTTCTTTAGTCAGCTGGTTTCTAGCTCCAATTTAGTTGACCTCCTGTGAGAGTTGGAGATCACAGCTTGATAAAGCCAACAGAACCACATCATCTGCAAAAAGCAGAGATGCAATACTGAGGTCACCAAACCGGATCCCCTCCATGGCTCTGCTGCGCCAATAAATTCTGTCCATAAAAGTTATAAACAAAATCGGTGACAAAGGGCAGCCTTGGCGGTGTCCAATCCTCACCGGAAACAAGTCTGACTTACTGCGGGCAATGCGGACCAAACTCTGACGGTACAATCGTACAGGGACAGAACAGCCCGTATCACGGGGTTCGGCAACCTATACTCCCGAAGCACCCCCTACAGGACTCCCTGAGGGACACGGTCGAACGCCTTCTCCAAGTCCACAAAAAACATGTAAACTGGTTGGGCTAACTCCCATGCACCCTCGAGGACCCTGCCGAGGGTGTAGAGCTGGTCCACTGCTCCACGGCCAGGACGAAAATCACACTGCTCCTCCTGAATCTGAGATTCGACTTCCCGACGGACCCTCATATCCAGCACCCCTGAATAGACCTTAGCAAGGAGGCTGAGCAGTGTGATCCGGTCCATTTTTCTGCAGATGGTGAAAGAGGTCAGTCTTCTGAGGAAGTACAAGTGACTCTGACCTTACCTGCCCAAAGTATCAATGTTGGCTATCCAGTCCAGCCTTTCATCCAACTGCACACCCAGGTTTGTATATCTGTACAAACTCCACACTGTCATCATTTATGCAGTGATTCTCAGTGTGGTAGCACTACCACTAGTGGTACGTGGGCTTCCTCTAGTGGTACTTAAATGTTCAAACTGTATGAAAAAAGAGTAACTAAATTTTTTTCTTAATCCAATACAGTAAGAATGTTATGTACAGTGCAGTTGTTTTTCTTTGTAAGTAAGGGACATTTGCATTTAATCGTTTAGAAATGTTTGTTTTCAAACACTACATTGGTCATTATGGTGGTGTGTACGTGTATTCTGTGGCGTTACTTCATGTGTAAAACGTGATTACTGGCCATCAGGGGGGAGTCTAGGTCGAGTACTTTGGGTGAGCTGAGCCCATTACCAAATTTTGAGGCGGTACTTCGTGTGCAAAATTTAATGACCACCGATTTATGCAAACCACTTCAGGTGAGGTCTGGGCCTGCTCAAGTCCACCACCATTTCACTGATCTTGACGGTGTGTCATCACAGCCATCTTGATGTCATCCACATCTTCAAAATGCCCCACCCCTCTCCCTTAATGACCCCCTTGAGTTTAGGAAAGAGGATATTATCACACAGACCCAGGTTGGCTGAATAGAGAGGTTGCTCCGGTAAGGTGATGATCTTCTCGGTCAGGAACTGTCAGATGCTCAGGCATTTTGAGAAGTCGCGTTGCCAATGGTGAAGCAGCCACTCACCCATTCAGGTCCTGTTGCAACTCTTGTTTCTTCTCACACATTAAAGGAAGCAAATGCCGCAGGATCTCTTTGTAGACGTGCTGGATGATCATCTGGCCTACACTGAAGGAAAAATCTGTAGTTTGTATTTTGGGTTTGAAATATATCTTTTGTGGCCATAGCATGAACCAACTGAAATGTGCAAATTATTCTTAGAGCATTCTAAAAGACTGAGTGTGTGTGTGTGTGTGTGTGTGTGTTTACTTTATATTCCATCCATCCATTCAGTTTGTATGGCGCTTGTCCTGATTAGTGTCATGGATGAACTGGAGCCTATCCCAGTTTACTTTTGGCAGGTGTACCCTGGATTGGTCGCTATTCAATTGCAGTCACTCACATTCACTCATAGGGAGAATTTATTCTTCAATAAACCTAAGAAGCATGTTTTGGTGATTCAACAATTCGGAACTCCACGAGTTAGGCACAAAACATCTTCACAGTGGCTAAATGTATTAATCTATCCATCTATCTTTCAATTTTCTATGCTGCTTATCCTGTTAGGGTTGCGGGGAGCTGTAGCCAATCCCAGCCTCCCAGTTTACTTCGGGTGAAAGGCAGACTACAATTTGGGCCTGGACTAGTCGCCAACTAGTCACAGGGGAAATACACAGACTCTCACATTCACACCATCACTGATTGAGAACTCAAACCACCCCACCTGCACCGAAGTCAGGCGAATGTCCCATGACATCATGAGCGACCTTTATTATTGAAGCATAAAATGCATATTAAAGAAAACAGGAGTGAAGGAAGCCTAACTTGCATTACACAATGCTCCACTGACACCAAGTGGTGATTATTTGAAATTCTAGTTCAATTACAAAGGTAACAAATTATTCTTGCTATAAACCTCTCTGACAGTGTTAATCAGAATTGAGTATCTTTATTTTTGTTAAGGCTGAAAATGTTGATCAGCTAATCAGATTGTGCAGGTGCATACCTAACGTTACGGCTCTTAATGTACAAGCAATACAACAGAACAATAATCCTCATTTGTGTACATTTGGACCCGTATGTCAATGCCAAACTGTTTGCAGATATTTAACAAAGATGACCCCGTAGTTCTGGCTTAGATGCCGTCAGGTATTCCAAGTTTGCAAAAATGAGTCTGGCACTTTCCCTGCTACTGGAGCCAAATGGAAGTTGACCGAGTTGTCACCTCCTCACTCAAATTTCTCAGGAGGAACAACTTCCATCAGGATTTGCAGATATTTGGTGATGGGCCCTGTGAGGGCGTAAAGGTCAAAGAAGCACACAAGGAGTCAATTCTTTGTTACACTAAACACATACGATTCCTGCAAACTTGGACTGCGGTGGGTTACTGATTCCTTTGCTAGGTTTACGAGATGGGCACATCTGAGTGTGAATGTTTGTTTGTCTATATGTCCCCTTTTATTGAGTGACGCCCAGTCTGGGTTGTAACACTTCTCTCGCTCAAAGTCAGCTGGGATAGGCTCATGCTCACCCATGACCCTGAACACAATCAGCAGCAAATGAATGAATGCTTTGCAGTTTTGAATAACTGCACTGCGTCATAATCACATCTGCCTGTAATATTTTGGTTAATGAATACATGAGAGCCATAATTATTGAAAAACGCTATCTGTTGGTATATGTTGGTTACACTTCTATGTAAATGTAATTTGCACAGGCACTGTCCGTAATCGATAAATATAATGGGACACATTTGTGAAACAAAACATCTGTCAGTCACATCTTTGATGTTTTGACTTTTGCAATACATTTGAAGCGGAGTTTAGCTACAACTGAATATTTTCTTCGATTTTCACCTCCTGTACTACAGATGTAATGGCGAGGTGTTCCAGCATGTTTGCACCATATAGCACTTCACTGCAATGTGACAAATGAAGTGTAATCAAATGAAGTGTACACACTTTTTACCATGTAATTAATGCCGCATCAACATCATCAACATCATTCTCTCTATTGTACAATTTCAACACCTTTTTTCACAACTAGACTGTTAATTTACTTACTCATGAGTCTGCGTGCCCACTTGACCTTCAGATGGACAAAGGGGTAGTGCAGGAGGAGCCCGCTAAGAATGAAGATAGCGCAGTAGAGGAACTTAATGTTGGGATTGTCAATGATGGGGGCCAGGACCAGGTAGCAACTGACCAGCACCATTAGGACAGCGATTATGATGGGGACCTTTGGAACACAACCACTAAAGCTATTGTTGTAGTAAAAAAAACAAAAAAAATTTTTAAATGGATGGTGGTCTGCACCTTGACTGGTCTTTTCAGCTCCTTCTTAGTGAAACGCATGACAATAAGAGACAATATGGTCAGGCCGCAGAAAAACCACTGAGCAAAGCTGAAGTAGTTGATGAGGGTGTTGATGTCTGCTGGAATTATGTATAAAATAGCCAGAAAACCCTGCAAGAGAAAAAATATTCAGTTTATAGTCTACCATGTTATAAGTCTCTGTGTTATATGGGGGTGAGCAGAGTCAGGGAGACGTTAATGCTCACAAACAGAAAAATTTATAATGTGCAGCACTCACGTTAAACATAAGAGCTGGGGTTGGGGTTAAGCGCCTCACACTAATATAAGATAAAATTTCCACCATGTGACCTTCTCTCCCACATACATAGGCCAACCTGAGGATTAAAACATCATACTGAAATTACTTTTGAAATGATTGGCATAACGTTTTCCTTCCTAACAAGTAACCAAAACCCAAATCTTTGTCAGTTTCCACATCTTCAGTCATCTTCTTTACCTGCCTGCAGTGAAGCAGCTGCCATTGGCCGAGCCAAATGTGGAAAAGAGGACAAAAAACGGAACGATCCACGACATAGAGTGAAAGACTTTGTCTCCAAAAGCCTGAAAAAGGGCACACACAAAAAAGAGACCTTGTCCTTTCCTTAACCTTTGACCTTGAATATTTTACCTATTATATCCTCTGAAGTCAAGGACCTATATGGTAAATATCAATTGATTTTGTGCTGCTGGTTTGTGAATTCATATTCAGTAATCACTGGTGACCTCTTCAAGCAAAAAAATAAAAACGCTTTTGGGTCATTTCATCATTATATGAGCGGACAGAATATTTGCCTTTCTGGAAAGCCCTGATCAAGGCCTTGAGTATGTATAAATCAATATCCATCCATCCATCCATTTTCTTTACCGCTTATCCTCAGTAGGGTCGCGGGCTGCTGGGGCCTATCCCATCTATCTTCGGGTGGGAGGCGGGGTACACGCTGAACCGGTCGCCAGCCAATCAGAGGGCACATATAAAAAAACAACCATTTGCGCACACATTCACACCTACGGGCAATTTAGAGTCCTCAATCAACCTACCATGCATGTTTTTGGGATGTGGGAGGAAACCGGAGTGCCCGGTTTCCGGAGAAAACCCACGCAGAGCATGCAAACTTCACACAGGCGGGGCCGGGATTTGAACCCCGGTCCCCAGAACTGTGAGGCAGATGTGCTAACCAGTCGGTCACCGTGCCAGCATGACTAAATATAATTTGTGTAAAATAGATTTTTCTTTTTCTTTTTGTGTACCAATTTACTGATGAATATTGACTCTCAAGATTTACTCTGACCATTCCTCTTACCACAGCTACCGCTGGGGAACGCAATATTTCATCTCTGCTCAAGACTGTGAAATAAGCGATGTTGGTCATCACGTAGCACACTGCCACCAAGGGGATCCCAATGATGATAGCTAATGGCATGTTCCTGTGGCAAAATGAAAGGCAAAGAAAGAAATGGAAAATAAAATTAAAGAGATATTGAAAAAGGGAGCAGAAATGTCCCATTGCTGTCCAGCTCTGCTCATAATTACAGCAGCCACTAGAGAGCATATGCTGCTATAACACCAGCCTCACCATTAGGTACACCTGCACAATCTAATGGGAGCCAATATACTAGCTATATAAAAAAAAATAATAATAATAATCCCTCCAAGGTTACAGTAATAAGGCCTACCTTTGATTGACACTTTCAAAAAGCTGTATATTTCACAATATTTATCATATATCATATCAATTGCTCTGTATAGGTAGAATGCTCAGAGCCCAGTTGGGGAGAAGTGGGAGAAATTTGCACAACCCAAACTATTTTTGAGGCTATTGGAGTGGTAAATTGCAACCACAACAATAAACATACTCTTGTATTGGATCACACAAGATTTTACAGGTGAACTCAATGACACACTCACACACACACACACAGATACACACACGCACACACTCCCCCCACCAGAGACAAAGAGACATGGCCAAAGAGGCCCGAGGTCTCAAATAAACTTTCAGTTTATTCGGCCATCCCCGACAGACACGATATGTCTATAAATCGCTGGGGATCGCTGTTTTTATTCACAAAACAGTCATGGTAAAGACCCATAGCATGCTGTCACTCCTGGACATTGGAGTGTACATAAATTCAAGGGGACAAACAAGTCCTTGTCTCTGGCACACACTCACACACATTCAATACCAACCAATATCCACGTGATTAATGTACAACCCCAATTCCAATGAAGTTGGGACTTTGTGTAAACATAAATAAAAACAGAATACAATGATTCAACCTAAATTTAATTAAATACACTACAAAGACAAGATATTTAATGTTCAAACTGATAAACTTGATTTTTTTTTAGCAAATAATCATTAACTTAGAATTTTATGACTGCAGCACGTTCCTAAAAAGCTGGGACAGGGTCATGTTTACCACTGTGTTACATCACCTTTTCTTTGACCAACATTCAATAAACGTTTGGGAACTGAGGACTCTAATTGTTGAAGCTTTGAAGGTGGAATTCTTTATTGCTTCAGCTGTTCAACAGTCCGGGGTCTCCGTTGTCGTATTTTACACTTCATAATGCGCCCCACATTTTCAATGGAGACAGGTCCGGACTGCAGGCAGGCCAGTCTCGTAGCCGCACTCTTTTACTACAAAGCCACGCTGTTGTAATACGTGCAGAATGTGGTTTGGCATTGTCTTGCTGAAATAAGCAGGGGCGTCCATGAAAAAGACATTGCTTGGATGGCAGCATATGTTTCTCCAAAACCTGTATGTCCCTCTCAGCATTAATGGTGCCTTCACATATGTGTAAGTTACCCCTGCCATTGGCACTAACACAGCCCCATACCATCACAGATGCTGGCTTTTGAAATTTGCGTCCATAACAGTGCGGATGGTTCTTTTCCTCTTTGGCCCGGAGGACACGACGTCCACAATTTCCCAGAACAATTTGAAATGTAAACTCGTCGGACCACAGAACACTTTTCCACTTTGCATCAGTCCATCTTAGATGAGCTCGGGCCCAGGGAAGCCGGTGGCGTTTCTGGGTGTTGTTGATAAATGGCTTTTGCTTTGCATAGTAGAGTTTCAAGTTCCACTTACGGATGTAGCGCTGAATTGTATTTACTGACATTGGTTTTCTGAAGTGTTTGTGTACATTTGGACCCGTGTTTTCTTACATGCAGTGATTTCTCCAGATTTTCTGAACCTTTTGATGATATTATGGACCGTAAATGATGAAATCCCTAAATTCCTTCCAATTGTACATTGAGGAACATTGTCCTTAAACTGTATGACTATTTTCTCACACACTTGTTCACAAAAAGGTAAACCTCGCCCCATCTTTACTTGTGAATGACTGAGCAATTCAGGGAAGCTCATTTTATACCCAATCATGTCACCCAGCCGTTCTCAATTAACCTGTTCACCTGTGGGATGTTCCAAACAGGTGTTGGATGAGCATTCCTCAACTTTCTCAGTCTTTTTTGCCACCTGTCCCAAATTTTTTGGTACGTGTTGCAGCCATAAAATACTAAGTTAATGATTATTTGCTAAAAAACAATCAAGTTTATCAGTTTGAAATTTAATTAGGTTGAATATAATTTGCAAATCATTGTATTCTTTTTTATTTATGCTTAACACAACGTCCCAACTTCATTGAAATTGGGGTTGTACAACAGGGGCGGGTCTAGGTCGAGTACTTTGAGCGAACTGAATCCATGATCAAATTTTGGAAAGTACACATCTGAAATTTGATCGAACTTTTTAAACCTTGAAAGAGGCCATTAAGTCGACGACCCAAAATAGGGCTAGCCTCGCCACTAATAGTAATAATTATTAATAATAATAATTAGTAGTAGAAGTAGTAATAATAATTATCCACGATTATTATTATTATTATTATGCGGCACGGTGGACGACTGGTTAGAGCGTCTGCCTCACAGTTCTGAGGACCAGGGTTCAAGCCCCGCCTGTGGAGTTTGCATGTTCTCCCCGTACCAGTGTGGGTTTTCTCCGGGCACTCCGGTTTCCTCCCACATCCGAAAAACATGCAAGGTAGGTTAATTGAAAAACTCTAAATTGCCTGTAGGTGTGACTGTGAGTGTGAATGGTTGTTTGTTTGTATGTGCCCTGCAATTGGCTGGCAAACAGTTCAGGGTGTACCCCGCCTCCTGCCCGATGATAGCTGGGATAGGATCCAGCACGCCCGCGACCCTAGTGAGGAGAAGCGGCTCAGAAAATGGATGGATATTATTATTATTATTAATCACTTTATAATCGATTCAATGGTCCGCTGTTCTCGTGACTTAACAAACTCTCAAATATAGCACGCCTTCAGAGAAATCTTTGAGACTCTCGTCAGTGTTTCTCTGGTCACTGTAAATAAAGATAGTGGTGCTAACCAACAGTAGTGTTGAATTACATCCTACTATCAATTAACTCACTAATTATACTTTAAATAACAAGTGATTTACGTTACACCGTGTAGTGTGACATTTGGATTGAGGGGCAGAATTTATTACCTACCTGACAGGGTTTTTCAGCTCCTCTGTGATAAAATTCAGTTGACTCCTGAGAATGAAATCCAAACAAATAATATCAGCACACTATAAAAAAATGAAGTATCCTGTCATATTATAAGACATTCATTATTTCACTTTGATGAAATAATGTTTACCATCCATCATAGGCCCAGAGTCCACTATAAAACGCAAATCCAATTCCTCCAACAGACACTGACTTGCCATCAAATGTATTTGATAAGTTCTCTGTTTTTCCTGGACAAAGAAATATATATATTAGATCAACTGACCCCATTTTCTCTGTTAGAGAAACAACATCTATGAATTCTCACCTTCTACCAATAAAACAATGCCTGCTCCCACTATGATGAGGATGATTAAAAGTTTGGCCGCAGTGAAGATGTTTTGTACGTAACTCGCTAGTTTGACACTGAAGCAGTTGATGGTCACAATGAAAACTGTAGGGGGGAAAAAATGACAGATTGGTTATATGTAATAGAATGCTATACATTGGCATTATAATCTCCATAAATACACTGTACATGTTATGGCACCAAATTAACAGTTTCAAGCAGCAAATTCCCTATTTTTTTTTTCTTATTGTGTTGTTGCGGCTTTTGATATGGTAGATCACAATATACTGCTGAAGAGGTTGGAATAGACTACTGAACAGGTTGGAAACGGTGGTAGGACTAAATGTAACAGTCCTTAAATGGTTCAGGTCCTACCTGGAGGAAAGAAATTATTTTGTAACCATTGGAAGTGTTCAATCTCATCGAATGGCAATGACCTATGAGGTCCCTCAAGGGTCAGTTCTTGGACCCCTTGTGTTCAGCCTGTATATGCTACCCTTGGGTCAAATTCTTCAGAACTTTCATTTTGACTATCATAGCTATGCAGATGACACACAGTAATATCTAGCAGTCTCCAGATGACTACAGTTCAATTGAGGCGTTGTGTCACTGTCTAAAACAGATAAATAACTGGATGAGCCAAAATTGTCTTCAATTAAACATAACAGGCGGCACGGTGGGGACTGGTTAGAGCGTCTGCCTCACGGTTCTGTGGACCGGGGTTCAAGCCCCGGCCCCGCCTGTGTGGAGTTTGCATGTTCTCCCCGTACCAGTGTGGGTTTTCTCCGGGCACTCCGGTTTCCTCCCACATCCCAAAAACATGCAAGGTAGGTTAATTGAAAAACTCTAAATTGCCTGTAGGTGTGAATGTGTTCTGCCCGATGATAGCTGGGATAGGCACCAGTACGCCCGCGACCCTAGTGAGGAGAAGCGGCTCAGAAAATGGATGGGTGGATAAACCATAACAAAACTGAGAAAAAAAGTTTGGGGCAATAAAGAAAAGAGGATTGCTGTTAGTAAATACATGGAGTCACTCTCTTTAAAAAACAAAGACCAAGTCCGAAACCTTGGTGTTCTGATAGATTCCGACCTGACTTTCAACAGTCATATCAAATCAATTACTAAAACTGCCTTCTACCATATGAAGAACATATCCAGAGTGAAGGCATGTATGTGTCAAGCAGACCAGGAGAAGGTCATCCATGATTTTATCTCAAGTAGACTTGACTATTTTAATGGTCTTCTGACTTGACTCCCTAAAATGAGCATTAAACAGATGCAGCTCGTTCAGAATGCTGCAGCTCGGGTTCTGACCAGAACAAAGAGGTCAGAGCATATTATTCCAATTCTAAAGCCTTTACACTGGCTTCCAGTCAGCTTTAGAATAGATTTTAAAGTTCTGCAACTGGTCTATAAATCACTAAACTGTTTAGGTCCTGAATACATGAAAGAAATATGGAATATATAAACCCAGTAGGGCTCTGAGATCGACAGACTCAGGTCAAATAATGGACCACAGAGTCCAAAGCAAACATGGTGAAGCAGCATTTAGCTATTATGCTGCACACAAATGGAATAGGTTGCCAACAAAAGTGACGTCAGCCCCAAGTGTGCATGTTTTTAAGTCCAGGATAAAAACCCTTATTTTTTCCCATGCTTTTTAGAGTATTTCCACTTTTAAATGATATTTCTTGCACTGTATGCTGTTTTTTCAATGTTTATATGCTGTTTTTTCTTTGTTTTTAAATGCTTTTAATCATGTAAAGCACATTGCGTTACCTTGTGTATGAAATGCGCTATATAAATAAATTTGCTTTGTTTTGTTTGTTCTTAGGGGAAAAAATTCCTTTAGGTTGTGAAAGATGGAAAACACGAAAAGGCTAAGTGTATATAAAATAGAGTTTGTTAGATATTGATTTTTAAATAATAAAACAGTCTAAGAAAATTTAACAAATAAAGATCTTACTACAATTGCTACACACCAACACATCTTGCCCATATTACAACAATAACATTTAAATTAATTAATCATTTTAGTTGGCAACAAAACAATGCACTCAAGTCAGAACAGTAACATTAGCGCTGACGTTAACATGAGAGTTGTCCTTGCTGGTCCAACAGTATTAAATACCACCAACAATAGGCGATCCGATCCTCCTTATTACAGGCCTGTTTACCATTAAAATCGTATCTATAGTTATTGCATTTAATTTGGAGGATGGCTGGCAGGATATATTGTGGCCATCTACAACAATGCATTTCTATGTCATTTTTGCACATTTCTAACAAACCAACACAACACTTCTTGCCTTCACTCTTTCACCTTTGGTTTTTCCTGTGCAAACTAAATGTCTAGTTCGAGGTGTAACCAACATGAAAACTAGAGAGCCGTCCCCAGTACCGGCTCTCATGTAATTAAGGTGGTGAAAAAAAAAAAAACACCCGTCCATAAACACCATTGTTTTTACAGAATGCAATAGTGTTTTACAGTAATACTGTAATAGTCGTTACCTATGGTTGCAGCCGCCAGACACTTGGTGACCATAACAGGAAGGTTGCATCCAGGAAAGAAAGGAGCTGAAGCGTACTCGGCAAAGCTCAGGGCGAGAATGGAAAACGCCGCGGGCTTGACTACAATCACGGTGGTCCACGAGTAAAGGTAGGCCACCGGGGAGCCAAAAGCCTCCATCAGATAATAATACGCCCCCCCGGATTTTGAGATCATGGTGCCCAGCTCGGCGTAGCACAGCGCTCCTGTGAAGCACAACAACACAGATAAGACAAATTAGTGGTAGGCATTATTTTTCTGATAGCAAATTCAAGGAGACAATTTGGTAATTCGTGACTTTTGGGTGAGAGGCAGGTTACCCCCTGTCATAGCCACCAGTCAATCGCAGGGCAGTTATAGACAAATAACCAACACTCACATTCACACCTATGGACAATTTTGAGTCTACATGCATGTTTTGGGAATGTGAGAGGAAAACACACAAACACAGGGAGAACATGCAAACTCCACACAAAAGGGCCTAAACCAAGATTTGAATCCAGAACATCTCAGATCTAAGGCATAGAATCAAACCTTGTTTTTCCTTCCATTTTCTAATTCATTAGCTGAACTCAAAGATCCAAGACACGTACACAATTTCCAATAATATTAGTAATAATTTCTAATAATAATAATGCATCCTGGCAAGCAGTTCAGGGTGTACCCCACCTCCTGCCCGATGATAGCTGGGATAGGCGCTCCCGCGACCCTTGTGAGGATAAGCGGCTCAGATAATAGCTGGATGGATGGATGGATACACTTCTATAGCGCTTTTCAAAGCATTCAAAGACACTTTACAATTGCACACATAATTCATTCACTCCACAGTCACACCCTAGTGTTGGTAAGCTACTTGTGTAAGAAGCATGGCTGCCATTCTGTGCCTACGGCCTCTCCGACCACCATCAAACATCCAACCACATTCATTCATGGGCAATGTTGTTTAAGCATCTTGCCTCTTTTTTTTTTTTTTATGTCCACCCCTGTCGATGATTAGCGTCCTATCGGGACACTCAGTCGACCCCCCTTTGAATCCCATGGACGATTAGCTTCTGACTCAGTCGCCAATTCAGTTCAATTTATATTGAGTTCATTCAATATTTGAGAGTCCTGTAATCTTTGTTGCATTAATTAAGCTGATTTTCCCTTAAAATGTTTCCTTGAAATGTTGTTTTCAAACAAATAAAAACATTTACTGTTTGTTGTCAATATTGCGTCATGCATACAGTACGTCTTCAAGGCAGTCAGTATCAAATCATTTTGGTCTCTCACCCAGAATGGCTAACACTCCACAGGCAGTCCATATGAGGAGGCAGGGCCCCACAGCTCCTGAGTAGAACAGGACCGCTTTTGGGGAGATGAAGATGCCTGAGCCGATCATGTTGCCGACGATCAAACAGACGGCGCTCAGCAGGCCAATCTGAGCTCACAAACACACAAACATATGTACAGTACAGTACAGACACCAGTGATTCCCAACCACTACTGCCCACCTCTGCTTGTCACATATGGAGTCTTTCATTTTAAAAATCAGTTAAGATGTTAAAAATTGCATCGTGTGTACCCTGCCTTAGTGTTCACTTTTCAATCCCTAATTCAAATGGCCCATATAGACTTAAGGAGGTTCATAGGACCCAAACAGAAGCAATTCACCCATAAATAAAATGAATTATCTTATTATTAATAATGGCGAAGTGACTGTGAAGCTAATTGTCGGCGACAGCTGCTGTGGCACTGCCTGGTACTCAGGCCCAGACACCTACAATTCATTTCTCGTTTTATGTATACCTTCTCATACACATACAAAAATAATGACAAACCTACTTCCTTTTGCAGCACAATTGCCTTCACTGGATGTTTGTCCATTATTGTAGAATCCCTGTCAAGACCTGTGGAGTCGTTCTGGCACTCTTCCTGTACCTCTCACTTGTGCTTCTTTCTTCACTTTGGTCTCTTGGTGCATGAGAAAGACACAACATGCACAACTCAGGGGCACAAAAAAGTTATAGGTTAACTTCATAAATAAATATAATTGCATGGAAATTATATTGCCTAGTGTACAGTATAGTGTGTATAGGAAAGAGTGGAAGCAAAACATGTGTCCTCATTCTGTCAGGGGAAAAAAAGAAATAGATAGCTAGTTAATAATTACCATGAATGTATTCAAAGCCAGCTCCAGTAAGTCAAAATTTGAGCAAGAATGCCTCCTGAAGTCCCCCACTGAAATGATGGTGTTTGAGTGCAGATGGTTTGGCTCATACCATGTCACAAAGTCCTTAATCAGTGTCCTCGACTCTTCCTCCCGTCCATTCCTAATACAACTCACGATCGCAGTATTGTCGACAAACATCACGTGGAAGCGCTCGGAGTTGTACTTGAAGTCCAATGTGTACAGGGGGAACAGGAATGGAGAGAGCAAAGTTCCCTATGGTCCTCCCGGGCTGGTGACTGCAGTAACATGTTACCTACAATTCTTAAAACTAATTGATCAAAGAAACCCTACAATGCTCCAAGGCGTCTAATTAAAGTTAACTTTTAACGAGGACAGGCAATGATCCTATTAAGGTAGAATTGTCGCCCCCTACCCTTGTCGCCCCCTGAGGCCACACGTGAGAACCAAATAGCCAAATCAATCAAATTTCCTATGCACAAACAATACCAACACAAAGCTAACTAAATCTAAATTTACACATTTGTACGTGCATCCTCAAGGGAACACCAAGGCTTCACGGCTCCCCGTCGAAAAACCTTTCTCTAGGAGAAGAGGAAAATTGGGGGGGGGGGGGGGGGGGGGCAGCATTCTATCGTAAAAGTAGAACATCCTAATCCACAAAACATAAGAATACGTTTCAGCCATATATGATCGTTGTTGGGGTGGGACCACGCTCCACCAAACCTTCTCGTAATGTGTGACACAAAAACAACTCTCATTAAACCCCCAATGAAACATTTATTAAACAAAAATAAGTCTTTACAAATACAATAATCACAGACCCCCCTAGGGACTGCCCCAATCACTAAACTACACAGCCCGAAAGGGTAATATGGATCCCCCTTCCCATGGGCCCACCACCTGTGGAAGGGGCATTAGGGGTCGGGCGCATTGTGAGCTGGGCGGTGACCAAAGGCAATCCGATCCCTGGCTACAGAAGCTGGCTCTAGGGATGTGGAACGTCACCTCTTTGGCAGGGAAGGAGCCTGAGATGGTGTGCAAGGTCGAGAAGTTCCGACTAGCTATTCTCGGGCCACACACAGCTTGGGCTCTGGTATCAGTCTTCTCAAGAGGGGTTGGACTCTCTTCCACTCTAGAGTTGCCCACGGTGAGCTGCCAGTCCGACCTGCCAGGCCCAAATGTATTGTGAGGGTCTGCTGGGAACGTCTGTCAGAATCTCCTGTCAGAAGGAGTTTCAACTCCCACCTCCAGAAGAACTACACCCATGTCTCAAGGGAGGCGGGGGACATTGAGACAGAGTGGACCATGTTCCGCTCTTCCATTGCTTAGGTGGCCGACCACAGCTGTGGCCGTAAGGTAGTCGATGCCTGTCATGGCGGCAATCCCCGAACCCGTTGGTGGACACCAGCGGTGAGGGATGCCGCCAAGCTGAAGAAGGAGTCCTATCGGGCCTTTTTGGCCTGTGGGACTCCTGAGGCAGCTGATGGGTACCGCCTGGCAAAGCGGAATGCAGCTTTGGTGGTTGCTGAGGCAAAAACTGGGAGGAGTTTGGTGAGGCCATGGAGAACGATTTCTGAACGGCTTCGAGAATATTCTGGTCCACCACCCGGCGTCTCAGGAGGGGGAAGCAGTGCATCATCAACACTGTGTATAGTGGCGATGGGGCACTGCTGGAAGAGCTGGTGACCGGGGTGCAGACGGTCCGAGAGGATTTTGCACTTGGTTTGGGTTTCACCCGACATCTGCTAAGGTTACTCTATTGAGGCGCAGCCTAAAGTAAGCGGGGCCGACGCTTCATAAGCGGCTGTGGGAACCTAACCGAATCTCTCTCGACACCAGCTTAAGCAACCTCCTATCGCCATTTACGGTCCACTGTGTAATACGTAGGAATAACGGGGAGGTCTAACCCTTTAAACGGAGAGCCGGCCAGGACTCCCTTAGTGCCTAAGGTTGCAGGGAGCCTGGTGTAAGCGAGATCTGACGGAATGACATCTAAAATAAATCAACAATTTATAAGCAAGAAAGCAGCTACTCCCACTACATTGCTTTATAAAGTGAATCTCCTACTTACATAATGTTAAAAAATTTCTCCCACAATCTCTCGAAGTGACTCTATAAACCCCTTCTTTCGAGAGAGGAGTTTGACTCTCTCTAAGCAAAACTTAAACATCCTTACACTGACAATGTGTACATTGAAGCAGCTAACAAGGTAAACAGTTGTTTGCACTGACACACTGATGGTTTTTGAACCAACATTTACTATATATTAATTGAATTGAATGCCAAAATTTGTGCTTTGCTTTACATTTAATTAGCAGTACAGAAAATGGATGGAGCTTATTAATTCAAAATACTATAATTACCACCGTGCCCGCTACCCTGGTGAGGATAAAGCGGTACCGAAAATGGATGGCTGGATGGATGGATGGACTATAATTACATGTAGCTTTTCCAGGGTCATGGATTTTTTTCTGCCACCATTGAACCAACATTTAATAAATCCATCCATCCATCCATTTTCTGAGCCACTTCTCCTCGCTAGGGTCGCGGGCGTGCTGGAGAATGTACCAGCTATCTTCGGGCAGGAGGCGGGGTACACCCTGAACTGGTTGCGAGCCAATCACAGGGCACATACAAACAAACAACCATTCGCACTCACATTCACAGCAACGGGCAATTTAGAGTTGTCAATCAACCTACCATGGATGTTTTTGGGATGTGGGAGGAAACCAGAGTACCCGGAGAAAACCCACGCAGGCACGGGGAGATCATGCAAACTCCACACAGGCGGGGCCGGGGATTGAACCCCGGTCCTCAGAACTGTGAGGCAGACACTCTAACCAGTCGGTCACCGTGCTGCCATATTTAATAATTATTAATTTAATTGAATGTCTTACTTTGTGCTTTGCTTTACATTTAATTAGAATATATCATTAGTTCTAAATACTATAATTACCTGTATGTAAATAAGGCATTTAGTCCTCAAATAGTTTACTTATACAGGCACACTTCAAATAATTAAAACTTTCTGCTTCATATAATTTTCCAAACCGTTTACAGACCTCCTGACCCTAATATGCTGTCCATATGAACCTTGTAAATAGTATACTTTTTGTGATCTAAACTGGATTGTTTTTGTAGGAAATCTTTCATCGTAAATTTTACTGTTCCGACACAAACACTGTTTTCATATGATAACTGTGCAGCCTGTATGGAATGTACATGCTTTTGTAACTTCAGATATTCACAAAAAAAAACAAGAATCAAAAGCAAATGTATTTTTTTAATCTGTGCATCCAGAAAAAAAAAAAAAAGTCCATACTGCAGCATCCTCCCAGCTTGTCGTCGTCAGACTGACAATTGAGAGGTTCTCCTCTCTTTCCCTGTCGCTGAAACCCTTTTGTGTCTTTAAAATTACTATGACATTGGACACAGGTGTCGATGACATAGGGGATTCTGAAAGTGTTCCCAAATCCAGGGTAATACAGACCCCAGGTCATGACACCTGATATAAAAAAACAAAACAGTCAAATATATCTGTATAGTATCTATCACTCATTCGCTCACTCACCCACTGTCTAGCCAGTGAAGATGTGCTTCATTACGGAATGACTGTTGTCTGTTGACACCCAAAAACGGGTGCAGGTCATAGCCAAGGCACGGATCATATGGTCACCACCCTTTAGCACTGCAAGAATGAAGATCATCCTCAAAATCTCATCCGATAGCTGTTAACATACATCGTAAATTATAAATTAGCTTGTCTCCAATATTAATCTCTTTGTACAAGGATAGTATCGTAGAACATTTCTTTATCATAATATTTGGTAGCTTTTAATTTTTTTTTCTTTCAGAATGTACAAATGTTGTTTTAGCCACATGATTCGCAGATAAAGTGTCAAGTCTGCGCTCCATGTAGCTTTGTCTAATGACTAGCCAGTGAGGGTATGTCATCAGCTAATAACTGTGCTTCACTTCCAGAATTTTAATACAATGAAATATTGATGCGTGCCTGAAAGATGGGACTGACCACTCCCCCTGGAGAGTATTTGACCGCAGCTTGAGTCCCCTTGATCAAAGACGTCTGAGATTCCTAAGGGAAAGGGTTGCAGATTACACTTTGGACATGTATGTACAACAATGACAATTTGCCAACCACAGATAAACTCAATTAGGGTCTGTAAAAATGTAATAACTCTTACCATGGCAATCTCCTCATACGTCCTCTTCCTGGAGATGCGGAAGACTGGTTGTAGAGATCTGCAAGCCATCTGAGCTCCTTCCTTGGTATAATGTGCAAACCTGCGGCCATAACTGCAAAGATGAATTTAAAACATTTACAATACATGCTGTCCCATAGTCCTACTATATCTTCAATGTTTAAGAGACCAGTAAAATGGATGGATGAATGAAATTTTCTAATTTCAAATTTCCCTTGAGCTGTGTGATACTGAATGTTGTATTTTTAGTTTGATAAAATAAGTCCACAAATTAAATGTTAATACTGTTGGTTCAGGAATGAAGATTAGCCGAAGTAAGACAGAATATATGTGCATGAATGAGAGGGATGGTGGGGGAAGAGTGAGGCTACAGGGAGAAGAGATAGCAAGGGTGGAGGACTTTAGAGCAATGGTGAGTGTGGTCAGGAAGTCAAGAAACGGGTCCAAGCAGGTTGGAACGGGTGGAGGAAGGTGTCAGGTGTGTTATGTGACAGAAGAGTCTCTGCTCGGATGAAGGGCAAAGTTTATAAAACAGTGGTGAGGCCAGCCATGATGTACGGATTAGAGCCAGTGGCACTGAAGAGACAACAGGAAGCAGAGTTGGAGGTGGCGGAAATGAAGATGTTGAGGTTCGCTCTCGGAGTGACCAGGTTGGATAAAATTAGAAATGAGCTCATCAGAGGGTCAGCCAAGGTTCGATGTTTTGGAGGCAAAGTTAGAGAGAGCAGACTTCGATGGTTTGGACACGTCCCGAGGAGAAATAGTGAGTATATTGGTAGAAGGATGATGAGGATGGAGTTGCCAGGTGAGAGAGCTAGAGGAAGACCAAAGAGAAGGTTGATGGATGTCGTGAGGGAAGACATGATGGCAGTTGGTGTTCGAGAGGAGGATGCAGGAGATAGGCTTACATGGAAAAGGATGACGCGCTGTGGCGACCCCTAATGGGACAAGCCGAAAGGGAAAGAAGTAGACTGTTGGTTCAGACTATTGTGTACTTAGTGAGGGTCACGAGAGCAAAGTGGAAGCCACATTGGTGGAATATGGAGATCCACAAAGTAAACATCATTGCCCTAAGGAATATCATCTATTACAGGCTGTTCTTTTATCCAATTTGTCAAACAACTACAGCGGGTGAAATAAGTATTTAACACGTCACCTTTTTCTCACTAAATATATTTCCAAAGGTGCTATTGACATGAAATTTTGACCAGATGTTGGGAACAACCCAAGCAATCCATGCATACAAAGAAGTCTAACAAATAAGATCAGAAATTAAGTTGTGTGTCAGGTTAACTGTGCTGGATGAGAACAGGCCAAACAATGAAATCATCATAAAGGATCAGAAACCTGCCTCACCCAAGAGAACCTCGTGAACCTTGGGTGAAAAAAAGAACATGGATTCAATGGTTTAGAACAATTGGAGTTTAAAAGTATACCACTCATGAAAACATAAATCAATAGACATATTTAAACAGGTGGAGAATGCTTGCTTGTTGCTCATCCAGGATAATGTTCAGCATCAGGTTTGGGCACTGATAGTTGCGTGACAAACTGGATCAAAGAACAGCCTGTAATAGGTGATATTCCTTAGGGCGAGGATGTTTACTTTGTGGATTTCCATATTCCACCAACGTGGCTTCCACCTTGCTCATGTGACCCTCTCCTCTCTCTCCCACTAAGTGAACAATAGTCTGAATCAACAGTATTAACATACATTTATCAAACTAAAAATACAACACACTGTATCACACATCTCAACAGAAATGTGAAATTTTAACATTTAAAATAATATTTTTCAAAGATAAATATCATGCACAAGCAGAATGTGTAATGGTCTTGTACCATGAGGCTACAAATTGTAATATGTACCCTTTTAACACATTCACTGCCACTGACTGCTTTAGAAGTCAAATATCCATGTTAACTTGGAGGGCTGGCACTGAATGAGTTAATTTGTACCCAGTGTAGACAAATATATACCCTAAGGGTACAAATTCTAAGGGTCCCAATATGTACCCTGGTTAAGGGGTACAGTAGGTGTACCCTTGAGGGTACTGCCCCAGTGACAAGCCATTGGACCCTCAAAGGTACACATTTAGCACCTTTAGTCTGACAGTGTAGTCGAGAAATGAGTAGTGAGAAGTGAGCCTCCGTCAGGCTTTGTCCCGCGAATTTGACGACCCGGAAGCCATAACCGGCTTACCGGCCGCTCTTACTGTTAAACAAGGGAGCCTCGAAACGCAACAAGCTTATTACTGTCGTTTACGCAAAGCATATTTCGGGTTTCTAAATGAACCGTACATGGAAGAAGACACATTTTAAAACGCTTTTTGTTGAAAACATGTACCCAGATGTTAAACAACATTTGGGAGTGGTAGCCTGCCCTCGCATGCTGTCCCGCTCACAATTGTGCAACCTAGCCGCTAAAGGCTTCGCTATGCAGAAAAAGACCAACACAAAGCTATAGGAACAGAATATTTTTGGTTTGAGCTACCAAAATAATGACACACACCAAAACTTGCCGGTGAAAACGGACTACAGGTCCTGTTCGCCCGAGCACGACAAGCCCAAACGGCACAGGTGAAACCCCATTGCGTCAAATAAACCTCAACAGTCACCAAATGACTCCGGGAATTTGCAAAACAAAAAAGACAAACAGCCATTTTGACGACTTCAGGTAAGCTAACCTTTAATAACGTCCAAAGATTTTTACTTGACAACCAATTTGACGGACCCGTGGACAGTGCAGCAGACATCACGGTCATGTCCGAGGACATGTTTGACTTACTTTGTGACAAATTACAGCAGGAGGGTCGGACGCTCAACCTTCAACACTGCGAAATGACAATATGCCCCTTTGTCTTAGCGAACACCAAATTAGACTCACTTGTGTCGTTACATTGGGCAATTGGGCCATATTCTATAATTCATCCTGTGTTCCTGTCACCTGTCAAGTCAGTGCCTTCGCTCAATGGACAAGATCTGCTACGTCGTTTCATGCCATTAATTGACTATACTAGGCGTGAGATTTATGCATAGGTGCAGGGAGACTCCCGCGGAGGCCAGAACACACTCGAGAAACCACCCACTGCTACGCCCTGAGGCTCCTTCATACGCCGCCTCTACCAAAACCGCAACCGGATTGACATCTTTACAACAGGGGGGTCCACACCGGCAATGTTGACGGTGTCCACCTGTGGTCACTCTCGTGACACTGGCGCTTCCTTCAACGTTTTGGGACTACAAGACCCCTTAGTGAGAACCACTTAGTGCACTGATGTTGTACTCTGGTAACTGCATTGTTGTGTTCACCTCCCAACCTGTGCCATCTTTCATGAAGTCGCCGTCCGCATCACCATCGAGCTGCTCCAGCCGGTGAAAAGGGGGCGATGTAGTGACTATGGCCGGTTGTCATAGCAACCCCCCCACCACCAACAACAGCTTGATAAACTGCATTCTTCCAAGCCACCCTGCTGTGCAAGATGGCCACCAAAGGACGCCTGACGTATGTCAGCTGGACCCTAAACTAATTAACAGTGGGGTCTGGTTTGGTGGCCTGAGTATTGCATCTTTGCTTTTTGCAGTGGAACATTGAACCACCTCTAAACCCTCGGCAGGGTCCTCGAGGGTGTATGGGAGTTCGCCCAACCAGTCGACATGTGTTTTGTGGACTTGGAGAAGGCGTTCGACCGTGTCCCTCGGGAGTCCTGTGGGGGATGCTTCGGGAGTATGGGGTACCGATATGGTACCTGATATGGGCTGTTCGGTCCCTGTACGACCGGAGTCAGAGTTTGGTCCGCATATCCGGCATTAAGTCGGACTCGTTCCCGGTGAGGGTTGGACTCCGCCAAGGCTGCCCTTTGTCACCGAGACCCTGGGGGACGACCCAGGACACGCTGGAGAGACTACGTCCTTCGGCTGGCCTGGGAACGCCTCGGGATTCCCCCGGAAGAGCTGGATGAAGTGGCTGGGTAGAGGGAAGTCTGGGCATCCCTGCTAAAGCTACTGCCCCCGCGACCCGACCTCGGATAAGCGGTAGAAAATGGATGGATGGATGGATAATACATCCATTTTCTGAGCCGCTTCTCCTCACTAGGGTCGCGGGCGTGCTGGAGCCTATCCCAGCTGTCATCGGGCAGGAGGCGGGGTACACCCTGAACTGGTTGCCAGCCAATCGCAGGGCACATACAAAAAAACAACCATTTGTCCAGGCGGCACGGGGCCGGGGATTGAACCCGGGTCCTCAGAACTGTGAGGCTGACGCTCTAACCAGTCGCCCACTGTGCCGCCTGGATGGATAATGTTTTAGTTTATTTATTTTCCATATGAATAGCCACGTGTAATAAAATAAAAAAAATTACAAAATTAATACAAATAAAAATAAAAAGGTGCGTCCGTTAATTCAAAATTATTAAAAGAAAACATTATACAGAAGTTCAATAAAAATAATAATATAGTTATATTTATACATCTCTGACAGTGTCAATCAAAATTGAGCATTAGTATTTTTGTAAAGGTTGACATGTTGATACATACTCATTGGGTTTTGCAGGAGTTCATAATGTTGTGGTCCTGAATTTATCGATAAGGTAAACAGGAATTCTCCTTTTTGTGCATTTTGACCAACATGTCCGTGTCACATTTTTTTGGAGCTATTTAACCAGGGTTACCCTGTAGTTTTGGCTGAGATCCAGTCAGGTATTCCAAAATTTCCCAGGAGTCTGGCACCTTCCATGCTTCAGGAGCGAAATTGAAGTCAACCTGTTTGTCACCTCCTCACTCACATTTCTCAGGAGGAACGACTTCCATTAGCATTTGCAGATACATGATGATGGGCCCTATGATGGGGTAAAGGTCAAAGCAGCAAGGAGTCAATTCTGTGTTATGTTGAACACAGACAACAATCCCTGCACAGACTACAGTGGATTACTGGTTACAGGGGTGTCAAACTCATTTTCATTGAGAGCTACATCGTAGTTATGGTTTCCCTTAGAGGGTTGTTTTTAATGTGAAAATCATATGCAGTACAGTAAATAATTACATCATCTTGTTACGTATATACAATTGCCATTTCATGGTTATTATACAGGGGGAACGGTGGACGACTGGTTAGAGCGTCTGCCTCACAGTTCTGAGGACCAGGGTTCAATCCCTGGCCCCGCCTGTGTGGAGTTCGCATGTTCTGCCCGTGCCTGCGTGGGTTTTCTGTGGGCACTCCGGTTTCCTCCCACATTCCAAAAACATGCATGGTAGGTTAATTGACAACTCTAAAATGCCCATAGGTGTGAATGTGAGTGTCCATCCATCCATTTTCTACCGCTTATCCAAGGTCAGGTCGCAGGGGCAGTAGCTTTAGCAAGAATGCCCAGACTTCCCTCTCCCCAGCCACTTCATCCAGCTCTTCCAGGGGGGATCCGAGGCGAAATCTGTCAGTGGCATGTTCCAATACTTTTGATCACACAAAAAATGAGATTTTCTCAGAGTCATGTGTTGATACAAACCCAAAAACCATCCGTATAAAGCAAAACTAAAACAGTGGCAAAAATAAACAGTGGCCTCACTGTTAGATGGTGGTCCGCACCTTAACTGGTCCTTTCAACTCCTTCCTTGTGAAACGCATGACGATAAGAGACAACATGGTCAGGCCATAAAAGAACCACTGAGCAAAGCTGAAGTCGTTGATAAGGGTGTTGATGTCTCCTTGAATTATGTATAAAATAGACAGAAATCCCTGCAAGAGAAACCATATTAACCTTTTTCGCAAAAACATTAAAGCTTCAGTACTTTTCGTACATTAACGATAAAGTACTACAATAACATAAAACTTAATAGCACTCACGTATAGAACATCAGCGCTGGGGACAGGGTGAAGCGTCTCAGACTAATAAAAGATAAAATTTCCACCATGAAAAGATGACAAAAAGCGGAACGTGCTTTTTTGGATCGTGTTGGAGCCATAAAATTCTAAGTTAATGATTATTTACTAAAAACAATCAAGTTTATCAGTTTGAACATTAAATATCTTGTCTTTATAGTGTATTCAATTAAATATAGGTTGCACATGATTTGCAAATCATTGTATTCTGTTTTTATTCATGTTTAACACAACAACCCGACTTCATTGGAATGGGTTTGTAGATTCTATCTATGGCTGCAGCCGCCAGACACTTGGTTACCATGATAGGGGGGGGTGCATTCAGGATAGAAAGGAGCTGAAGCGTACTCTGCAAAGCTCAGTGTGATGATGGCCAAGCTTGAGGGCTTGGATACCATCACGGCGGTCCACGAGTAAAGGTAAGTCACCGGGGAGCCGAAAGCCTCCATCAGATAGAAATACTCACCTCCGGATTTTGGGATCATAGTGCCCAGCTCGGCGTAGCACAGCGCTCCTGTGAAGCACGACACAACAGATAAGACAAATTAGTGGGATTTTTTTTTTTTTTCTGATCGCGTGTTTGAAAAAAAGGACTCATTATGGTCACAGGTGAGCTGGGGCCCATCTAAGCTGACTTTTGGGCGAGAGGCGGGGTACACCCTGGAGCGGTTGCCTATAAATCACAGGCCACAAATAGCAACTAATTTTTGTCGCGGGCCATATTGCAGTTAAGGTTTCCCTCGGAGGGCCGTTATCAAATGTTTATCGCTTCGTCGTATTATGAGATACTGTATACACAACAAACTAATGGATAACTAGTTTTGAAATCAGAAGTCAAGTATAATAGTTTGTTCGACTACAATTCAAGTAACTATGAAAAGGGGTTTGGTAACAAAAATGATTTTAATATCTCAATTATATTATTTATTACATATGACAACTAGAAAATTTGGAACAGATTTTAGCCAGAATCATGGAAGTTAAAACAAATTATTTGCTTTGACAAATAACCATATACATTAACATTAACACCAATTGCAAATTTAGGATCATATTTTAGGGATGTGTTAGAAAAATCCATGCAACCAGTGAAGAACATGCAAAGTACACCAAACATTATTTTGCTTCCTTCTAAAAAAAAATGTCACTAAATTCTCCTTCTTCCAGATAAGAATACATTATATGTAGTGTATAACCTTTTTCGTCAGACTTTTAAACATCCCACACACCTGCTTTTCTCCTTTTGTAATGCAGATGTGCTAATCACTTGGCTACTGTGCTGTCTACATAATAGTATTACTTATTGCATTTTTTACATTACATACGACTAAACTCAAATACTCATAGCATGACAAGACTTTCCCGTTGAGCACTATGATTGGGGACAAGGCATTCATGATTGACTTTTTTTTTTTTTTACATTCAAGGTTATTATTTAAAATTAAAAAATGGCAACAAATTAATGTTATCTCTGAGATTTGTTTGCTCAGGATTGAGTCAGTTTGATAAGGTGTTCCCTTTTAAAACCCTCTGTTGACTTTCCGGGGCAACACGACCCAAGGCTATAAGAGCGGGTCGTGAAGAACCACATAACCTCACCGCCACCACGCCAAAGTCGAGTGGGTGAACGTGTGAAATGGTTAAGGTGGATCTGCAATGCAATATTAGATATGCCTACAACAGCTCTGCCTTTACCAATGTACTAATGCTCAGTTTTGAGAGGTATTCATTTAACAATGTTTCGCATTACAGTTGTGCTTGCTGAACTGCATACTGAGCGGGCAGTTTCTAATATTTTGGTTCTCCATCCATTCATCCATCCATTTTTTACCACTTATCCGAGGTCGGGTCACAGGGGCAGTAGCTTTAGCAGGGACGCCCAGACTTCCCTCTTCCCAGCCACTTCATCTATCTCTTCCGGGGGGATCCTGAGGTGTTCCCAGGCCAGCCGAAGGACGTAGTCTCTGCAGCGTGTCCTGGGTCGTCCCCGGGGTCTCCTCCCGGTGGGACGTGCCCGGAACACCTCACCGGGGAGGCGTCCGGGAGGCATCCGAATCAGATGCCCCAGCCACCTCATCTGGCTCCTCTCGATGTGAAGGAGCAGCGGCTCTACTCTGCGATACTCCCGGATGACCGAGCTTCTCACCTTCTCTCTAAGGGAGAGCCCGGACACCCTGCGGAGGAAACTCATTTCAGCCGCTTGTATCCTGGATCTTGTTCTTTCAGTCACGACCCACAGCTCATGACCATAGGTGAGGGTAGGAACGTAGATCGACCAGTAAATCGAGAGCTTCACCTTTCGGCTTAGCTCCTTCTTTACCACAACGGATCGATACAAAGTCCACATCACTGCAGACGCTACACCGATCCGCCTGTCGATCTCCCGTTCCATTCTTCCCTCACTTGTGAACAAGACCCCAAGATACTCCTCCACTTGGGGCAGGATCTCATCCCCGACCTGGAGAGGGCACGCCAGCCTTTTCCGACTGAGGACCATGGTCTCAGATTTGGAGGTGCTGATTCTCATCCCAGCCGCTTCACACTCGGCTGTGAACTGCTCCAGTGAGAGTTGGAGGTCACGGCTTGATGAAGCCAACAGAACCACATCATCAGCAAAAAGCAGAGATGCAATACTGAGGCCACCAAACAGGACCCCCTCTACGCCTCGGCTGCACCTAGAAATTCTGTCCGTAAAAGTTATGAACAGAATCGGTGACAAAGGGCAGCCTTGGCGGAGTCCAACCCTCACCGGAAACGAGTCCGACTTACTGTCGGATATGCGGACCAAACTCTGACTCCGGTCGTACAGGGACCGAATAGCCCGTATCAGGGGGTTCGGTACCCCATACTCCCGAAGCACCCCCGACAGGATAATAAGTATACCCACACCTGCTCGGCGCCTCTCACCGTGGGCAACTCCAGAGTGGAAGAGAGTCCAACCCCAATATTTTGTTTCTAATTTATCTATATGAGAAGGGTAAAATATTAGGAACACCATCACCTTAACTTCAACGTTCTGAGATTTTTGATCCATCCATCCATTTTCTGAGCCGCTTCTCCTCACTCGGGTCGCGGGCGTGCTGGAGCCTATCCCAGCTGTCATCGGGCAGGAGGCGGGGTACACCCTGAACTGGTTTCCAGCCAATCGCAGGGCACATACAAACACACAACCATTCGCACTCACAGTTATACCTACTAGCAATTTAGAGTCTCCAATTTATGCATGTTTTTTGGAATGTGGGAGGAAACCGGAGCGCCCGGAGAAAACCCACGCAGGCACGGGGAGAACATGCAAACTCCACACAGTCGGGGTCGGGGATTGAACCCGGGTCCTCAGAACTGTGAGCCTGACGCTCTAACCAGTCATCCACCGTGCCGCGAGATTTTTGATAAATCACATAAATAATATTATGACTTTCAAACACAAAAGCGCTTTGTCAACCAAAAGCCGCAGCCACATTCTTGTTTCCTGTAAATATTTTTTTTGTTTTTCTGCAATGTGTACATGTGACAATGTACACGTTTGATGCCATAATGCACACAAAGTGTTTTATTTTTTTCAAAGTGTTTTATAAGTACTCTAAATGTGCCCTACTTTTTCTTTTTTTTTACTAAGTCAGCAGAGAAAACCATAAACATACAGCAGGCATACACGTTCTTGGCTGATAAAGGGACGATAAGGGCAGCATATAAACACAAGAGATTAGGAAGGGAGTTCATTGTATTTGCAGTCGAACATCTACAGTATAAGGTCGAACACAAAATGAAAGAAAGAAAATAATGGAAAGAAACTTAATCCATTACAATGACAAACTGAAGCCATCATAAACTTTTACTAATTGTCTAGGCAATTTTAAAGGTATAATTTTAACATTGTAGTATGACAAATTCATAGAAGCATGAAAATGTTTCATTTGAAAAAAAAAATTGAATTACTTGACCTTAACTTTGATGATTGACGCAGTGTCAAACGAAGTGAGCCTCTTACTAAATATATTGCATGCACTCATTTGCTCTCTTATCTTTCACTGAGTTATTACAACTAGCTTATCTTTATTCGGTTGGCAGGAAAATGTTGCCAAAAGTTTCATATCTGGTTTTATGGAAGTGGTGGGCCACATATGGCCTGCTTTGTTCTTTAAACCAACCCATGCATTTACATTATCAATCCATCCATCCATCCATCCATTTTCTGAGCCCCTTCTCCTCACGAGGGTCGCGGGCGTGCTGGAGCCTATCCCAGCTGTCATCGGGCAGGAGGCGGGGTACACCCTGTACTGGTTGCCAGCCAATCGCAGGGCACATACAAACAGACAACCATTCGCACTCACAGTCACACCTACAGGCAATTTAGAGTCTTCAATTCATGGATGTTTTTGGGATGTGGGAGGAAACCGGAGTGCCCGGAGAAAACCCACGCAGGCACGGGGAGAACATGCAAACTCCACACAGGCGGGGTCGGGGATTGAACCCGGGTCCTCAGACCTGTGAGGCTGACGCTCTAACCAGTCGTCCACCGTGCCGCGCTTTGTAAATCAGTTCTCAGAAATTAAACAGTCATACACAAAAAATAAAAAATAAATGACACACTCACTTCCTTATGAAGCACAGTGGCCTTCACTGGATGTTTGTCCGTCATGCACTGGGAGATTTTTTTCTAATCTGAATGGATGCAGGCACCTGATGACCCTGGAGAGGTGGCACTTGGTGTGATGCATAAAATAAAAGTAACTCATCAAAGCTCGAAGGAAATGGCTAGATAAGTTTGGTTAGAGCATGTCAATCTAAAAAATAAAAGCCATAGTCATGTTTTATATTCATCCAGATTTCATCGCAGGAACTAACTAAAATATGCCTGTTATTTTTTTAGAGAATTCTGAAAGACAGCATGTGTGTTTACTTTAATATTATCCTACATCTGTCCATCCGTTTTGCGTGCGCTTGTCCTCAGCACGGTTGAGCTGGAGCCTATTCCATCTGACTTTGGGCGAGTGGCGGGCATACTGAAGTTGCCTGCAGCCAGTTGCATCGGTGGCACAGAGTAAAGACAAACAACCATTCATATTCACTCACATTTATGGACAATGAAGTCTTCAATGAACCTAACGTGTGTGTTTTTGGGATGCAAGTAAGCATAGGGAGACCATGCAAACTCAACGCAAGAGGGCCGAAGCCGAGAATCAAATCCGGGACCTCTCGCCTGTGAGACAGACATGCTAACCACTAGGGTCACCATGGTGCCCCACTAGGGTTTGTTTAATTCACTGTAACTATTTTCAACAGCTAAAATTACTCATTCAGTGCAATTAACATACGTGTATTTGTCATACAATTCAGTTTGTGTTTTAGAATGTATCCTATACAAATTGTGTATTGTGTATAATTGTAAATACAAAAACAAGATAGTTAAAATATATACATAGGTATCCAAATGATTTGTACAGCAGAATTGTGTTTCATCAAATATGTTAGTTGAACAAATATGATGTTAATTCCTTTATAACAAATACCCAAAACAAGAGAACCAACTTTGAAATAACTACAGGTGCATTTCATTAAATTTGAATGCCGTAGACGAGTTCATTTATTTCAGTAGTTAAATGCAAAAAGTGAAACTCATATATTGTATGTTGTAGTTTCATTGAACACATTGGAAAATACATTTTAAAAGGCCGAATCCTACCTACTTTTGTCTGTTAAAAGTAATTTCAAGTGTTTGATACGTAATATTCTTGAGAAGGTGAACTTTTGTTTTTTGTTACCCTTATACTATAGTCATCAACATAATAGAAATGTTTCTTCTACTCTATGTGCAGCGAATCAATATTATAGAGGGTTTTCACTGTTTGAATTGAGATGTACCCGTTTACTGTGCGAATTTTTTTTCCACAGAATTTTTATAGTAAAAAAATAGTAATAATAATAAGCTGTGTTAGAAATTCAAATTCAACTTGTAATCCTTCAGAAGGCACAGATTTCCATAGTTGAGGTCCAGTACTTTGTAAAATGAGCGAACGTGTGCGTCTTGCAGCCTGTAGGTGGAAGCAGCCGATATATATATATATATTTTTTTTTTTTTTTAATCATCCAGCCTGTAGGGAGCAGCAATGAGCCCCTCCAACCTTAAAGTAGCCAGAAATAGTTCTGACTGAAAGTCCAACAATTTCCGGGTATCGCCATCAAAACAACTTTCGAGTGAATTTGGCACCAAAGAAATTCGGACGTTTTAAAATGAACACTGGACTGAAACACTGGAAAGAGGCGGCCACTCTCATTTTGGCCGCGGGTCACAGGCTCGGCGCGGACAGTTTATCCTCACCGGGTGTTGTGTGCTCCCAGCCGGGCAAAAACGAACGACGACCGCCAGTCACGCAGCGGTTTGACTACAATGTTTTACTCCTGAAACGAAGCAGAAAAAGCGGGTTCATGCCAAACGCCTATGTGTTCCCCGGAGGTATGGTGGACTCCTCCGACTTTTCCAGTGAGTGGTTGGAGGTTTTCAAAGCTTTTACGAACTCTCGGAATTTTGGCTTAAGGAGCGTCAAGCAACCATCGGAGACCAGACCGCCGATATTTGCTACTGACAGGCTCAAACTGGGCTCACCAATCCCGGGAGATGTTGCGTTCCGGATCTGTGCCTTGAGGGAGACATTCGAGGAGTCAGGCGTGCTGCTTTTTGTGTCCAAAAAGGATGAATTGAGTCTACTCAAGAGCCTTAATGACAGGCGCGCCGCTGATGAAGTCAAGCATTACAGAGTAAACGAGCTGTGCAGCGGCGAACTGAGCAGGTGGAGGACTCTGGTCAACCAGAACCCGTCCAACTTCGTCAGGATGTGCAGGGAGCTGGAGGTGGTGCCCAACATCTGGGCCCTCCACGAGTGGGCCAACTGGCTGACCCCAGCGGGACGATACAGCGTGAAGAGGTTTGACACGGCCTTCTTCATGTGCTGCCTGGAGGAGAGACCACATGCCTTCCAAGACCAGAAGGAAATTCAACACTTGCAGGTGAGACATAACATCGTTTCAGGGGCACTATCTATCTTGTTTGTTGATACGTGCCCTACGATTGTGTGTGATGTGGAAATGTTGGCCATAAATCGTGTCACATAAGGATTACAATTCAAAACAATGATTGACTTTCCTCATTACAAAAGAAATGTTTAGTGTTTCCGATGTAATCTCAAAGGTTGAACAATTCTCAGGGGTTTTATTTTCACTTCCCCTCTCAAAAAGATTTTTTTTTTTTTTTTTTTTTTCAAATGAGATTGATGTGTTGTGATTGATCCCATTAATGGTGGGAAAAGTTTTGAAATAATTTGGTGAGGTCTTAATATCTTGATATCACAATAACCCGTGTCCCACTGACACACTTGAAATCAAACCTGTATCCGCTATGTCCCAGTGGTCGACGCCCTCAGACATCCTGCAGAACTTCCAGGATCGCGATTTGTGGATCGCCCCCCCGCAGTACTACGAGCTGAGTCGCATGTGCCGCTTCCCCTCGCTGAGCGACCTCCACGCGTTTGCCAGACGGCGCGGCACCGACGGCTGCGAGCAATGGCTTCCTGTCATCTTCTTGCAGGACGATAGCTACGTATCAGTGCTGCCAGGTACTTGTCTCATCCAGTGCCCCCCCACCCATGGATATTGTGTTCAAATATGGCTTCTCTTCTCTGCAGGAGACCACCTGTACCCATCAAACAGTTCAGAAACAACTAATGTGGAAACTCCAGAAGGCTCTGAATCGGCACTACACCGCTTCCTGATCTCAGACCCTTACTGTCCACACCTGCAGGTCAACATCACACCCAAGTACAACCACATGCTGCCCCTCATTGGACCGTTGGAATCCAAAACCCCTGTGTGAACACAGTAGGAACAAATCATGAGCAAGATCACTCAAGGAAAACACACAATCAAGTCTAGAGCCTACTGACACAAAGCCATTAGTATTGTGCAGGTTCTTCGGGGCGATTCCCACTCCCTTCACTTTCCCCCGCCAGCCTGCACTCACACTGCTCAACAGAATTTGGGCTTCGGCTCATTTACGTGTGCTGTACATTGGTGAAACAACGCTGGATTATGACAGTTTTCCTGACTTGGTGGATTATTTGTAGTTTATTTCCACTGTGTGAGGTGTCGATTATCATGAATAGCTGGCAAGAAATCTTTGTATTACAGTACAGTGAACCCTCGCTATTCACTATATTGTCCTGTATTATGGACCATGGCCCACAGTGAATATATTTTAGAAGATTTGTGACTAGTAGACCTTTGGCTACAAAAGGAATTCCTGGTCAAAGTGGAACTTTAAAGCCATCAAAATAACAAGCTGTAATCGAGACATCCTAGGAAAAATAGAAAATTGTAATCGGTAATCTGGAATTTTGCGCCCGAACAGACAAAGCGCCTTTGATGAAAATATAACCTTTTTGATGTATAGGAAGAGAACGGCTTTAATGACTTATTTCCAGGATTGATGAAAAAAATCAAAAACATTTTAAATAATCAAAAAGTCACATATTTTTCTGGAAGTCATGTTAATTTAAATCAGATTGTTTTGTTGTAATTGATTAAATCGAGATTTAAAGTTTTATTTTTTTCCCCCCATTTATTTATTTATTTATTTGTATCTTTTAAAGGCCCTCCTATCCAGTTGTTGTTCATAAAAATACCTGCACATTGTGTACAGGTCGCAGTACAAGCAATACACATGAAAATCACATGCAGACACTGTCAGATCACTGTACAGGATTCTAGAGTACACTTGTATTATTTGGCAGTAGCAAATTCCCGGCAGATAGTGCACTGATATCACAACAGTAACATTACAAGAGCCTTAGTGTTTTGTGGACTATTGTCCTACCATTCCAAAAGAACATTTTAAGATTTTTCTGAATTGGCTGTTTCGACAGGAATTACATTTTTGGCTTGATTTATTCAATTAAATCAACTTAGCCGTCTTCTTTCACACAAGCATTTAAACAGAAATATTCAGAACCTAAAATACAGTCTTCCATAGAGGCACTTTTTCACGACAGTAAATGCAACCAGGATATTAAAGATCCGTGAAGAAAAATATATTACTGCTGGCCAGTCTAATGTAACATCAATGCTTCCATCACATCGCATGTAATAATAACAGACAGGTATTAAATATTTCATAAATAAGAATGTACTTGTAAGTTTACGTTGTAGTTCCATTTGCTGACGGTGTAGGCCCCCAATAAAGGTGCCAACATGCTCCGACTTCAGCATGCCGCCCTTGGACTAATTTATTGCGATGCACCTGTGTGTCAAAGCTAACTAACCTCAGATTTTTATGAAGCTAACACTTATTTCAGCAGTAGAAAGACTTTTGTTTTGTTTTTTTGTTTGTTTTGTTTTGTTTTAATTCAGCAATTTGGAGTGAAATTAAATTGTGTGCATGGGGACAAGTATCAGCATCCAATCCAGCCTTATAGTACATCATGTACTGTGGCTATTAAGCTAGGATCATGTATTATTGTTCATATTATTATAAGAAGCACCATTGATTGTATAAGATTTTGTATTTCTGGGAGAAAAAAAGCTAAATAATATCTAAACGACATGCAATTATTGTATTTTGATTAAAAACATTGAATTATAGCCTAATGTTATGGTGTGCTTGCCCTCAATATCACTGTATTTTTGTGAATGTGTGATGGGCTAAGTTGAAATAACAACGCTCAACCTTCATGCTGTTTGCCTTGGAGAGTCAATTGAGGGTTACCATGGCAACTCCACTGCCTTGGAAACCTCACTATCTCTGTCTGTGATGAGGCGATGATGCGTTGCTGTGTGTAGTTAGCGCCTCTGTTGCGCACTCTCTTTGGATGAAGACTCACTCACCTGTAAATGGCCCTGGTTGCAGTTTATGATTAAAGTGTAATGCAGCTTTTTGGTGGATGTTCTAGAATTTGAAAGCTTGCACAAAAATGTATTTAGATATTTCTCAGGCTGTCTCAAATAGTAGAGTTAGTGTCACTCTCGCTTTGAAAACTTCAAGACCAACATTTTAGTCCGCGCCGTTTCTTTGCCATGTTTTAATTTATCACCCATGTATTTTTGGATCTTTTCAAACTTTCTTGAAATGCCTGCCAGCAAAGTTAAACTAGATGCAACATTATTTTAATTCAGCTCTGTGTCCTAAGTGCTTTTTGGCTTTTTATTTAAAGCGAGGGTGGGGAACCTTTTTTCGATCAGGGGCCAATCTGTACCAGAGGGCTGTTAAGGAAAAAAAGGAAAATAGTTTCTTTTTTAAATTTTGACATTGAGAGAGAGCTGAAAACTCCTGAGAAGCACTTTTTAAACAGTCTAATATTAAACAAGTTTAAGGCAGCGCTGCACGCCACAAGTATTTTGTCAAAACGACTATGATTAAAACATTTCACAAAGGTCTGGGAATTAGTATTTAAATTTTGGTGGGCAAGTGTTGGGTTGAGTTTGATATAGCTTTCCTTGAAATTGATTTCATAACTATTATTATGTTTGGGGGGGGGGGAGTTGTATTTACTTTAAAAAATATATTTGTTTTAAGTCTTGCACATAAAGTATGGAAACAGCAACCATTGCATAAATGGGAGTTACAATACAGCCTTGGTTGTTTATTAATAACGTCTTGAAGAAAACAGTAGCCTAGTTTGTGTTTGATTGCTAAAACAAAAAATGTAGACAATACTAGTAAAAATGGGCATTTTAATTGAAAATGGAAAAAACTAACAATCAAAGAGCGATTATTAAAAAATATAAATTTTTGTAATGGGATGGGAGAATCTCTGAATGTTCGACGCTCATGTTTTATTGCCGGTTTTGTTTGAACGGAATAATTCCCTTCCCATAGCTGACTTCATATTCTTCTTCTTGAGACCACAAACTAGACAGAATCAACAGCGCCTCTGCTGGTTGCAGCAAAGTAGTGCACTCCATTTTGCCTCATTTGCTTACACCCAATCTCACACACAAAAGGAATACAAATGTTATGATTAATATGTTTTGCTGAAATTACATTAAAAAACGTACTGAATATTTTTTTAACAATGTAATTTGAATTAAATTCACTTTTCAAAGGATGGCTTTGTATTGCACCCTTTCTACAACAACCCAGCATAAGCAACAAGCACTACAGCACAGTCCAAAGTCTTTGTGTCCATATAATTATGTATTCCGCTTTGAGAAAAAAGTAGTTTTCTACAAACCCTGAGCTGTTGTGTGTTAGTTTTTGGTGTGCCGAGGAAAAAGAAATAATTGAATTGACCTGGATTTGTACTGCTGCATTTTTTACAGACTCCCTTCAAGGAAAGCGCCACAACACACTTGTAAATATAATGGGGGGGGGGGGGGGGGGGATTTGTCTGTTTATGCATAAAATGATGTATCCAGCTTCAGCTTTCTACTAACCTTGAGCAGTTATTTTATTGGTTTCCCTGTGCACTACTTACACCAAACGCCTCCTCCTCAAGCCTCAGAGCCTTAACATCTCCTGCGCTATTCCAGGACGACACAAATACTCTTACACCTAAAACCATTAGCCAGGCAGATCAAGTGTCTCCACTGGAAAATTGAACACCATTTAACCTTAAGGTTGTGATTGGCTGGCGACCAGTTCAGGGTGTACCCCGCCTCTCACCAAAAGTCAGCTGGGATAGGCTCCAGCATGCCCGGGACCCTAGTGAGGATAAGCGGGACAGAACATGGATGGATGGATTAACCTTTAAGTGGTTATGTCTGAGGTAATAATCGTCTGCTTAAAATCCCTTTAACTTTGCAGTTTACAACATAGAGGCTTGACATTTGGCACTTTTAAAACCAAGATAATGATCTCAGAAGATGCTTAACAGAAGGAAAAAAACTGCATGCATATATGGAATAATTTTATTATAATAAATATACCGGATTGTATGTACATTATCTGACAGATGACTGTTTGTGCAAAACCTCTATTCATATGTATATTTACATCCACATAGCAATATATACAGTCAACCCTGAAAAGGAGCACAGGCTTAACAGTGAACTGGTGCATTATTTAAAGACTGTTGACATCGAGTAAAGGTCCCCCAAAAAAACTGTCTTGATAGCATTGTGATTTGATACACAATCTGGCTTCGTGGATCATATGATAACGTGGGCAACCTGTTCTTACTAGAGTGTGAAATAGTGCCGATTAAATCACATCCAGCCTGTGAAGTGCTAACTTTTCCCTTCATGCTTTTCTCTCTGTCCGATGGCCGCATTTGCTTGAAACATTTCTAAACAGAAAGCATCGTTTAGCGTCGAGAGGAATACTTAGTAGTCGGGCTACATTCAGGCATGAGCTCTCCCGCTAATCCACTTGGATTATGTGTTGTTGGCATCCTGATGGCCAGACACTGCCTTCTATTTTCCGAGCATTGAATGCATTTATAAAAAGTCGAGAAAGGCAAATAACATTGTCTGTGACATTCACGCCCTCTGGCGTGAATTTACTTATTTACTGCCATCAAGCCATTGCTTCTGCCCACCCAGAACACATCCAATTTCTCTTTTGCGCCCAAAGCCATAAAGGCCTTCAATCAGATATCCAGCTGGCCTGGTCATACCCAAGGGTGCAAAGTGGATTGTAGTGTGCGAGATACGTTCTTCATTTTATGTCTGTCAGTATCTGATGTATGGACTGTTTGTTCATGTCATACAGTATGTCTGATGTCCTGTCATGAGGTGCCTAGCGATTGTGCCACAAACCCAACTGCCCAACGGGGGAAATATAGTTATCGATGACTCTACTCATATATTTTTTTCTTTCCGCTCCTTTCCACAAATACACAGCCCTCTGGATCCTAAAAACAGGCCGACTTCACCTCAATCTGTGCCTGACAGCCATTCTCAACACTTACAGTTATACTTTTTTTTGTTTTGTTTTTTTATCTAGTGCAAATACATTCACAATTCAAGTTACTTACTGTTACAAGTCCAATTTTGTTTGCCAGAATAAATAATACAAAATAAATAAACACACCCTGCGGTGCTTTTGGTTGTCCTCTATCCCTCACAGTGATAAAGACAGTTGGACCCTATAGATCCAGCAGATGGCCTATTGTCTATTTAATGGCGAAATAGTTACATTATAAATCTTTATTTTGCTGTTTTTTGGGGGGGGGGGGCAACTAAGATAGTGATTTTGACATTTCAGTGGTGATGAATCAATTTTTGGAGGCTCACCACAATACAGAGGCACTGGCTTTTCTGTCCAGAGGAAAGGTTGCCTCCCCCAAATACAAGAAAGGTTTGTAATTACCTGTAACTCTCACAAGATGGCAGCAAAGAACTGTTTTTCCCATTAGACAAGAATCTAACCTGAATAAATGAAACTACTAGATGCAACCGGATGGGGACAAAGCATGTTTTATATTAGACATGGCTTTGGCCTGAGGATAAAAGAGCCAACTGGTGATTATTTAATTTCCAGAAAATTCACCCCTAAAATGTGCTTGCGGAGTTGCCCCCAGACCTTTGCACGCCACTGTTATACGGCTGAAGCGTTTAGGATGTCGTCGCCCCCCGCCCTCCCCTCCCCTCCCCAGTCCCTCCAGGGACGGGCTGCTGCTGTTCAGGACATGTTGATGACCAGATATCCAAGCACCACCGCCACAGTCACGATGACAAAGAACACCACCACGGCGCAGATGGACGCGAAGCCCGCGTCCCCGCCGCCTCCCCCCTCCTCGTCCTTGGGTTCCTCCTCGCAGATGGAGATGACGCCCACGGAGGAATTTCCCACACTCATGTTGGACTTGAGCTCGGCGCCCGCCTCTTGCTTGGCTTCCACGGCCCACGGCGCCACCTGCACCTTCATCTCCATCTCCTCCATCATCTGGCTGACCTGGCCGATCTCGGCCTGCAGGTCCCGCAGGTCCGCCGTGTCGATGTTGCTGTCCGCCTCGTACTTCATGTTCTGCACGCTCATGGCGCGCGCCGCCACCGTGCTTGTGCTGCCCGTCATGCCCGTCTGGATCAGGTGCCTGGTGGGCACCTTGAGCGGGAAGTCCTGGCCTATCTCCAGGGAGCGCTTCATGTCCACCTCCAGCAGATCCATGCTGCTGGAGAAGAGCACCCACAGCCGCTCGTACTCGGCGCGGTCCTCCTTGCTGATGCTCTTGTCTTTGAGCAGGGAGGTCAGCTTAGTCCGGTTGGCCACGGCCAGCTCCTGCGCCTTCTTGCGGGTCCGCTTCAGCTCCTCGCGCAAGTTCTGCGAGTCCGAAGTGCTGCCCAGGGCCACGACCAGGTGCCTGTAGCACGCCGTCACTTTATTCAGGGCGTCCAGCATAGTTTTACACTCCTCTTTGCCCATGGCTGCCTACCGACGCTCTGTCACCTCCTCCTCCTCCACCAGAAATATGACAAACAAGAGAGAAATGGCGATCTGCGCGGATCACCTCTCTCCTATGTGAGTGCACATTCCTCTCGATCCTGCACGCCGCTTCCTCTCCGCGCCCTTAAATGGGAAACTCCTTTACGCACGGATGCGCAAAAAGCCCACGTGTAGAAACACAACAAAATATCCACACTTAGCCGCAAAAATAATAGGAACTAAACAAATCCGTCATTTCGAAGATAACGGCGGAGAGCCTCGTTCGGTGTGAGATGGGCAAAACCGTCCCCTCGACATGGAGACATTCGCCGTTTGCTTCTGTTTGGCTTGGTGCGTCTATTTTGGGGGCGGAAAGCGCAGTGGCTGATGTTTAAATGCCACTAAGCGCCTTCTCTGGTCACGTGTGCGCGCAAAAAAAAAAAAGTGGTGTCCACCGTGACGGGGGAGGGATGGCACACAGGCTGGAGGAGGGTCCGAGCGCGTTGATTGGCTCGCGCGGGTGCTCGTCACGTGGGCGACGCACTCGCGCGTCATTGGGTTAGAAACCAGTACACTAGCGGAGATCACGTCACTAAGTGACCGTCACCTTCCACGGTGTGGATGGCCGCCTCATGGAGCTCACTGCTCCACGCACGCCGCTTTTTAGTCACTGCATCAATCAGGGGTGGCAAAAGTAGTCAAGTAGTCTCTACTTAAGTAAAAGCACAGATTCTGTAGGGGAAAAAAAAGTGTGCTGGGAAGTAACACAAAACAAATGATTCGAGTCAATTCTCCTGTAAATTAATAAAAAGGAAACTATTTGGTGTAAAGTGTTTGATGTTTTTCCCCCACTGTGCCAAGTTATCAAAACTGTATTGTATGTAATTGACAATAAAAAACAACAACAACACATTTTTACTTCCGTACTGAAAAGTACCTGTAAAGTGAAAATAAATCTCTTCTAAATTTGACAGAGTGTTATGAGCAGCCCGGCCTAATTTGAAGTGTCTAAAGCGAGGCTTCAAAATCATGAAAAAAAAACTTTGTGGCCATGTGCGATGAATGCGCGAAACCAAGCCCCGCTGAAAAATGGATGCTACTTCGTTAGGCATCTTTCGTATCCCTACACATCTCCACATGTTTGAGCCATGAAAATACATCTGCTTATATATTTTCCAGCCTTTTATCCCACCGGCCCAGCACGGGGCTTTCCGTGCAGTATCCACGAGCTAGCTCACAAGCTAACAGACTTTGGCCTAGTAATAATAACTAACTCTCAATTGCACTGCTGTGAATGAAGGCGCTCAAATTCTAACACTGTGGGGGAGGCAACGTTGTAACAACGGCCCAAAAAAATCAGGAAAACTGAAATGGTGAAAACAGTTTAATGTTATCCAACCACAATTGAATTTAAGAAACAAATTTCTGAATTCACTTTATTTTGATTTTGTCTTTTTTCTTTTTTTTAACTAGAACTATAACTGTACTTCTACTTAAGTACAAGGTGAGTACTTTTTTCAAACTTTTACTGTCAGTTACTGTGAAAACAATACCCATTTTTAATACTTATCACAAAGGTGGGACTTCTCTGAACAAAAAATACTTTCCATCTTTCAGTAACTTGCATAGTGCTTATTATTTCATAATAAGCACACACTAATAAGCGAGGTGGGGGGGGGGGGGGGGGGATCACTAGACATTCATTCAAAACATTGTATTCCCATAGCTTTGCTAACGTTGTGGACTGACTAACAAAATGAGCTAAATTACCTAATGAGAACAACTGAAAAAATACAACATATACCAGTAAGTGTTTTTGTCAGATTAGAAGAATGTTTGAACACCAGAAGATGGTGGCTTTATAGGCTAACACAAGACACAATGTACTTGCGATAAGTAATGCTTGGAGCCAACAACATTAAAAATTTCTCTCAAAGACATTGATAGGGAATATCTTGCTTCTCTAAATATGTTTCATAATAGTCATTAATGCTCCGTGATTCACATCCCTCCATGTTACTGCCGTGTGTGTTTTCTTCCGATTTATAAGACCACAATATCTCAATCTATCAATCAGTCAATCAAAATCTCAACCATGGTTGATTTTACCTTTGTCTTTGTCTTTTTTTTTTTACTTTTACTGTTATCATTGGATGAACTTGACTGACCTATTTTGATAAAGTAATGAGTAGAAAGTACAGACCGGTTTCAATTGTAGGGATTAAAAATTAAAAGTTGTCAGAAAATAAATATTCAATTTCAGTGGATACCTGAAAAATCTACTTAAGTTCATTAATGTATAAAGTAATTGTACTGAGTTACTTCCCACCAATCTGCATCATGCATTGCTTACAGATGTATCGCAATAAATTATATCATAGAAAGGTTTGTTTATTTCAGTTGTTCAATTTAAAAAGTGGAACTTGTATTATTATAAAGATTCTTTAAAACACAGAAAAAAACTTTGCACACAGTCAATTCCAACATTATTTCCATCCATCCATATCGTCATTGGGGGCACCAGTAAACCGGAGCCTATCCCAGCTGTCTTTGGGCGAAAGGTACACCCTGGACACTCACATTCACACCTAAGGTACACCCAATTTAGATCCTTCACTGAGCCTAACATGCATGTTTTTGGAATGTGGGCGGTAGCCACAGTACCCAGAGAAAACCCACAAAGTGTCACATGCATGACTCCAATCTCATCATTTCAATTGTTCTCTTCATTTGCGACATTTCACAGACAGTTTGTATGTCATTCCTCCAGTGAGTTGCATGCCCACACAGTCGTCAGTGGGGGAGTTGGGTTTGTTGCCGCTTACTCCAGTACACTGCTTGGATAATGTGTTGTTTACCTGTGCGGGCCCCGCTGTGTTGAGAGGTGGCAGAGGTTGCGCTTACCTGCTTCGCCCGCTTTGCTCTTTTTGCATTATTGAAGCGGATGGTGCCTAATGATCCGGTGACAGCAGTATAGCGCTAATGGACCTCACACACAGGGGAAATGAAGGAAGCTTAGGTTGTTGTCCGTGTCACATTCCGGCTTGTGAATAATGTAGTGGTTTGATTTGGATGGCTGTTTACAACAAAATGTATACATTGAAATACTGTAAACCTGCACAATCTAATGAGATCCAATACAAGTGACACGTGGCGAGTGTGACGAAGGACCCAGGTGGAAAACACCAAATCGCCAGAAAAGTTGAAAAGGATTTTAATAATCAATTTAAAACCAGGCGGCACGGTGGCCGACTGGTTAGAGCGTCAACCTCACAGTTCTGAGCACCTGGGTTCAATCCCCGGCCCCGCCTGTGTGGAGTTTGCATGTTCTCCCCGTGCCTGCGTGGGTTTTCTCCGGGCACTCCGGTTTCCTCCCACATCCCAAAAACATGCATTAATTGGAGACTCTAAAATTGCCCGTAGGTGTGACTGTGACTGTGAGTGCGAATGGTTGTTTGTTTGTATGTGCCCTGCGATTGGCTGGCAACCAGTTCAGGGTGTACCCCGCCCCCTGCCAGATGACAGCTGGGATAGGCTCCAGCACGGAAAATGGATGGATGGAATTTAAAACCAACTGTGACAGGTCAATTCAAAGCCAGGATACAGCGAGGTTCACTTCAAAGCCGAGAGGGTCAGACTTTGAAGATAATGCAAAGCAAAATAATGCAATTTTCCGTAATCCACCGATAGCAGGTCAGGAAATGCTCAGGTATCACAGTTGTCTTAGTCCACGATTCCCAGAGAGCAGAAATTTGTTTCAGGACTGGCATCACAAAAGATATTTAGTCATGCCTTAACAAGTGCCTTTTCCAAGATACGAGCCGTTGCTCTAATGATTATTTTTTTGTCTTTTTTGTCTTGAGATGCAGGCAAAAATGTGAGCTTCAATTGCGTTTCAGACCCCCACTGCTAGTTGGTGGACGAATGTTTTTTTTTTTTTTTGGGGGGGTGGGGGGCTGCAGTTGATTAATGGCAATTCTATTCGTTTCAATTGGGAAAGATGATTTAAGATATGAGTATTTTGAGATACTGTACAAGCATAGTCAGGGAACAAATTAAACTCATATTCAAGGCACCAATATATTTCACGTCCAAATTAAAAACGAGAAGTCGAACGCACATTCCCAGCTTTTCCGTCTTCATGCACTACTGGAAGGATTCTTTCGGGATCGCCATCGTCACAGCTGTCTTGATGCCGTCCATGTCTTCAAAACACATCCCCTCGATGACCCGCTTGAGCTTGGGATGGAGGGGAAAAAAATAAGGAGCCAGGTTGGGTGAGTGGGGAGGTTGCTCCAGCACAGTGATGTTCTTCTCCGCCAGGAACTGTCAATATCATATTGATGTATCCACAAGTTGAAATATATCTTTTGTGATGTCAGTCCTGGAACTTTTCTGATATACATCGTATTTCACTCTGTGTGGACAGAATCAATATATTTTGTAATTGTGTGTTTGACTGCCCATCCCATTCAATATACGGCTCAAAGTGTATCAGCGAATGTGGCTCTCCTTGCAAACATGTGAGGGCGTTACAGTACCTTGATTGCTTCCCACTTCGCTCTAAAGATAAATGTTGGCTCACAACACAAAAATGTAAAAAAATAACCAAGTGACGGCCTATAAATTGGGGTGCTCGTCAGTCAAGGTCCCACACATGAAATTAGTTCACCATTGTATAGGAAATGAGTACAGTGGAACGTCAGGCTATGAATTTAATTTGTTCTGTGACCCAATTCTTAAGCCGAAACGTTCACAAACCGAGGTAATATTTGCCATTGAAATGAATGGAAAGGCAATTAATCCGTTCCAGCTGCAGAACGATGTCATATTTACATTTTTATGATCGTTGTGTCGTTAAAAATACTGTGCAATATAAAAATAGGTGAAAACACAATTTATGATGATGAAATAACAGTGGGCGGCACGGTGGACGACTGGTTAGAGCGTCAGCCTCACAGTTCTGAGGACCCGGGTTCAATCCCCGACCCCGCCTGTGTGGAGTTTGCTTGTTCTCCCCGTGCCTGCGTGGGTTTTCTCCGGGCACTCCGGTTTCCTCCCACATCCCAAAAACATGCATTAATTGGAGACTCTAAATTGGCCATAGGTGTGACTGTGAGTGCGAATGGTTGTTTGTTTGTATGTGCCCTGCGATTGGCTGGCAACAACTTCAGGGTGTACCCCGCCTCCTGCCCGATGACAGCTGGGATAGGCTCCAGCACGCCCGCGACCCTAGTGAGGAGAAGTGGCTCAGAAAATGGATGGATGGATGAAATAACAGTGGGTTTGCTCACAAGTCACTTTGCAGTATCTTAGCCTTTTCGGGTACAGTAATGTTTAAGTTCACTGTGGTTACGGCTAGTCCTAAATGGCTGTCAACTCCCACAATGCAGCATAGCACAAGAAAAAGCACAAAATTCTGAGCCTTCAGCAGCCATGCAAAGACTGTTCATAATCCAGAAATAGTGTGTTTTGCGCAGTAATTTTTCTTTTAAAAGAGTTGTTCATAAATGTTCGTATACCGGGTCATTTGTAAACCGAGGTTCCACTGTAGTTCTTTTTTTTTTTTTTTAATTGAAAGTGTTCCACCATATGCAAATTTATTGAGGCGCACCTGTATTGTAATGGTGGCGCACGGGTGTCAAATTTATTTTCCACGCAGTTATGGTTTCCAAGTTGTAGCTGTGAAACCATATAAATGTGCATAAAAAATGATATGTAATGAAATAGAAGCAATCCTCACGTGCTAGTGTGTTTGCTTTGTTGCAGCTCTGGAGGAAAAAGGATAGAATGTCCTTGCTCTCAATTCCCACCAAGACATCTTCATTGTCACACCTTGCATCCAACTTCTGACACCAAAGGTTATGACAGTTTTTTCTACATTACTGTAATAAAAATTGGGATTATATTGTTGTAAGAAATCATACTTCTCCAACAATGTCTATCTAAATGAAGAAATATTATCTTGTACGGCTAACGGCCTAATGAATGGTGTCTAAGAAAATACCTGTGTCCGATTGTTTTGTTGTTTTTGTCATGGCAACTGCAGTCGTTTGAATGTGTCTCTATGACAACCTGTAACCCCTTGCTGGGGTGACTTCAGTTATTTTCCCCAAGGTAATCAACATGTGTCAGCACAGTCGATGTTATATTGAAGAGCACACTTTTACAGGGTAGCCAGTCACCTTCAGATTATATTATTCCCACGTTTATGTGTTCCAGCTCCTAATTCCCAACCTCACCTGGCCCTGCTGTGCAAAGGCAATTGTCAGTGTTGATAAAATAAGACAGCATTTCAGATTGAAGTGCGCAGGGGATGAGTCAGACCCGAAGTGGTTGATTGCTCTCAGACTGATCGCATCGGTGTGATTTCCTGCACTGAGGCTCCTTATGGTTTGCTTTTACACTGACAGGAAGTGTTGAAGTTCAATTGTAATGCAAGAGGTCAAATGCCTGCAGTTTGCTTGTAATGATGTGAACATCCTGACAGTTTTCCAGGAGTATTCCGGATCAGATTAAGGCAGTAATATGGCCTTGGGCTACATTGTCTATTGTTGTGGTGCCCTAAAACAGACACACTGAAGATGTCTGACTTATTTTAACCTTCAATTGTAACAGCATTATTTTAACCAAAGAGAGAGAATATGCACATGGTTAAACACAGTACCTTTATTAACTGCTCAGTACATGTTTAAAATAGCGGTCATATTTTAACATTCTTAATTGTCATTCACCTATACAAATAAATTTAACACTGACAAAGGCCGTCAGGGACGTGATTCAGCAATACCTCTCTCTCTCTCTCTCTCTTTCTCTCTCTCTCTCTTTCTCTCTCTCACTCTCACTCTCACTCTCTCTCTCACTCTCTCTTACTCTTTCTCTCTCTTTCACACACACACACGCACACACACACACATATACACACACTATTGAAACAGTCACTGCTGAAATGCTCTCACACAAAATTGAAACTCTCTCACCCAAAAATGTAAACCCTCTCATACACACTACTGAAACCCTCTCGCACCTCTTCACACTCACCGCTGAAAATGTACTGTATCTGCTCATGCACACTACTGGAACTCTCACACAGTACAAAAAAACCCCAAATAATTAAATGCTCTCTCACACACTACTAAAACACTATCACATGCACTAATAAAATGCTCACACACTATTGAAAACATATCCTCTCACATTCATTACTGAAATGCACACTTAAAAGTCACACACACTACTGAAATTTTATTCACTCGCACTCACAACTGAAATGCTCTCACACTCACTCTATTGCTTTCAAACCCACTAACTGAAATACACTCACACACAATACTGAAAAATTATTTGCGCATACACCCTATTGAAATGTTGTCACACTCTACTGAACACACTCTCTGGACAAATATATAATAAAAATATTCCCCTCACACACACACTAATGAAATGCTCTCACACACATTTCTGAAGAATCATTTACTCACACTCACAATTTAAAGGCACTTGCACGCGACACTGAAATGGTCTCACAAACAGTACTGAAATGCTCTCTAACCCACTACTAAAATGTTCTCACATACACTGCTGCAATTCTCTTATACACTACTGAAAGTCTCACAGGCACGACTGAAATGCTCTCACACCCTACTGAAATGCTTTCACACCCTCAACTGAAATGCTCTCACACACACGACTGAATAATTGTTGACTCACATACACGTTGTCTCCTTCACAGCAGCTCCTCATGACAAACACACACACACACACACACATACACACTCACACACATATCTTTACTAGTGTTCAAATAAAATAACATGCAATAGGTCTATATTAGTTAACTGGTTTAACAGCAGCAAAGTTATATCTAACAGCACAGAAGAAGAATAAATGAAAATGATGAATTGTACAGTATGTACTGTACATATTTACAACACCATGCAATGAGAATGGTCAGAATGAGCAGCAGCGCATGTGGCACCTGTAGATCAATTATTAATTCACATCAATGCACATTTGAATGCCATGAATAAACTGATACTTTATAGTATATACAGAAGTGAACGAGCAAAAAGCATGAAGAATAGTGAGCAGCGTTGAATGTGTGGTTTAGTTGGGAGTGAAACCATTGCCATGCCTTTACATGTCCAAATGTTGGAAATACGGGTCATGTTTTTACAATACCGGAGCAGCACTTTTAGTGGCAATGACCTCAATATTTGTATTTGCTCTGTGACATCTGTCTACCACACACTTTCATATCATCCCATCTTGTGTGTGACCTTTCAAAATGCCACCAGATTTGTTTAAGCATATGAAAAAAATGAACTCTCAAGCGTTCCATTTTTAAATCTGATTAAGAAGTCGGTGCCCTTTTTTTGTTTGTATACCGAGCCACCCGCTCACGAAACCTGAATCTCCACATGTGCTGTGTGGAGTTTTGACAACGGTCATATGGAAACAGTATTTATCAAGCCATCCTAAAATAGCTTTATTTGACATATATGCCTGAAATAAATACAGAAATTAAACAAATCCTGATCAAAACCACCACCTTTCAAGGGTGTAAAATGAACTTTTACATACTGATGCTGATGCCGTAAACGATCAACCCACTGTAATCCAGATTAGCGGGTGGGTAAAGATCCTGGGATTAGCAATATAATGCTCACTAATGCATCTTTTGATGGAGGCCGCCGCCCCTCGCACGCTTCCTTATCATATGGAATCGGAGGCTTAAGCACGAAATGGTCGTCTGTCGCCACTTAGTCAACTTGATCTGAGATGTGCTGGTCAAAAGAGAACAGGCCAGGACACAACAAAAGTTTACTTCAATTTGGTGTAATGACCCCAGTAAGCATGTTGGTTAACTCTCAAACATCCTGAACATCATCCTGATCAGATATTATTTATCTCACTCAGATATGCAAGGATGTTTTTGAGTGAAAGCTTCATATTAATTTCAGTCTGAAGCAGTCATCATCAAATTTTTTTTCAAATGCATCACACTTTCCAGAACACCTTAAATCCTCCTGCAATAAATTCAGAATATGCCATTCATGGTGTGACAATAAAGAAATTAGACTGTGGCAGCCACGCTCACGACTCAGTGCCAAGTGGCAAATGCTAATTGTCACAGTGTTGAGTGACAAAAATGTTGCTTGTGCTGCACAAAGACCTGATAAAGAAGCATAGCGTGAGCCAAGGGAACACTGTTCATAATGTGTCCTTGCGACTTTCCTGCAACCCCAATTCCAATGAAGTTGGGACGTAGGGTTAAACATAAATAAAAACAGAATAAAATGATTTGCAAATCATGTTCAACCTATATTTCATTGAATACACTACATAGACAAGATATTTCATGTTCAAACTGATCAATTCTATTGTTTTTAGCAAATAATCATTCATTTAGAATTTTATGCCTGCAACACATCCCAGAAAAGATGGGACAGGGTCATGTTTACCACTGTGTTACATCACCTTTTCTTTGAACAACATTCAATAAACGTTTGGGAACTGAGGACACTAATTGTTGAAGCTTTGTAGGTGAAATTCTTTCCCATTCTTGCTTGATGTACAGCTTCAGCTGTTCAACAGTCCGGGGGTCTCCGTTGTCGTATTTTACGCTTCATAATGCGCCACACATTTTCAATGGGAGACAGGTCTGGACTGTAGGCAGGCCAGTCTAGTACCCGCACTCTTTTACTACGAAGCCACGCTGTTGTAACATGCAGAATGTGGTTTGGCATTGTCTTGCTGAAACAGTCCAGGTGGTTCTTTTCCTCTTTGGGCCAGAAGACACGACGTCCACAATTTCCAAAAACAATTTGAAATGTGGACTCTTCGGACCACAGAACACTTTTCCACTTTGCATCAGTCCATCTTCGATGAGCTCGGGCCCAGAGAAGCCGGCGGCGTTTTTGGGTGTTGTTGATAAATGGCTTTTGCTTTGCATAGTAGAGTTTCAAGTTGCACTTACGGATGTAGCGCCGAACTGTATTTACTGACATTGGTTTTCTGAAGTGTCTTTTGATGATATTATGGACCGTAGATGATGAAATCCCTAAATTCCTTGCAATTGTACGTTGAGGAACATTGTCCTTTAACTGTTCGGCTATTTTCTCACGCACTTGTTAACAAAGAGGTGAACCTCGGCCCATCTTTGCTTGTGAATGACTGAGCAATTCAGGGAAGCTCCTTTTATACCCAATCATGGCACCCACCTGTTCCCAATTAGTCTGTTCACCTTTGGGATGTTTTGATGAGCATTCCTTAACTTCCTCAGTCTTTTTTGCCACCTGTCCCTGCTTTTTTGGAACGTGTTGCAGCCATAAAATTCTAAGTTAATGATTATTTGCTAAAAACAATAAAGTTTATCAGTTTGAACATTATTGCCTTTGTAGTGTGTTCAATTAAATATAGGTTGAACATGATTTGCAAATCATTGTATTTTGTTTTTATTTATGTTGAACACAACGTCCCAACTTCATTGGAATTGGGGTTGTATTTTAACACAAACAGCTGAGATTTTCCATTGAACTTCATCCATCCATCCATCCATTTTCTGAGCCGCTTCTCCTCATTAGGGTCGCGGGCGTGCTGGAGCCTAACCCAGCTGTCATCGGGCAGGAGGCGGGGTACACCCTGAACTGGTTGCCAGCCAATCGCAGGGCACATAGAAACAAACAACCAATCACACTCACAGTCATGCCTACGGGCAACTTCGAGTCTCCAATTAATGCATGTTTTTGGGATGTGGGAGGGAACCGGAGTGCCCGGAGAAAACCCACGCAGGCACGAGGAGAACATGCAAACTCCACACAGGTGGGGCCGGGGAATGAACCCGGGTCCTCAGAACTGTGAGGCTGACGCTCTAACCAGTCGGCCACCATGCCGCCCCACTGAACTTCATATTCGTCGTATTAACGCCGGTGTAATCTTGTTAGAAATGCATATTGGTCAAGTTTGTATACATTCAATAAATTAAGCTCACGCCAAAAGTGTAAATGCAAATAGCAAACTTGCTGACATTTGTGGCTGATGTAATATTTCATGAGCACAAGGCACTCAGCAACATGATTCAGTCAGCAAGCTGTGTACTGTTTAACAAATATATATTTAAATTTGTTATATCATTTGACATCACATTAAGTCACTGATGGTGTAGTGGTGCACTCGCCTGACTTTGGTGCGGGCAGCGTGGGATCAGTTCCCACTCAGTGACGGTGTGAATGTGAGTGCGAATGGTTGTCCGTGTCTATATGTGCCCTGCGACTGACTGGCGGCCAGTTCAGGGTGTAGTCCGCCTTTCGCCCGAAGTCAGCTGGGATAGGCTCCAGCGCCCCGCGACCCTAACCAGGATAAGCGGTGTTGACAATGGATGGATGGACATCACATTATGGCGGGGTGGACATGTTAAGATGGACATGGACATCCAATTACACACATACTGTATGATGAAAAGTACGAAACTTAAAACATTTATTCTACAAGAATCCACTGTTTTAGCGTCCATTGAAGAAAGACAATATGTGTGTGGTAATGTCATTGAAACCATCAGAGGGTTTCTGAAAGGTTATTGGAGATTCACATGCAGACATAATATATATACAAACAGTATAGAAAATGAACATATGGATGTTTGGGCTGGGTAAAAAACATATACAGTATTTTGGTCTTTGGTTGACACAAAAGACCAGTAAGGCTTAATTTGCATTGTAATTTCTGGGCGATTAATGTTGTGTAACCAAAAACAGTCAAAACAAAGTGGGATTTAGCAGAATAGGATCCAGGTTGTTTATGTGGTTTTGGAGCTCTTTGGTTAAATAGAGACAGACATCTGAGGAGCTCAGATGGAGTCTATTTGTGGTAATGTGCCGAAGATTCAGGCTGGGCGGTGGTGCAGTGGTTATGGAGACAGAGCAAGTCGGTCTTTGTTGAATTATTGATGGAAGGAGCTCTTTCTCCGTGTGGTCTCTAACATGGCGCAGCACGAAACAGCGGCTTGAACTGAGTTACACCTCGGCCCTGAGAAGGATTTCTCCTTGCTTGTTGACACACTCTCACACAAACACACACACAAAGACTTGCATGCACACACATTCACATCTTTTCCCTCAGCTCCAAAGAACAAGCAATGCTGACCTTAAAAACACTCATGTGCTGGTATAACTTTTTAGTGACTGAGACTCTGCATGGGCTGAATACAAACTACACTTTGTGGGCAAAGGTATTGGGACGGGAAGTGAAAAAGGAAGACTATCTAGAGTTTAGATCTACAGTATCCATCCATCCATCCATCCATCCATCAACCTGCCTATCAATGCATTCATCTATCCATCTACCCATTGATCTGCAGTATCTGTCCATTGGGTTCTATTTTGGTTTCATTTGACCATATGGCATTCTCCCAATCCTCTTCTGGATCATCCAAATGCGCTCTAGCAAACTTCAGATGGGCCTGGACATGTACTGACTTAAGCAGGGGGACACGTCTAGCACTGCAGGATTTGAGTCCCTGGCGGCGTAGTGTGTTACTGAGGTAGCCTTTGTTACTTTGGTCCCAGCTCTCTGCAGGTCATTCACTTGGCCGTGTGGTTCTGGGATTTTTGCTCACTGTTCTTGTGATCATTTTGACCCCACGGGGTGAGAGCTTGCGTGGGGCCCAGATCGAGGGAGATTATCAGTGGTCTTGTATGTCTTCCATTTTCTAATAATCACTCCCACAGTTGATTTCGTCACAACAACCTGCTTTCCTATTGCAGATTCAGTCTTCCCAGCCTAGTGCAGGTCTACAATTTTGTTTCTGGTGTCCTTTGACAGCTCTTTGATCTTGGCCATAGTGGACTTTGGAGTGTGACTGTTTGAGGTTGTGGACAGATATCTTTTATACTGATAATGAGTTCAAACAGGTGCCATTAATACAGATAATGAGTAGAAGACAGAAGAGACTCTTAATGAAGAATTTACAGGTCAGTGAGAGCCAGAAATCTTGGTTGTTTGTAGGTGAGCAAATACTTATTTTCCACCATAATTTGCTAATAAATTCTTTAAAAATAAAACAATGTAATTTCCTAGATTCGTTTTTTTCTCATTTTGTCTCTCATAGGTTAGTTATACCTATGATGAAAATTACAGGCCTATCTCATCTTTTTAAGTAGGAGTACTTGAACAATTGGTGGCTGACTAAATACTTGTTTTGGCCCACTGTAACAGTTTCAGTTCTTCTGGGAAGGCTTTCCACAAAGTGTAGGAGTGTGCTTATTGAATTTTTTTACCATTCTTCAAGAAGCGCATTTGTGAGGTCATGCAGTGATGTTGCTGGCTCTCAGTCTCAGCGCTAGTTAATACCAAAGGTTTTTCTATCAGGTTGAGATCAGGGGTCTCATTTATCAAACGTGGGAACACATAAAAGTTTACATAAAGCGTGCGCATGAACATCCCTACACAAAGTATGTGATTTATCAACTTAGACGTGGGAACGTGCGTAAATTTACACACACCTGTCACCATGCGTAAAAACAAAACCTTGTGGTACAACAGTGAAACTAAAAAAACAACACACTTAGAGGGTCACCAAAGTCATCCAGGTACACATACAGCTCCTGTCTACTGTGGGATGTTTGGTCACCGGGACATTTCAGCGGGAGATTTGAGATACAGTATATGCGGCATATTGCAAAGAACACTAAACCAAATCATGCCGACAGTGTTGTATGAAATTCACCAATCACCAACAAGCCGAAATTAAACAAACTTTTCCAAAAAATATTGTTGGAGCCATAGATTGCACCCATACTTCATTTGAAGCACCATAACAGAAATTCAGCTATAGGAAAAGGAAAGGATTTCACAAATAATCTGCCTTCCACATTGCTTAGAGGAACACACAATTCATTCATTCTACAGAATAGTTCTGTGGGTGTGCGCCTCCAAGCAGTTGCTGTTGAGGACAGCTGGCTACACGTGTCCCCAATAAAGCTTTCAATATGGCTATGATTATCCATATACTGTAACGTGCTTGTCCTCATCCAGTTAATTAAAGATAATTCTCATTTGTGGGCCGTGAAACGTTTTTTGGCCATTAAGTTTGATGTCAAACCATTTATTTTTTTGTTTCCGATACACTCTTTTCTCTGATCTTTTTTTCTAATTCTCTACTTCTTTTTTGTACTGAAACTTAATTTCAGTCCTACGAAGGACTTTACAACCTTTTCTATTAAATGAATCCAGGACTCAGTGCACACCAGTCAAGTTGACCCACAGATACCTCTCTCATCCATGTTTTTATTGCTTTGTGCACTGGGGCACAGTCATGTTGGAACAGGGAGGCACCATTCCTAAACTGTTCCCACAAGTTGGCAGGATGGAATTGTCCGAAATCCCTTGCTATGCTGTAGCATCCAGACTTCCTTTCACTGGAACTAAGGGACCAAGATTTCGGGCAATTTCATGGACATGGATGAGAGAGTTTGGTTTGGATGAACTTGACTGACATGCACAGAGTCCTGACGTTAACCTGATCATTAGAGCCAGGCCTTCTCGTCTAAAATCAGTGTTTGACATCACAAATGCGCTTCTGGAACAAAGGTAAAAAATTCCCATAAACACACTCCTAAACCTTGTGGAAACCCTTCCAAGAATAGTTAAAGCTGTTATGTCTGCAGCGGGCAGACCAACATCTTATTAAATTCTATGAATTAAGACTGTGATGTCCCTTAAATCTATATGTGAGCCATGCAGGTGAGTGAATACAGTATAGTATGTAATATTAAATTGTTTTTCAATGATTGCATCGTATTGGTTAATAAATTTAGTATGGCTATCTTCTGACTGGCATGGCCCCTGATAGGAAAAAGGATCTAATTCAAATCTGTACTTTTCAATTAGTCTCTCCACATTTTGTAGAAATCAATCTTAAAGTATGGTAAGACGCTTGAGAGTGCAAAAGGGTATCCTGCCATCCTCTCTACGCTCCAGCGAGTTGAGCCAGAAGGATCTGTGGCATCTGCTGGGTCAAGGCTTAGCATTAAGCCTATCACCACAAGGTAAACCTTAGAAAAGCCAAGGAAGGTTTGCAGACATTGGAATGTAATGGGGGAGTACAACGTGCTTGGAATCATTTTCTGAGTTGTAAAATAGCCCCACTGACCTATGGCTGGGCACAGAAAATCCAAGTGAGGAAACACCATCTCTCTTGGTGTCCGCACCAAGAGCAGACAACAGACCATGGCCACAGGACACCGTCACTGAGCCCCAGTGCAGTGGCGTATGAGGAGCCACATTATGACAACTGAGGACCCCAAGAAGCAGGACCCATCACTGGGAGCTCCCAGTGCAGAGGAAACACTAAAAGATAATAAATTAATCATAAACATATACATAAACATACAGTATATATGTATCTATAATGTAATCCCAAGGTCAGTAAAAGCTAGAATGGTTTAAAACATGAAGAACAGACATAAAACTATAAAATCGCATAGACATAAAATACTATTAATATTAATGAAATAATGAAAAGAAGACAAAAGTTCAAAGGAAATACTGTAAAACAACCGAGGTGCTGTGGCAGGCTATTCCAGAGACGAGGGCCGTGAAACTGGAACGATGCCTCACCGTGAGTGTGTGTCCTGACTTTGGGAATAACTCCGAGGCCAAAAATGGAGGACATCAGATGTTTGGGGCCTTTGAGAACAGTTTCTCCTGGGTTTTATTGGCTTTTTTTAGAATTGCATGGCAGACCTGATAAAAGGGGTCCTCACACCTGATGTAGTCCTGTGGACCTATTTTTTTCCTGCAGAAAACATTGAATAAACCAGTGAAACAAAGAGTGCATTAAGTCCTTCAGCAGGATGTCAAAGCACATTGGCTTCAGTAGTGTGACTGCACTATAATTAATAAGAGTGCAGCTGTACTGGACTTTTATCAGCCTGTATTCTTCTGGGCTTATTGTGCCTCCACTAAGACTTTCTGTATCCAAACATGCAGTAAAAGATGATGGTGTTGAGTGCTAAAAGGTCTTTGGCACTTGCGCTGTTTGCCTCCCGTACTTTTAGTGAAGCAACGAGATTGAGTGTGGCAGAAAATCCCCTCTAAAAGGCTTCTAGCTTAGATTTGTGCGGGCCAGGAGAAGGTGGACAGATAGACAGGCGGACGGACAGATAGATAGATAGATAGATAGATAGATAGATAGATAGATAGATAGATAGATAGATAGATAGATAGATAGATAGATAGATAGATAGATAGATAGATAGATAGATAGATAGATAGATAGATAGATAGATAGATAGATAGATAGATAGATAGATAGATAGATAGATAGATAGATAGATAGATAGATAGATAGATAGATAGATAGATAGATAGATAGATAGATAGATAGATAGATAGATAGATAGATAGATAGATAGATAGATAGATAGATAGATAGATAGATAGATAGATAGATAGATAGATAGATAGATAGATAGATAGATAGATAGATAGATAGATAGATAGATAGATAGATAGATAGATAGATAGATAGATAGATAGATAGATAGATAGATAGATAGATAGATAGATAGATAGATAGATAGATAGATAGATAGATAGATAGATAGATAGATAGATAGATAGATAGATAGATAGATAGATAGATAGATAGATAGATAGATAGATAGATAGATAGATAGATAGATAGATAGATAGATAGATAGATAGATAGATAGATAGATAGATAGATAGATAGATAGATAGATAGATAGATAGATAGATAGATAGATAGATAGATAGATAGATAGATAGATAGATAGATAGATAGATAGATAGATAGATAGATAGATAGATAGATAGATAGATAGATAGATAGATAGATAGATAGATAGATAGATAGATAGATAGATAGATAGATAGATAGATAGATAGATAGATAGATAGATAGATAGATAGATAGATAGATAGATAGATAGATAGATAGATAGATAGATAGATAGATAGATAGATAGATAGATAGATAGATAGATAGATAGATAGATAGATAGATAGATAGATAGATAGATAGATAGATAGATAGATAGATAGATAGATAGATAGATAGATAGATAGATAGATAGATAGATAGATAGATAGATAGATAGATAGATAGATAGATAGATAGATAGATAGATAGATAGATAGATAGATAGATAGATAGATAGATAGATAGATAGATAGATAGATAGATAGATAGATAGATAGATAGATAGATAGATAGATAGATAGATAGATAGATAGATAGATAGATAGATAGATAGATAGATAGATAGATAGATAGATAGATAGATAGATAGATAGATAGATAGATAGATAGATAGATAGATAGATAGATAGATAGATAGATAGATAGATAGATAGATAGATAGATAGATAGATAGATAGATAGATAGATAGATAGATAGATAGATAGATAGATAGATAGATAGATAGATAGATAGATAGATAGATAGATAGATAGATAGATAGATAGATAGATAGATAGATAGATAGATAGATAGATAGATAGATAGATAGATAGATAGATAGATAGATAGATAGATAGATAGATAGATAGATAGATAGATAGATAGATAGATAGATAGATAGATAGATAGATAGATAGATAGATAGATAGATAGATAGATAGATAGATAGATAGATAGATAGATAGATAGATAGATAGATAGATAGATAGATAGATAGATAGATAGATAGATAGATAGATAGATAGATAGATAGATAGATAGATAGATAGATAGATAGATAGATAGATAGATAGATAGATAGATAGATAGATAGATAGATAGATAGATAGATAGATAGATAGATAGATAGATAGATAGATAGATAGATAGATAGATAGATAGATAGATAGATAGATAGATAGATAGATAGATAGATAGATAGATAGATAGATAGATAGATAGATAGATAGATAGATAGATAGATAGATAGATAGATAGATAGATAGATAGATAGATAGATAGATAGATAGATAGATAGATAGATAGATAGATAGATAGATAGATAGATAGATAGATAGATAGATAGATAGATAGATAGATAGATAGATAGATAGATAGATAGATAGATAGATAGATAGATAGATAGATAGATAGATAGATAGATAGATAGATAGATAGATAGATAGATAGATAGATAGATAGATAGATAGATAGATAGATAGATAGATAGATAGATAGATAGATAGATAGATAGATAGATAGATAGATAGATAGATAGATAGATAGATAGATAGATAGATAGATAGATAGATAGATAGATAGATAGATAGATAGATAGATAGATAGATAGATAGATAGATAGATAGATAGATAGATAGATAGATAGATAGATAGATAGATAGATAGATAGATAGATAGATAGATAGATAGATAGATAGATAGATAGATAGATAGATAGATAGATAGATAGATAGATAGATAGATAGATAGATAGATAGATAGATAGATAGATAGATAGATAGATAGATAGATAGATAGATAGATAGATAGATAGATAGATAGATAGATAGATAGATAGATAGATAGATAGATAGATAGATAGATAGATAGATAGATAGATAGATAGATAGATAGATAGATAGATAGATAGATAGATAGATAGATAGATAGATAGATAGATAGATAGATAGATAGATAGATAGATAGATAGATAGATAGATAGATAGATAGATAGATAGATAGATAGATAGATAGATAGATAGATAGATAGATAGATAGATAGATAGATAGATAGATAGATAGATAGATAGATAGATAGATAGATAGATAGATAGATAGATAGATAGATAGATAGATAGATAGATAGATAGATAGATAGATAGATAGATAGATAGATAGATAGATAGATAGATAGATAGATAGATAGATAGATAGATAGATAGATAGATAGATAGATAGATAGATAGATAGATAGATAGATAGATAGATAGATAGATAGATAGATAGATAGATAGATAGATAGATAGATAGATAGATAGATAGATAGATAGATAGATAGATAGATAGATAGATAGATAGATAGATAGATAGATAGATAGATAGATAGATAGATAGATAGATAGATAGATAGATAGATAGATAGATAGATAGATAGATAGATAGATAGATAGATAGATAGATAGATAGATAGATAGATAGATAGATAGATAGATAGATAGATAGATAGATAGATAGATAGATAGATGTACAGTAATAACCTAATAAGCTGCACCAAAGAGCCTCCATTACTCCCCTTCTTCCAAAATGTGTTTCTCTTTTACTGCAACGGACATGATGCCAGGTCCAAAATCTGAAAGCAGCTTCTGTTTTGAGCACATTGACTCTTTAAAAATTCATGAAGACAACCCTCCTTTCTCTTGTTTATTTTTCAACAGACATCCCCCTCAAGTTGCACGCCTGCTGTAATCGCAATGAGGCCCGGTGTGCTACGCTTTGTTGTATAAACATGTCATTCAATTGATAACACTGCTTTGTACATTGTTCCCAAACATTTAATTGCACAACTCAGTTAAGGAAGGTCTTAACTTTTGTTCTATGCAGAATTCATACATCCATTTTCAACACTGCTTATCCCGGTAAGGCTCGCGGGGCGCTGGAGCCCATCCCAGCTGACTTCGGGCAAAAGGCGGACTACACCCTGAACTGGTCGCCATTCAGTCGCAGGGCACATATAAACACAGACAACCATTCGCACTCACATTCACACCGTCACTGAGTGGGAACTGATCCCACGCTGTCCGCTCCAAACCCAGGCGAGTGTACCACTACACCATCGGTGACCCCTCTATGCAGAATTGAATGGTGGAAAAGCTCACAATACTTTGCCAATAATACCAATTGTATCAAGATAAAGCAATTACACGATCGTTTACAGTATATAAGGGGATCCTCACCACGCAGTTTAATTCCTATGGCAGCAACGTAGCCCGAATGTGCACTATCACCTATACGCTAAATATACATTCAGTGGTGCCTTGAGGTACAATTTTACGCTCATAACTCAAAACATATGTATCTCAAATCATCCTTCTATATTGAAATAATGGAAACGCCATTAATCTGTCTGAGCCTTGCACCCCAAAAAATATTTTGGGACGTGTTTTATAATAAGAAAAATAGCATTCTATAATATGGTACTTTATAAAAACATACATTGATGACATAATTTAACAAAACAAAGATGTTTTTGCTTCAATTTAATGAACATTATGGTGTTCCTTCTGGTGTGTGTGTCTTGGGTACCTGGGGGCAGTAAAATACAGACATATGTCCGTTCTTCACAGAGGATAAAGAAGATACCTGAGTAGTTTTTAGATTATCTGTCTACATGTGCTGATTATCTGTCTACATGTGCTGCTCCGCTTGTGTTTAAATATCAGTCGCTTAAAAGGCTATTACACCATAGGAATGATATTATTCATTAGCCTGTCTATGGTATTTTGCATTGTTTATTTTCATTAATCTTAACGGACTTACCTAAAGCAAGGCTTTGTGGTTATTTAATATACACAATGTGTAATACTCTTTGTTTTATGTTTAGTTTTACAGTAAACCTCAACTGGAATAGCTTGAAGCCTCTTTTTGAAGAATTGTTCACTACCTACCAAACTGCTGCTTGTTGTGAATTGAGTTAAGTTGAATTCCCTGCCACCGGACAGCGCTTTTAACTCAATTAAAAAAAGACAAAGCAAAAAATTCAACCCATCAACAACCCGTATTTCCAAAAACCCGTACGTCGGGTCAGTCTTATCTCAAGGCACTATATGAATAATATGTCTAGGCCATTAATTTTAAAACAATCAAATGCAAAACAGTAAGTACAGCAGTAACTGACCGTGCCTCCTCTTGCCGCATGAGCCCATATTCTTACGCTGTGTGCTGAGCCCATAAATATGCCAAAATTCTGTGAATAGTTGAGTTTTTCACAAATAGCAAAAATGCAAAGCGATAAAATGCATTTAACCGAGGAACCCCTGGCTTACTATACAATATTGATGTAATTAAAGAGGGAAACCATATAGATACATGTGTTTTAGCTCAAAATCGAACTATGTGTGGCGGGACGGTGGCCGACTGGTTAGAGCGTCAGCCTCACAGTTCTGAGGACCCCGGGTTCAATCCCCGGCCCCGCCTGTGTGGAGTTTGCATGTTCTCCCCGTGCCTGAGTGGGTTTTCTCCGGGCACTCCGGTTTCCTCCCACATCCCAAAAACATGCATTAATTGGAGACTCTAAATTGCCCGTAGGCATGACTGTGAGTGTGAATGGTTGTTTGTGTGTATGTGCCCTGTGATTGGCTGGCAACCAGTTCAGGGTGTACCCCGCCTCCTGCCCGATGACAGCTGGGATAGGCTCCAGCACGCCCGCGACCCAAGTGAGGAGAAGCGGCTCAGAAAATGGATGGATGGAACTATATGTAAGTAAACCGTTCATTGATTACATTTCTTCAAATGGAAACATAAATCGAACAACAATAAAACACACTGCCTAAATATTGATGACTGGATATTTTATCATGAACATGAATTTTCACCCATCTTTTGTGCACACACTCTTTATCATTCCCCCAAATGTGTTTTTGCCCCTCACCCTCTCTGATGATGTAACGCTAGTTTATTTTTTATTATTGCAGCAACATGCACCGCGACGAGCGGAGCATGTCAGACCACTCCACTTCACTCCCCGCTTCCACTTTGTGTTCTCTTCATTACACTCCAAAAGAATGTCAACAAAAGAGTGCGCCGAAATAGCGATGCAAATGCATGGAGCCCCACGAGAGCGATTTTATTTGTTACATGAGCACTTAGAATTTATTGTTTAATCAAATGCAAGGCCTCTGATTGCGTTGAGATGTTGAATCGAAATTTGCTGCTTTTATTTTTGTGTATGTTTTGCATAGTTAATACTTGTACACAAGCCACAGCATTATGACGAACTGCACAGTCTAGGAGATCAACAACAAGAGCTGCAACAGCCTTTACAAATATACCAATGTTCATACCAGAAACAGCTCTCCGAATGATATGGTGCAGGTGTACACTACTGAAAACTACAACCACAAATTAAACATATTGTTAAATTAATACCTCTCTGACAGTGTCAGTCATAACTGAACTTTATAATTTTTGTAAAGGTAGAATATTTGATACAGCTATTGTAGTACAAAGCGAGTGTTCGGGCCACTGAAAAAACAAAACAAAACTCAGACTACGATGTTATGGGGAAAAAACACTAAATTACAAGAATTCATTGGGCATGGTGGTTTTTTGTATGTTAAATCAGAGGCACAAGATGGGGGAAGGGACAGCTGAAATATTTTACAAATCATATACACTGTCAAGTCGTAATGACTATTTTAACATATTGGACAAAAAGGGATTTCTTTTTATTATTAATATTATTATTATTGCAAACTCCCGGTTAAATTATACTTTTTGTTTTGACCCTCATACTCTTTATTACACTTGGCTGGTCACAAGTTCACATTCTTTGAAAGTGCAAATTTTTAAACCTTTTCTGTTTCGTGTGCAATTGTGCATTGTACATGTAAATGAGCAATGTAAAACTAACAATAAAGACTGATTTGAATGTTGTGCCTGTGTTTAAAAGGGTATATATCGGGGAGTATTAAATCAGTGCAGGTATGGGATGAAGGATGCTGGTAAATTAATTTATAGTGCCCTGTCATTTCTCCTTTGACTTGCCAGTCTGATGTCTGATGTTCATTCAGCCATAATGGAGAGAGAGAAAGAGAGAGAGAGAGAGAGAGAGAGAGAGAGAGAGAGAGAGGGGGGAAATGGAAAGGACTTCAGTCCCCTCATTCAGCCTTTAATCTACTTTAGAGGATTGCTGGGGTATTTCTCTCTGCCTCTCTCTAAAACTAGACAGCTGATATTGGCTCTGGAACAGAGCCGGAGTGAAGCCACGGGTCGCCACTGCACAGCAGTAGACGGGCCTGGGAGGGGGGACAAGCGGCTTTGTCTTGGCCTCATAATAATCCACTTCTGGGAAACACGTGACGGCAGAGGCTGCTGCAGGAAGGTCCTGCTGCTCCTTGCCGGGGAGGTGCAGCTGCAGGGCATCTGTCCCCATGACCATGCATGCATTGACCATCTGGGTCAGGTCAATATTGTTGCATCACTGACTGGACCAGTAGTTTGAGTAGGGTAGAGGGTGGCAAAGTGACAGAAAATGCACTCACCCCTACATTTAGGTGACGTTTAAGGGTCTAATTTTGTTATAAGCTACAAGTGTTGACACTTGGTAGCAATGCCCGGCAAGATCGGCTAAAATTGTCAAATTGATCCATTATGTCCTTGACTTGACAAACTATAACTTCCTTTATTGGTCATATTTAGAAATTGTTCTTGGTATGATGGAGTGCAGTTTAAACATCAATCAATGCTGTGTTAATGAGCTAAATATTAAATTATTTATTTCTTTTTTGCTGATTGAACTTTTCCATCCTTGATAAACACTATAGTGTGGGCAGCGGGGGGGGGGGGGGGGGTAAAGTAAAGTATGTGAATATCTGTATTTTAGTGCTGTTTGTTTTCTGTGTTGGTATGCCAAAGACAAATTTCCACCCCAGGGAGACAATCAAGAATTATTCTATTCTATTCTATTCTATTCTATTCTACTAATTCAGTCACAATAGTAGAAACATATTGGTGAATGAATACGTCCATAACAGTGCCAAAATTATCATTATTTTCTTTATAAATGCAGAATTTCTATATTTTTGTGTTGGCTTTCTTTAGTATAAAGAAGTAATATTTGGTATATATAAAACATACATTTTCCAACTCAGAGGGAAATATATAATTCTACTACAATCAAGTCATAAAGATACAAGAAAAAGGTCAAGCATTATGGAATAAAGCCAAATATTAATTTATGTCAGAGAAGAAAAGTTGTCATGTTACGAGGATACATTTGTGTTGTTGTGAGTGTAGGTTTTAATGCTATTATTATTATTACTGGACGTCGCAAATTCTTTGATTGAGCAATGGCGCTCTCTAGCGGAGACGTATTACTTGCCATTGTATCACATCCCTTAGGGTGGCACTGTTGGACCAAACATTGTTCCCCTCCCTTCGGCGTTTCACGAAGAGGAACCGAATCCCGGAAGCTCCGACAATGGTTGATGGGATGTGTCGCTACCCTCCGCGGCTCCGGTAGTCGTTCCCCTGCTGCAGTCCACCCATTGTGAAGCGTACAAAATGAATTTAGCAGACGTCCCAGAACGACTATGTTAGGAATATTAAGGTAGGTCGCCGGAAAAATGTCTGCTTTTCCCACTCTTGGCGCGCGTGCAGCCGTCGCAGAGCTAGCTAGCCAGCTCGCTAGTTAGCCTGTGAATTGTAGCCACCTGCCCGGGAGCAAATGGAATGTCAAGCTACTGTCACATAGGCGCTGGATGTTTGTTTATCATCTGGACCTTAACACGTCATTTGACAGGTAGGGAACTCGGCTAACTGTGTAGTACTGTAGCAGGTCAACACATGTCTTTATATTAATACGAGGGACAATTGTGTAGACAAGATGGTAAATGAGAAGATGGTGATTTACTCGCTTGTCGGTGATGGGAGGGGCTCCAATTTTAGTGTTGCTTTACTGTGTAGTGTTATAGATGGTAGCCTATGGTGTAATGTGGTATGGGCGTCCAAAACATTTGGACGGAAGTCAATCAGTGTCAAAAAATTGTTACAAGCACGTAGTCATCATTGGCGTGGAAAAACACTCAACCGAGTTCCTTGTCTCACCTGAACTATGTGACTGGAAGGAAATAGTATGAGTGAAGTCTGACGTTAAGTGAGCAATGAACAGTGTAGGCATACTGTAAGTCAACTTCTACATTGTTTTAAACCTGGTAGCACAGTTTAGGAGTAATTAGCACATTTGCCTCACAATCAAGGGGTCTTAGGTTAATATGTCAGCTCAGGCCCTCCTGTGTGGTGCTGGCTTTGGGTTTCGATTTAAAAAAAACATGTACGATAGGATCATTGATGACCAAATTATTTTCCTTTGGTGTGAATGTGCCCAGCGATTGACTGCTGCCCAGTCCAGGATGTACCTCGCCTCTCAGCCAAATCAGAATCAGAATCATCTTGATTTGCCAAGTATGTCCAAAAAACACACAAGGAATTTGTCTCCGGTAGTTGGTGCCGCTCTAGTACGACAACAGACAATCAATTGACAGAGAACACTTTTCAGACATAAAGACATTGACAAAAACAGTCAGTGAGCAATAATGGGTTGCTAGTTATCTGGTAATGCCGGTACATTATTATTTTTTTTGACAGTTGTGCAAAAAGATGCAGAGTCCTCTAGCACTTAGAGCAGTTCGAAAGACTAATGTTGCAATAGGGGGCGCCGAGACTTCAAGCAAGTAGTATGATAATCTGGGACAATGTTGATTGTGCAAATGTTGCAGATACTCCTCAATCAGTGTGCAAATGGACCAGATGCTACTCTGGCATGAGTGGCCAGTATTGGTCAACAACAGATATGTGAATAGTGCAGCGTGGCGAGACTACTACAGTGAGTGCACAAGTAATGTATAATTGGCCCCACAGAAATGTGACAACAAACTCAAGACAAAAAAATTGCCAGCATATTGTAATGGAATTGTAGGTTAGGTGTTTAAGAAGTTGATTGTAAGAGGGAAGAAGCTGTTGGAATGTCTGCTAGTTCTAGTTTGCATTGATTGGTAGCGCCTACCTGAGGGAAGGAGCTGGTGACCGGGATGTGGAGTGCCCGAGAGGATTTTGCACGCTCTTGTCTTAGTTCTGGCAGCGTGCAAGTCCTCAAGGGTAGGTAGGGGGGTACCGACAATCCTTTCAGCAGTTTTGATTGTCCATTGCATGTGTGTCAGAAAGAAAGGCCTTTGTTTACAATTATCTGTCATTGTGTTTAATTGAGACTATGTTTCGAAAGTACTAGTGGTATCCCTACTCCGTATCGGTACTCAAAAGTGAATAATCGTACTGGTATCGTCTGGGGAAAAAAAGTGGGATCCCCATCCTTGACCCTTATGAGGACAAGCGCTCTAGAAAATGGATGGATGAGTGTTTTAACCTGTGTGTGTGTGTATCTTGCAGGTGTCTCCTATTCCACCCTCATGCCCATCTGCACACCCATCTGAAATCACATGCTGGTCCTGAAGTCACACGTCAAACCATGTTTTTGTGAGGAAAGAACATCCTAACTAGGTAGGCGACTTCATTTTTGTCATTGCTCGTCACCATGTCGTCAGTGTAGCCGATCTTTCAAAGTTGAAGAGTAGCATTCCTTGTTTTTGGCTGTCAATGCCAACCAGGAGGAGCCTAAGTTAGACAATTATGATGACAGAATGTTTACTCAACATGAAACTCATTCATTCATTTAACAATACAGTTTATTTTGACATGGGTTGAGGAGTACTGAATATCTTAGCTGACTTGGGTGGGTGAGCGGCACATTAAACAAAACTTATCGCTGACACAGAGAGACAAACAACCATTTACACTCACATTCACTACTATCAGCCCTTTGGAGTCTTTCGTTAACCTAATACACAGTGGAGCTTTAAAGGTTGAACATAATCCAGGCCTCGAAGTTAACGTTTTAGGCCGAAGGGCAAGTGCCCTAAAACCTTTGCTTGCCCGTGGCAAATTTGAGCTTTCCCTGTTCGGTCAAATGCACGCAAATGTTTGCTATATTTCACGGTTCGGTTTTATCACGGTATTCATGGCGCTGTACGATAATTATTGCGCTATTGTGGGAAAGCTCACGGTATCGCGCGAAGGTTGACGGTACAAGTGGGGCGAAGAGGTGAAAGCAGGAGTACCGAAAAACCTCTTTTTCTTGCTCGCCAAGTCCTTCTCAATAGGCTTTAGTAGTTTCTCTGTTTCCCCACATTTTTTTTGTGAAATCATATATCTTCAAATCATATATTACCATGCACGTCAATCCCCGTCCATCCAATGTTTGCATTCGTATACAGTACCTCCAGAACGCTGTTATTACTACAGCAATAATCATGCCATGCTCACAATAACAAAACTGTCAATTGAGAAATTGTCTATTCACTAATTTAACATAATGTATCATATGTTTTTTCAGTTATATCATTAGAAAATGCTGCCATTCTAACTTACATTAAACATTTTTGCCTGCTAACAGTGATTTATTTTTGCGAGAGTCCAAAAATTACAGGAAAAGTCAGCAAGGCAAGAACACTCTTAAAGGCAACGCAGGTTTGGAAACAGCCAAGTAACAATAAATGAAATAATCATGGGACTCCTACATAGTTTATTTTCCTCTGCTTAGTGATATTGTAAAATGCTTTTTTTTTTTTTTTTTTTTTCCTGAGCAGCCTCTGTCATATGTTTTTGAAATGTAGATATTCCATTTGAAGAGAGGGAAGTATATAAGATGATTCATTTTTGCAGTGATATGGAGTGGACCTATTTTATTATTAAATTTTTGGGACGAATGGAATGTAATTAGCAAGGTATACGTTTTAACAAGAGTTAGAATCATTATTCCCTCTCCGTGTGATGTTCGTTTACCCATGATGTTTGACTTACTAGTACACCACTAAAGAGTGATACTGTTACAATATGCTAAAACAATTCAGCGGAGGGGGGTGGCGTTGGCGGTGGCACGCGGAGATCCGACTCACGGGGCTTCCGGGGTGCGGAGGGTCCGAGAGGATTTTGCACGCCCTTGTCTTAGTTCTGGCAGCATGCAAGTCCTCAATGGTGGGTAGGGGGGTACAGACAATCCTTTCAGCAGTTTTGATTGTCCGTTGCAGTCGGAGTTTGTCCTTTTTTGTAGCAGCACCAAACCAGACTGTGATGGAAGAACACAGGACTGATTCGATGACCGCTGTGTAGAACTGTCTCAGCAGCTCCGCTGGCAGGCCGTGCTTTCTCAGAAGCCACAGGAAGTACATCCTCTGCTGGGCCTTTTTGAGGACGGAGTTGATGTTGGTCGCCCACTTCAGGTCCTGAGAGATTGTAATTCCCAGGAACTTGAAGGTCTCGACGGTTGACACAAGGCAGCTGGACAACGTGAGGGGCAGCTGTGGCGAAGGATGCCTCCTGAAGTCCACGATCATCTCTACAGTCTTGAGCGTGTTCAGCTCCAGGTTGTGTCGGCCGCACCACAGCTCCAGCCGCTCCGCTTCCTGTCGATATGCAGACTCGTCACCGTCCTTGATGAGGCCGATGACGGTGTCATCTGCAAACTCCAGGAGTTTGACAGTCGGGTTCGCTGAGGTGCAGTCGTTCGTGTAGAGAGAGAAGAGCAGCGGAGAGAGGACACAACCTTGGGGCGCCCCAGTGTTGATGCTGCGTGTGGATGAGGTGGCCTCCCCCAGCCTGACCTGCTGTGTCCTGCCCGTCAGAAAGCTGTAAATCCACTGGCAGATGGCAGGTGAGACGCTGAGCTGGAGAAGCTTGGTTGAAAGGGGTTCAGGGATGATGGTGTTGAACGCTGAGCTGAAGTCCACGAACAGGATCCTCGCGTAGGTCCCTGCACGGTCGAGGTGTTCGAGGATGAAGTGCAGTCCCATGTTGACTGCATCATCCGCAGACCTGTTCGCTTGGTAGGCAAACTGCAGGGGGTCCAGCAGGGGACCTGTGACACTCTTGAGGTGGTCCAGCACGAGACGTTCAAAGGACTTCATGACCACAGATGTCAAAGCGACAGGCCTGTAGTCATTCAGACCAGAGATTGCAGGTTTCTTGGGGACTGGAATGATGGTGGAGCGTTTGAAACAGGATGGAACTTCGCACATTTCCAAAGATCTGTTGAAGATCTGAGTGAAGACTGGAGCGAGCTGGTCCGCACAGACTTTGAGGCAGGATGGGGACACATGGTCCGGTCCTGCCACTTTGTTAATCTTCTGTTGTTCGAAGATGCGTCTCACATCCTGTTCATGGATGGTTAACGCAGAAGTCAGAGGTGTGGTTGTGGTCGCGGGTGCGGCCGGGTGGGTGTGTGGTGTGAAACTGTCCTTTTCAAATCTGCAGTAGAAGGTATTCAAGTCGTTGGATAGTGTGCTATTGTTCTCAGCTTGGGGGGGATCGTCGCTTGTAATTTGTCAGCGATTGGAATGCATGCCAGACTGATTTAGAGTCGTTTGCGCTAAACTGTTTTTCCAACTTTGCTGCATAGATCCTCTTTGCAATGTTAATTTCTTTAGTAAGCTGGTTTCTAGCTCGATTATACAGGGCCCTGTCCCCGCTCTGATGTGCATTCTCCTTGGCTTGGCGAAGCTGCTTAAGTTTAGCAGTGAACCACGGCTTGTTGTTGTTGAATGTGCGAAATGATTTTGTTGGTACACAAACCTCTTCACAGAAACTGATATAGGATGTGACAGTGTCCGTATATTCATCCAGGCTGCTAGCTGAATTTTCAAAGACACTCCAGTCTGTGCAGTCTAAACAGCTTTGAAGTTCCATCTTGGCTTCATTGGTCCACTTTTTGATTGTTTTCACTGTAGGCTTCGCACATTTAAGTTCTTGCCTGCACGTCGGTATTAAGTGAATTAAGCAGTGATCAGACGAGCCCAGGGCTGCACGAGGTATAGCACGGTATGCGTTTTTTACCGTAGTGTAGCAGTGGTCTAAAGTATTATTTTCCCTGGTAGGACAGTCGATGTGCTGCTTGTATTTAGGGAGTTCGTGGTTGAGTTTAGCTTTGTTAAAGTCCCCGAGAATAATGAGGGGTGAGTCCGGGTGTTTTTTTTCAATTTCGTTGACTTGTTCGGCGAGCGTTAGCAATGCGGCGTTCGTGTTAGCTTGAGGTGTAATATAGACTCCAGCCAGTATAAACGATGCAAACTCACGTGGCAAGTAGAATGGTTTACAGTTCAAAAACAGCGACTCCAAATGCGGGCTGCAGTGTGTGCTGAGCACCGTGACGTCCGTACACCATTTTTCGTTGATATGGGGGCATATCCCGCCGCCCTTTGGTTTCCCCGATGATTCCATGTCGCGGTCTGCTCGATGAATGTTGAAGCCGGGAAGCATGACGGCGCCATCGGGTACAGCGTCGCAAAGCCACGTCTCCGTGAAGCACATGGCCGCGGAACGTCTGAAGTCTTTACGGGTCTTTAACAGAAGATGGAGCTCGACCATTTTGTTGGGTAGGGAGCGTACATTCGCGGGGTGGATCGACGGAAACGCCAATCTGCGTCCTCTCTTGCGGAGTTTCACCTGAATGCCGGCTCGCTTCCCTCTGTGGCGCCGCTTCTGTCTCCATGCGCCAAAAACCGCGGACGCCGCTCCGGTGAGTAACTCGGGGAAAAAACTGAGCAGATATTCGAAAGTTGGTGACAGAAAGTCAATCAATTTAATAATGGAAGTTGAAATAATCTGTTGCAGAGTCAAACTATTTCCATCATAAAACTTTTATCATCTGTAAAGGCAGAAGTAACAGTTCATCCATTTTAACTGCCAATCAAGTGCAAAAGAAGATAACCACTGTGTCATAAAGCTGTGTAACTATAATGACTGAATAAAAACACTAAATTGTGAGCACACCATAATGTGTGCTTGGGAGGTGTGTTTCTTTTAAAAATGTTTTTTTAAGTCTGCCATGCTCAGCTGATTGCTCATGCAGAATGGAGAATCTGTATACATTTTATTTTTTTATGCAACGGGAGTTTTATATACTGCCTCTGTGGCTATTTGTATTATGATGGTGTAGCGTATATTGGTTTTGGATCAAACTTAGTTTATTTAAGAGATACATTTGTCCAAGGTGAACGCCTTCGTTCACTTCCGGGTTAGTTTGATTTACGTTTTAACGTCACAATCAAAGTATCTGTCTCGTAAAAGGGCACCACGTCTCTTTTTATATGTGTACAATTTAGGAAAAGTGACAAAAAACCTCACAATTCATCTCACAATCTGAACATTGCTACATTTAGGAAATAAGAGTTCTCAATTACAGAGACTTCATTATTAAACTCACAACACACACAAAACACAACAAGGCGTGGAATTTTTTAGAATATTTAATTAAATCAATGAGGCATCTATAGGGAAACACACGGGGTCTAACTACAAAAAGGAAAGACGACTAATGGTGAAAAAAAAAAAAAAAAATAGGCGTACGAAAAGGAAGTGTATTGCTCAGCTAAAAATTAAAATGTGAGCGTTTAATACGTTGAGTCAGAACGAGGTAAAGCAAAGTTGGGATTTGTGTAAAGCTAGTATTTTCCCCAAAATTATTAGCCACTAATCTTGTCCAACCGATTGTTGTGTTACTCAATGTGTTACTCTGACACGCTTCCAGAACTAAGAGAAGAGTGTGCACACATCCCGGTCACCGGCTCTTCCAGCTCCTTCCCTCAGGCAGGCACTACCGATCAATGCAAACTAGAACTAGCAGACATTCCAACAGCTTCTTTCCTCTTGAAATCAACTTCTTAAACACCTAACCTACAATTCCATTACAACATGCTGCCAATTTTTTGACTTGAGTTTGTTGTCACATTTCTGTGGGGCCAATTATACTCGTGCACTCACTGCAGTAGTCTCGCCACGCTGCACTATTTGCATATCTGTTGTTGACCAATATTTGCACTATTTGCATATCTGTTGTTGACCAATACTGGCCACTCATGCCAGAGTAGCATCTGCTCCATTTGCACACTGATTGAGGAGTATCTGCAACATTTGCACAATCAACATTGTCCCAGATTATTGCACTACTCGCTTGAAGTCTCTGCGCCCTTTGCACAATGGTCATTGCACCGGACTATTGCAATATTAGTCTTCGAACTGCTCTAAGTGCAAGAGGACTACATCTTTTTGCACACACACAAAAAACAAATGTACCGGCATTACCAGATAACTAGCAACCCTTTATTGCTCAGTGACTGTTTTTTTGTCAATGTCTTTTTGTCTCAAAAGTGTTCTTTGTCAATTGACTGTCTGTTGTCGTACTAGAGCAGCTCCAACTACCGGAGACAAATTCCTTGTGTGTTTTTTGGACATACTTGGCAAATAAAGATGATTCTGATTACTCATGACCGTAGATCAGGTGGTCTTTGGGTAGGGTCTTTCTCCGCGCATCTCAGGAGAAAAACGAAGCAGATTTGGTTGAAGAAGAAGATGCACAAACATAAAACAATAAGAGGTGCCAAAAGAACGGTCGTAACTTTCCTGCCGATTTAACTTTTGGCGGACCTGTTCTTGCTTTCAACTGCGTGTGTGACCGGTACGGAATCCCGGTAGTTGCTGACTGAGGATCACGGCTGGGGAAAAAAAAAAATCGACGCCGCTTCTTCGATCGAAAATGCCGCCGTCGGGTTCCAGCGGTCACTCGCGCACGTGGTGGCACCGGAGGAAAAGGAAGGGGGAGAGAGTTGGCCGAAGCCACCCCGCAGCTGGCGATGTGTTAGCCAGGAAGAACAACAGAGAAGCAGGACACGAGAGAGAAGAGGCAGGAGTCAAAGGTTAAATACCCAGGAGGTGTGTCTAAGAGACGGGGGGAAACTGGAGAAGACCACGCCCATCGACTTGAATTCCGGTCTCCAATTTAGCCATATAAATTGTGTAAAAATCATATATTAATATAAAATAATCCCAACTCTGTACTCCTCCTCATACATCAAACATATAGAACGTTCGTTTAAATTCTAGTCTTGGCAAATCAACTGCTTGTGTTTCAATTCAACATTTCATACTGTTTTGCCTTCAAATCAAGACGAACAGCTCTCTAAGTCCTGCAGCTGGACCTGTAAAGATGACACAATGATACCGACATCAAGGCATACATTTGGAATATTTCTGCAGTTTGCGAAATATCAAAACATACATTTATCTTCAGTAAAAGAAACTTCGAATGAAGAGTCCACACATTCCAGTAACTCTCAAACGCCAGCAGGTGTCGTCTGTGTTCCAGCAATGTTCCCAGTGGTTGAGAGACTCCAACCTTTTGGTCACTCTGTCACTTAAAAAGATGGAAATTAGTCTTTGATGACTGGAATTCAGATTTGGAGGGGAACTGTTAATTAGTTAATAATGTTATATATAATAAGATTCTGGTGAGATACGCCAGACTTCCTTGGCTGGCCATCTTGCACAGCAGGGCCGCAGGGAGGAATGCAGAGTCCATCAGTTGTGGGGGGGTTGCTATGACAACCGGGTCAGAGTTACTACAAAGGATAGTTATTGAAAATTGAAGTCGATTTGAATGAGTTTTGAGAGGGGAGAGACAGAGAGAAAAGAGACAATAGAGAGAAAAATAAGCATGAGTAGACGGAACACTAGTCTCTTCACATTAAGGCAAAAAAACAGACACTGCTGTAGAGCTGCAACTACCATATTTTCACGACCATAAGGCGCACTGTATTAAAAGGCGCAGTCTCAGTTACGGGGTCTAGTTCTGTATTTAACACATACATAAGGCACACCGTATTATTGGGCGCAGGCATGATCAAACAAACGCTAGCTTAAAACATGAGGTAGCATGCATGCACGCTAAAACAATGTTTTTAAAAAGGCAGCGGGAGCAAAACTGAGTTTGGTTGTACTTTATTGAAGTGTTTAACAATGTACTCACGTTATTTTTTTGGTCAATCGTCATCCACAAATCGATCAAAGTCCTCATCTTCTGTATCCGAAATGAACACGTGGGCAAGTTCTCAATCAAACACGCCAGGTTCGAGACAGTCTCGTTGCCGTGCGAAAGCTCGAACAACAGTGCAAGCAGACACGATAGCCAAAGCATCCACAATCCATTCACAAATTGTGGCGTAACTCGCCTGGCGCTGCCTCCTAGTCTTAGTAAAGCTGTGTTCGCCATCTGTCATCCATGGCTCCCACGCCACTCACTTGACTTTGAAAGTCCTGTTTACACGGATGTCCAGCGGTTCGTCAAGCCTCCCAGAATGATGGCAAGCCCCTAGTTATTGCACTCAGTTGAATGGTGACTGTATAGACGCTTCTCCCGGGTGTTCTTTGCTCATTAATCCATTGCTTGAGTTGGTCTTCCAACTCAGGCCACCTCACCTTGTTTCCGCATTTTTTTTTCTTTTTCTTTTTTCGCGGAAACGCAGCTTTGTCTTCTTGACTTGGCAAAGCTCGTTTTCCTGCTTCCTCCACTTGCGAACCATGGATTCGTTGATCTTGATCCTCCACGTAACTGATAGCTTGCAGTTTAAACTGTGCTTTGTAAGCATGTCTCGTCGTAGGTGACATTTTCGCGGGTCCTTAGCCAAACCGATGTTGTTTTGCACAATGCACACCCTGGAAATACTCCCAGACAGTCAAGCGGTTAAAAAAAAAAGGAAAAACACCCCGCCGCTATATACCTACTGGGGGCGTGGCTTTAGGGTCCTACTTCACGCACCCTTCCCCTGTCCTCAGCCATGTCCGCTTTTCCTCTGTGTAAGCAGGAAATAATTAAAAAAAAAAAAAAAAAAAAAAAAAAAAAATACAAAAACAAATTTAAAAAAGTCAAGCGGGGCGCTCATCACACAACAACATTTATAGATGTTGGAACTCTGTGCACACATAAGGTGCGCTGCATTATAAGGCGCCCCGTCCATTTTGGAGAAAATTTAAGACTTTTAAGTGCGCCTTAGGTTCGTGAAAATACGGTAATAAAAATTTGATTATAAAAAAATGGTCTAAGCAAACTCTTTCCTTAAAAACTTCGCAAGGAAGTAAAGTGCAGTGTGTACCACAACAGCACGTCTGCAGTAGCCTACCATCGGTAGTTAGTATTGTAATGTCTCCATAAGTGGTCCTGGATAGACACAGCCCCCGAAATCGTAGGAAAACAAACATGTAATAATAAGCACATTCCTACTTGAGCTCCCGATGGTTACACTGATGCCCAGACAGTAAACAGTATGCAGGCCAATTAACAACCAACCAACTCTGGACTCTCATTTGCTGACACCCACGTCACTCACAGGGCCACGCCCCGCCTTTAATAGCCATACACACTCAAAGTCACAGATACTGCAGTAGAACGTGAGGATGGTGACCCCAAATGGACAAAATACTTGCACCTCACGTTATTGGTTTAAAAATTGCAAAATCTAGTTTTATCCAATAAATCGAATAGGTTCCATTTCTTTATTCTATGGTCTCTATCGTCGCAGTTTTCCTCTTTGTCATCACAAGAAAAAGCTAAACATTCATGACCCTGTCTGTCATTCTCGTCAGCCTGTTGTTTGTGTGTGTGTGTGTGTGTGTGTGTGTGTGTCTGTTATTGACAAGGAAAAGGCAGACCTGATACCTGAAGGCTCACAAGATGACGTCATGTAAAATGACGTTTCACTGCAAACCTTGAAGTGTTTGTGCTACTTTAGACGCATTTGGTCTGTTTCCAGTTATTGCTCTGTGTGGGTTGAGTGTTATAAGGTGCCCTCTTGACTGGGAATAGTGGACGACAGCTGGAGGAGCAGCTGCTGTTGCTTTTTAATGGCACCCGCCCCCCCATCCCTCTTATTGACCACAGAAAGGATCAATACTCCATGAAGTAGTGTATCCTCTCCTTAACACTGCTACTTTGTCTTGTTCAACAATAAAACATGGTGCTTCAACACCTGAGATATATATTCAACATATTCCTGTTTTAAAGTCGTTTGGTCCAATATATTATAGCCAGAGGTGGGTAGAGTAGCCAAATATTGTACTCAAGTAAGAGTACTGTTACTTTTGAATATGAGTCACGTAAAAGTAAAAAGTAGTTATCCAAATATTTATTTGAGTAGGAAAGTACTCAATGAAAAAACTACTCAAGTAAAGACTAACTTGAGTAACTTATGATTTTTTTTTTTTTTTTTAAAGCAGAGCATGAACATAAAATAAAATTAACAAACATTAACAAACGTGAGTCGACACACACCTGCCACCATTTAAAATTGTAACTGCCCAAAAACCAACAACACATACATTGGGCCCTACAGAAACATTATTTGCTTTATTCGCTGAAATTACTTCATGAAGAAGCTGTGTACTTTGCAGGGTGGAAAAGCGTCAGGGGCATGTATACAGTATAAGACACACTACACAGCGTCCCACTTCATCCTGCCCTGCAGGATTTACCGGGGTTCATAAATTCACAAGTTGTCTTCCTTAAAATAACTTTGTAATAGAAGCAAAAACAGGAAGTAGAAAATGTAAAAAATAAAACATTGCTTAACAAGGTTTAAAAGTGGCAGCAGTCATCCACGACTACTTGCGATTATACTTAACTGTCATGTGTGACAACTAAAGAACAAAAGCACCGATTTCACTGTCACTTTAAAATTACTTTGCAGTTTTAAAAAAAAAAAAAAAAAAAACTTTTTTGTCATACAGTCCTGCTCACCATTGTTGGCACCCCTTCATTTTCTTCATAACCTGTATCATATCTTCAGAAATGGAAATGTACCAAACTTATATCATCAGGATATTTTAATTGGCAGTCCAAACTATCCATCCATCCATCCATTTTCTGAGCCGCTTCTCCTCACTAGGGTCGCGGGCATGCTGGAGCCTATCCCAGCTGTCATCGGGCAGGAGGCGGGGTACATCCTGAACTGGTTGCCAGCCAATCGCAGGGCACATAGAAACAAACAACCATTCGCACTCACAGTCATCCCTATGGGCAATTTAGAGTCTCCAATTAATGCATGTTTTTGGGATGTGGGAGGAAACCGGAGTGCCCGGAGAAAACCCACGCAAGCACGGGGAGAACATGTAAACTCCACACAGGCGGAACCCGGGTCCTCAGAACTGTGAGGCTGACGCTCTAACCAGTCGGCCACCGTGCCGCCCAGTCCAAACTAATTTAGCAATTTTTTTTCTTTCTTCAACTTAGATACTGTAATTTCAAAGAAAAAACAGAAAACAGTAATGTGCAGCAATATTGGCACCAGTCCTCAATATCTGGTTGCACATCCTTTGGCAGCGATGACAGCCTCCAAATGTTTCTTGTATCCATCGATAACCTTTTTGCACTTCTCAGGTGGTGTTTTCTCCCACTCTACCGTTAAAATTTTTTCAAGCTCTTGAACATTTGCAGGGTTCTTTTCCCCAATGGCAGATTTCAGCTCCCCCCCAAAGATTTTCAGTTGGATTCAGATCAGAACTCATTGCTGGCCATTTTTTCCTTTTCAACCACTCATGTGGTTTTGGATGTGTGCTTTGGGTCTTTGTATTTCTGGAGGACCAATTATCTTTGCCTTAAACCAAGATTTATTACACTGGGTAAGACATTTCTCTCTAAAATCTCTTGATAATTTTCTGATTTCATGAATCATGGGCGTTTTACGGAAGGAAGCTGTGTTGTGATATTGATATAAGGTGTAAGCAAAGAAGGGCTTAAAAGCAGTCCACTATAGCTGTAACCTAATAAACCTTGTGAGAAATTGGGAAAAGAAAGATGAATGGATTTTGCTTGTCTGCAGGTCAAATACTAAATTGTTCAGAACAAGCTTCAGGTTTGCTCTGCAGATGTTGTCTTTGCCTCATTGCCTTTGTCTCGGTGAGTCTCTGTGAGTACTGTGAGACAAGAGACAGTAACAAGGATCATTAGTGCCTCATGCACTTCTGCTGCAGGATCACTTTCCAAGAGGGACATTGATTATCTGAAGCTGCCAACATTGTTTGTGGAGTTGGACCTGAATGTTCTGCTACAACCTTGACATTATTTAGATGTAGAAGAGATCTTTGGTGTCTATCCCCTGTATAAACGTTCACAAACCCCTGGGGGGCTTTGCAGAATCAGCTATAAGATTGTGATGGATGAACCTTACAGGCGGTGGCATCATTTGGTCATTTATCCACATTTTAACAAGACGTCTGGCTGAGCCCACTCTTGAGTGATGACTCCCCATAAGCGTGTTGAAGAGTATTTGTCATCAATCATTGCATGTGAGGACAACAACCTAAACAAAAGAGACTTTCTGGCCATTTGTTTGAATTTGAAATTCATGACAGTCGGTGCAACTAGTGAAGTCCCTCTGCTCCCACCCACTCACTTTCCCTCACACTTTATTACAAGGTAACCGAACAAACAGGACATGACAAGCACATCATAGTGTGTGATTTGGAGGTAATTGTGGTGTTTTAGTACTGCTGTTGAAAGTATCTAGTCAGAGAAAATTGGATGTTAGAAGATGATTGTCGTGTTAATGGATACATTTTTAAATGAACGAACAAAAGTCACAAAGTAGGGGTCAATTAGTCGCTTTTAATTTGAGTATTTGTCAGAACGTGTTTTTTTTATTAATTAATTTTGTTATCCATTGCACACATGCACTGCTTACACTAAAAACATGGCTTTAAACGTTTTGGCATTAGTTTACAAGTGTACAGTAAGTGTTGCAAAAGTAGTGATTTGTCACTCTATTAAATTACTTTTGCGACTCACATTGTTACCCTAAGGCTAGAAAGGAGCCCAGTGCAAAGCAAGTACAACTGGGCACGGCGTGACAGGAACAGCCTAATAGAGACTGTAGAGATGTCAGTCATTTGCATTAACATACATGGGCACGTGTGGCGCGTCTGACACACCAGCCTTGCTGTCTGAACAACCAGTAGGCAAGTGCCGACTTTATTATTTGGCTGGATTTTCCCCCCCGATTTAGCTACAAATTTTAATGAGAATCAATTGAACAGATCCTGAGACAAAACTAGGGTAATTAAATAACGTGCACGTTCACATTAGTGAGGGCCGTCGCTCGACATGTTGAAAATGTTAGACTGGAAATAAAATGCATGTCAGAAAAGTTCCAGAGCTAGGGTCACAAAATAAATATTTCCAATCCCCACTAAAAGTTTTTCCCTTCAAAGTAATCCCTCTGGAGTCTAACGCACTTTTGCAACCTTCTCTGCCACACCTTCATGCACTCCTTGGGGGTTGGCCGAAGCCGATCCCTAGCTAGAGAGATGTTAGCCAGGAAGAGCCAAGAGGCAGATAAGACGGAAGTTAAGGGTTAAATACCCAGGGGGTGTGTCTAAGTGACATGAAGTGGAGAAGACCACAACCATCAGTTTGAATTTAGTTTAAAATTTTGACCCATAAAATGGGTTTAAAAATCGTATATTAATCTAAAACACTCACAACTTTGTACTCTTACTCATAGATCAAGCATATAGAATCATATAGAAGCATATAGGCAAATCAACTAATTGTTCAATACAACATCATTTCGTACTGTTTGGCTTCAAATCAAGAGGAACAGTTCTCAAAGTCTCACAGCTGCACCTGTAGGACTGACACAATAATGACACAGACATCAAGGCATACATTTAGAATATTCCTGGTGGTTTGTTTTGTTACAAACGTAGGAGTTCGATGTCCACAGGCAGTGTCTCCAACCACCACTGGGGGGTGATCGTGTTCCAGCAGTCATCAATCACTTCCTTCCCCTCCCTCACCCATGCTGTGCCAGTTATTGAGGAGACTTTTATGGCTCCAGATGATGCAAACCAGGTTTTGTGTCTTTTGTGGAAGCAAACTGGCTGGTTGAGGTTCAGGAGGCAGGAATGCAACAGTTTCAATTCTTGAGGACTAATGACAACCGGGACATCGGGCGTCGTCACTACATTGCTATATTAACTTTACCTTGGAGAGTGATGGGTGGCGCTTATAAATATAATATGTTGGAAGTATTTCCTCTTCGAGCAGCCACTTTTCATAAGCATATTTTGCATGTCCTTCCTCCACCAAGCCGCGGTACCTTAAAAATTCCCCAAAGAGTTGACCATTTCGACAAGGGGAAAATTCGTAGAGCTCACTGACTGTTTGCACTATCAACGGGAGGAAGAGAGGCCATGTCACTTTTCCTGCAATGATGACGACCTCCCACCCCCAAAAAAATAGATAAAAAGAAAACAACGCATACCGTTAATGGTAAAAGTTTTAGCAGTTTAAAAACCATAACTTTTTGAAAACTTGACTTTTTAAAACTGGAGTATTCAGTACCTTCAAACTGGTAACATGCCCATGCCTACTTGTTAGCCCAATAACACTTTTGTTTGGTGTGACACCAGCTTCCCCACTACAATACAGTTAGAGGCTACACAGTGGCAGTTCTACAATTCTGCATTTCCAGGTTTATGTCTGTTGTTACACTAACCATATTAGTGTGATGCAATGTGTTACCTTAGGGCAGGATGCACTCTTCAAACCACCGACTGCGAGATATGGAGCAGCACCACCCTCTGCTATCAGCGGGTGGCGACGTCGAGTCAGGCAGCCTGGCAGCCGGTGTGATGGTCGGTGGAGCCCACGCGGACCACACGATCGGGAACCGCACGCTCTGGTTTATCCAGGACAGCTGCGGTATGGTGTGCGCCAGCATGACCTGGTTCCTGGTGCTGTATGCCGAGTTTGTCGTCAACTTTGTCATGCTGCTGCCCGCCAAGAACTTCTGGTATTCTCTGCTGAACGCCGCCACTTTCAACGCCCTCGCCATGCTCGCTCTGGCTTCACATCTGCGCACCATGTTGTCAGATCCAGTAAGTAAGCAGTGTCTAAAAGTGACCACAGACACAACAATGATCCAATTCCTTAGTTTCTCCGTAAAAAGTTCAGGCGGCTAAATTCTGGAACTTTTGGCTCTGAAGCATAGAGATGGGTACCCAGCTCCGGTATTAAACTGGCCCCAGGGCTAAATTTTTCAAGACTGGATTATCAATAAGCTCCACCCTTCATGGTTCTGTTAACGGAATTGGAGAAATTACTCATTTATTTTTAATATATTTAGG